>NW_006799944.1:720815-783359 GCF_000485575.1 Poecilia formosa | reverse complement strand
AGGGGGGAGGCAAGTTGCCCTGTTGTGTAGGAGGAGGTAGACGAAGCACAGATGAAAAGGCATAGGGGAAGCTGGCTGAGTCGAGGAGGCATCAATACGGGGCTAAGTGGCAGCAGAACCTCACCTCAGGGGAGTGCTAGTTGGTGCCGAGAGCCAGAATCGGGGATTAAATGTTCAGGACACAGGCTTAATCTTAGTGTTAACGTTACGTAAGGCCTAAGGTGTTGCCCCAGCGGGTGTTGACATTGAGAGTTTCAGCTCTGCTTAGCGAGCTGCACGAGGAACTAGAGGGAGGAGGTGGAGGCCAGGAGGCAGGGATCACGGAGGTAATGCCTCCCTTGTTTGGAGTGATGCCCAGGCTGGGTAATGTTGAGTACAAAGACTTGGGAGGGGATGATGCTGTCAGCCTGTGATTGAGGTACTCCGGCTTGATTGATATCCTTGTCTGGCTGTCTTGTGCCAAGCGCCTTAGTGCTGGCTTGTAATCCTAGTTTGTCTGACAACATCCTTTTTTGTTGAGTACCAGAGGGCAGCTCTTTGTTTTCCTGTCTATGGATGGGTGTGTTTGCGCAGAGCAATGCTAAGATGTTTTGGATAGCCTCTTTAGAGCTGCCACAGTATTATTTAGGATCTTCGTTTTATTGTTATAATGGTTCAGTCTGATCGTTGTGTTAGCTGACGAACGCAGCATTTCAATACTTCCATGGGTGGGTGTATTCCAAATCTCTAAAAGTTTTTTTTTCTTTTTTTTTGTCTATCATTTCTTTATTCTTTAGACTCCATTGTCCCACATTGTATTCGTTTTTCATGTAATGGCAGTTTTTGGTTGACTGATCTGTAAAATATAGAACAATTATGGTGATGGTGTTTCTTTAGAAGCAAAAATGATTGCCATGATCTGACTTATTTAAAACAGAAGGTAAATAATAATTGCTTTTGTGTTTTAAGCATACATTCATTTATTTTGACTAGGTATAGTTAAAAAAAATGAAAATATGTATTTAAATGATAATGGCAAGGAAGGTTTTCAGTGGACATGAATCATATCACCAAAGATAAAAAGTTAAATCCCAGTGGAAACATTCAAAGAGCTGATCAGCAAGTATAAGAAATGTTTGATAGTTTTTCCTCTGATTACTGAGAAGTAGATAAATAATTTTTGATGTGCCAATTAAATAAAAATATAAATGTAACAGACGCATTTGAGAATAGTTTATTGTCTTTTGATAGATGGTTGTCTCTTTTCCTATCAAAAAACATTCACGATTAAATAAAACATAATTTTATATTACATGAATATTTATGAAAAAAAAATAACTTTAAAAATGCAAAATGGCAAATATTAGTTTATTAGAGTTTTTGTAGTGTCCTTTTATCGTCTTCATTTTCTGTTGAACATGGAACAAAGTTGTGTGCTGTTGCCAAAGGCCTTGGTCTGTCACTAAGAGCCAAAGTATCCCTGGTTGTCTCCATTACAAGCTTTCATTATCAATGTCCTACTCACAAGCACAAAAAGGTCAAGTGCATAGCAGTGTCCTGCACTACATCTAAGAGGTTTGGATCTTCCTTGTACTCCTTTGGGCATGTTACTCAATAAATACATGGATTCGGGTTAGGGAAGAGTAAAAAAAAAAATAAAAAGGAAGAAGAGCACATTACAATGTTCGAATATGTGTATGGGAGTATGCAAAAGGAGAGAATATGAGAGAGTGAGGAAAAAGAGCAAGGGTGTTTGAGAAAAGAGAGACAGAGAGTGATAGAGAGAGAGACTGAGACTGACATGTCTTTTGGTGAAGTGGTGTCGTCTTCCACATCAATGTCTGATGCTTGTGCTGCCAGGTGCCGGAAATGTGGTTCAGAAAGGAGAGAAGAGAGAAGAAGGGGAAAGTAGAGAAAAAAAGGCAGGGTAGATGGAAGATTTTTTTTTTTCTTATGTGACGGCGCTGACAGCTCCCCTGCATTGCACTGAGCTTAAATAATGGGATGCTCATTTGCATAACGAGGGACGTTATCACCTCTACTGTCAAAAGAAAACACAAC
This sequence comes from Poecilia formosa, assembly GCF_000485575.1. NCBI lineage: Eukaryota > Metazoa > Chordata > Actinopteri > Cyprinodontiformes > Poeciliidae > Poecilia > Poecilia formosa. Next base: position 781,319 of record NW_006799944.1, on the reverse strand, counting down.
AACAGTTCTTCTGCTCCTCCCCGAGATAGATTGGGTTGGCCTACTTTAGCACTCCAGAGAGATGCTCTGGAGCTCGGGCTTAGCCAGGCTCATACAAGAGTGCACACACACACACACGTACACGTGTGTGTGTGTGTGTGTGTGTGTGTGTGTGTGTGTGTGTGTGTGTGTGCGTGCATGCACACCTATGCACACGCATGCACACGGACAGCCGTTCAAAGTTTTTGGAGCGCGGTTCTCTTTTCCTCGTGGGTGCAGTCCTGCACATAAAGCTGCAGCGCTCCACCTGAGTGAGGGTTTCTACACCCTCAGCTGTTCACACAAAAGTACAGTTTTTTACTATTAATCAGGTGGTGTCACTGACTTGCAGTTTCTCCAGCTGGATTAAGTGTAAGCAGGAGTTGCGTTCGATCCTAGTGCGACTTTCAGAGAAAGGGAGCATTTTTTCGTGTTCTCCTTGTGGCTTTGTTTTGCCAGAACGTGGCGAGACCCGGGCTCCGCTTTTACGTCTGCCACTTATCCTGTAGCTCACATCTGCCTCGCCGGCAGATGTGATATGGACTGCAGATAGAGTAGTAAAAGTACATGGCTGGCAAGTTCTACTGTCAATATACAGTGCTGTTTCAAGGGAGAGACATAAAACGTGTTTCTCAGAGCCGAGGTAATGTAATAGTGTTGGTGATTAGAGCATTTAAGTTAGTGGCACATCCAAAACACTGTCAAAGAACGAGGCGAGATCCTGACAGCGCTGTCTTCTCTCATAGTGGGTGCCTCGGTAAAAAAATAAAAAATAAAAAAAATGCAAAAACTGATTTGCATGATATCGACAGAGAAAAACACAGCATTTCTCACAACATTGTTGACAGATTCTTTGTCTTTCTTCACCCTCCCTTGTGGCTGCCGTGATGCTACTTTTATATATTTTTTCCCCTCTCACTATTTTGCCATATTTCATTTCATTTAATGCTTATTCTCTGCTTACCCCTCCCTCTCTGTCTTGCAGGTACAGATGCTGGAATCTTTGAGGTGATTGGAACAAATAGAAAGAAGAAAAAAGCTAGATAAGAGATAGCAGGAGTGCAAGAGTGAAGAGAAAGAGGAGCAAAAAGAAGAATAGAGGAGAGACAGAGAGTGAGAGAAAAGAAAGAAGAAAGCTTTGAGTTATTCAGAAAGAGAAGAAAAAGAAAGAGACGGGGACGATGGGGAGGAAAAAGATTCAGATCACGCGGATTATGGATGAACGCAACAGACAGGTAAGTCCCGAGGGGGTGGGAGGATGGATGAGTACGAGAATGGGGGGAGAGAAAAGGCTGGAGGAGGGAGGAAGAAAGGAGAAACACCCTACACCCCCAGTAGCCCTCAACAATGAAGGTCTTCTGGGAGTCTGGGCAATATGTGAACTGGGGAAAGGAAAGGTGTATGCAGGAAATCTACTTATTTAATGCCTTTCAGAAGTATCCATATATCTTAAACTTTTACCTTTTCTTAGATCGCAAACCAAAAACTTTAGTTTATTTCATTAGGAATGTATGTGCTAGACCACCACAAACTGGAATGTAATTGTGAAGGTGATGGAAGCGATCTCAACTGATTGTTTTTTTTTTAAGTTATTTCGTGAAAAGCCTTTAAACATTAGTGAACACATACCATCATTAAGACCAAGAAATACACTAGACTGGTCAAGGAAGTTCTGCAAGAAGAAAATATAATGCAGAATTGCAAATGTGAATTTCAAACATTTGGAAAGGCATTGTAGAAAGTAATGTGCAGGACTGAACAAAACATTTGAAAAAAGAGTGACTTTTTTTATTTTTTTAGTTTGCATACAAAAGCTACGTGTGGCAGAAAAATGAACGTTTGACATTAAGCAGAACATATTGTCTTCTTTGAAGACATGTCCATGGCAACATAATTCTGTGGGGATGCTTAAGCAGGAAATAGGTAGCTGTTCAGAGGTGATGGGACGATTGACAGATAAACACAGAGCAATCTTTTAATAACACATCTTAGAGGAAGAGGTTCAACTTACTTCTACAGAACAATTGTGTTCAAAATACAGTCAAAGCTGCAATGGAAGAGTTTATCTCAAAACATATTGATTTGATCGAATGCCCCAATGAAAGTCGAGACCTAGGTCCAATTGAGAATCATTGACTTGAACTTAGAAATTCATGTAGACAGACATTCATCATCCCATCTGATTGAGCTTGGGGTGTATATCAAAATGTTTTAGTCCTTAGCAGTGTAAAGCTTATACAGACGTATAAAAGCACACTATACTTTTCAGATTTTTATTAATGAAAAACTTTGAAAGAAATCTTTGCCTTCCATTTCATAGTGTTGTGCTGACTTGTGCAAAAAAAAAAAAATTCTAAAACAATATACTGATGGCTGTGACATGATGTCTGGGGCTTTACATTTTTGGTGGAGGAGTTGCTGTATATTTCTCTTAAGTGTAAAAAAAAATAATTGGGGCTTCACATTTGTACATTTTAAAATTAATTCCACATCACTACCACACAGCTGCAGCTGAAGTGTCCTTTACCCAACCAACCTGTCACAATGCACATTTTAGCTCACTGCCAGTGGAATATTACCGGGAAGAGGGCAGCAGCTCACGAGTGTCTGGGTGGAGTAAAACATAAATAAACAACCAAACAGAGATGGAATAGTTAAAGTGACACGCTGGAAAACAAATGCTGCAGCTCCATTTTTGTTTTGATTAGAATCGGTACCAAGTCGCAGAGCATTTAAAATCAACCAGTTTAAGCTAAACAACAGTCCTAATAAGGGACATATTGATGTACAAAACACTTTGCGACAACAGCTGGCATCACTTGAGAGATATATATAAAATGAGCTAATAGTGGACAGAGAGTTAGAAGTAGACACTATAGTCTGTGGCAGGAAATAGACAGAGACAGAGCTCTCTCTCTGCCCTTGAGGCCCACAATCGATCACTTCCTGTGGCATGGCTGACCACTGACACTTTGTCAGCTTCCTGGCAGCTCCAATTGGATCCATACGCTGCTAAGGTGGCCTCTGGATCACAGGTCAAACACATACACAGACCCATTTCTGTCGTTGCTGAGGCATCTTTATTCTTGGGTTTATACAGGCATGCTCCCATGTTGCTTCAGGCCAGAATTAATGATCTTGAGGACATAATTTGAGGACAGTCAAGGATATCTCAAGGGATAGTTTGGATTGTTTTAAGTTTTAAGTTTTTATCAGGATTAGTTCCCTTACCTGAAGTAAAAATATGTTATTTTGCAATGAGTGTGCCAGAGCACTATCTCACAATTAGTCATCATTTTAGTTTCCTGTTCAATTCTAAAACATCTCAAATTGAGTTTATTTATATCTGTGTGGAAAAACTCAGTACTCACTGCCTATTCTTTCACAAGAGACCAATGTTAATGTTGTCAATGTAGTTTAAGCTAAGAAATCTCCATGTCAATACGCCTGACCAACTTCAAGCTGAATCTCTGCTCTAAGTTTGTCAAGAGTGGAGTAAATATTAACATTTTTCAGATCTAGTAGCTATTTGGAAATTATGCTGAATGACTCAGAACCAGTTTATCAGACAGACTTGACATACAGTGACAGCCTGCAGCTTCACACATGGGAAGTTTAGCATTGTTGTAACACAGATTTCAAGCTTAGAAAACAGCAAAAAACTAACAATGGTCTTTTGTGAAAATAAAGACGGTTAAAATGCTGTTACTTATACAGATCCTTTTCATTTTAGCTGTTTAAAAATCGCTAAAATAAGCTAAAACTTGTCTGGTTAGCTGTTAAGCCTTCTCGGGATGTATGGCGTGTTTTATTTGCAGTTGGATGGTGACCATTTTAGCGTTCCCAGTTAGAAAAACAGCAAGAACACCCCGTTAGGTTAGAAGACTGACTGGGAGAAGTTCAGGGTCCATCATAGCTGTCATACAGGTTAAACATATTTATAGTAGCAACTATTAGCATTTTTAAGCATTTTTGACATATTATATCTTAATAAATTGACATATTATATCTTAATAAATGAATCAGTCCATTTTGTTTTCTAAAAGCTTATCATATTATGACATCCATCACAGTACTGATAAAAACTTTACAAAATTGTGTTTTAATAAATAAATAAATAAATAAAAATGTCCCTTTAAGAAAAAACAAACAAAAAAAATCTAGGTAAATGAAGTTTGACTGGGAAAAATATATATATATGTAAAAGCATTTGCTCTTATGCCAGTTTTCTGTTACTGAAAGAGACAGGCAGGCGGACCAAGAGACAGAGCAAGAGCAAGGGGGAGGTCACAGGAATGTTACATGAGGACTATAACTATCGTGTTGCAGCACCCACTCTCCCTCAGTGTTATCTCAGGCCCTCTCCCTCACCTCCGCCTTAGCCTATGCCTGCAAGCTGCACCAAGCTCTCTGACTCCTGAGGATAAGGAGGGGAAGAGAGAGACAGGAAGGACACCTGAGGGGAATCGATGCCTCAGATATCTTGGCTTTATTTACAGGGAGAGGAGGAAGGAGAAGGAAACTGAGCAGAGAGAAAAGGGTTCACGGAAAGGAAAATCAATAAATCGCTGCATTTTTCTTGTTTTGATCTTTAAAGTGATAATAATCATTAATAGCTGCTGTTTTATGGAAATAATAACTCCTCCTGACATGACCTCACCAAGTTATTCGGAAAGCACCGCTCTCTTATTGAACCATGAGCTTAAATAGGTGATGTCATTTTGTTTAGGGGAGGAGGACATCACAAGACTGAGACAGACACAGAAACTAAAAATTTCTTCCTTTGCGAAAAAAAAAAACAAAACAAAAAAAAAAACAGAAGCCTTGCTTTTGCATATTTTCACTTCCTTTTTGAGGAAATGTCCCACGTCTAAGCCAAATAAACACCAGATGACTGCTCTCTACCTCACATTCATAACATATTTCAGTTTTTGTATCCCTAAAACCTTGCCTGTCTACTTAAAAGGATAGTTCAGAATTGTGAAGTGAGATTATGTTAAAAGGTTACAATCCAAAATATCTAACATTCAGTCGGTGACTCTCTTGACGTCTTCATTTAGCATAAATCCAGATAAGTTGATCCCATTGGCTGAAGCTAATGGCCAGTGCAAGAGTGGCCAAGACCAAAGTGGACATTTACCAATTTAAAAGAACTCTAATTATGAAAAAAAAACATAATTGTGATTAAATGTAAAACATTTAACAATGCATTACACTTTTCTTAGAAACTCTGATGGGAACCCAAAAGAATCAACAACCTTCTCAGCTTAAAGTCAGTGTCTCACTGCCCTGGCTATCATTGTACCATAGCAATGGATGCTAACACTACTGAAAATAAATGATCTGGTAGCGAAATAATCCTCCAACACAAATTTACAGGATTTACAGGTTGCCATGACACTGAACCAACTAATGTGGATTTACCTTAGATAACAATAACACTAGGGTTATTTGGCCCAGTTAAGTTATTAACTCTACGTAACCTTTTAACAGAGCATCATTTAAAAAACATCCTTAGCTATCCCTCCAAACATATCAAAGCTTATTTTACCTGCAATACAAAAAAAAGAAAAATACAACTTCAGCTATAGGGGAGAAAAAAATATGAGCTTTAAGTTTTAAAAAAGCTGCAAAAGTGTGCGTCATGCCTTATTTTGAAATTTATTGCAGTTCATCCTGGATTCTTACACACTCCATAACGCTACCGTCTTTGGAGTGGCACCACTCTGTGGAGCTGTCAGCGCTACCTTGCCACCTACAGAGCGGTGCTGCCTCCCATTCCTTCCCCTCCTGCACTCCTCACAGCGGCAGGATCACACTGGGCACGGCGCCTGGCTCTCTCTGGGCGGCCACTTTGGACTGCCACCCCCGGGCCCCGAAACACTTCCCGAGAGCGGTGGCAGAAGGGCTAGGCCTCCCTGGTGTTGACTGGCTGCCCGGAGCTCCGGACAGTGGGCAGCAGTGTGTGAACCCTGGCTCCAAGCCGCCCGACCACTCATACCCTCTCCCAGCCTCGGGCACATGAAAGAGGCCCCTGTGTCATAAACTCATGGGCTGCAAACAGAGAGCAGACTCTCTTGATCTGCACACACACAGGCAGGCAAATGCTCCTATGGTAGAAGATACAAGTACAGGTGTGGGTGCGCATACACATAGAGGTAGCTGATTATTCTATCACATGCATATTTTACATGCTACATTTACTGGCTTTGTGTACGCTGAATTCACAAACACACGCTTTCATTTATATGCAAACATCTACAACACATCTTTCTCTGTCTAGCCCGTCATGGGGATCAACTAATTTACTGCAATTGGCCCTAATTAGTGTTACCTCTCCAGCCAGTACACTCAGTGGGCTTAATTTAGGATGACTTGTTTGCATGAACGTGTGTGTGTGTGTGTGTGTGTGTGTGTGTGTGTGTGTCTCTGTTTGTCCTTGTGTGGGACATGTGGTCTCCAAAGGGAAGGGACCCAGGGGCCAAAGGTTAAACATGGATCAGGTCATCAGCAACAGGAAGTAAAACAACTGGGTTTCTCAGCTCCCTCAAAATAAGTCGCTCACACTTAGCTGGGGAGGAGAATAAAAAAAAAAAAAATGTTTTCATGTCCTTCTGTGTCTGTTTTCCTCTTATCTACTTCTCGCTATGTGAACTGCAGCAGCAAAGACAAAAGAAGGGGTCTTTTTGTTTCAGCCAGCAATGCATTCTTCCCTCCCAATCAACAGCGCTCGGGCGAGAAAACGTGTGAGAAAAATTAACAGCAGGAAAATAATGAGGCCCACAGGGTAACTCCTCACCCCTGAACTCCTCCTCCTCTAATTCCCTGTTTCCCACCTTCAGTCGTCTCCCTCTCCTACCACGGCGAGTGGCACTCCTTCGCTGTCATCTGCTCGCCACTACAGGATCTCACCTGAGAGAGGCCCACAAAGATCGCACAATCTCTTTTAAATTGTATGTCTGCAAATCATTTTTGTTTGTTTCATTCCTGCACATTAATTACATTATCCACCATTATTGGGGGATTTTGATCTGGACGATACGGCTCTCCACCTCGGGCGCCATTGTGTCCAAGGCAGCCCCATGTTGTTTCTCGTTGTCGTTTACAATTAATAGGGAGTTTGGAATTGCTTCTGGGTTACAATGTAAGCATCATAAGAAAATATGGCCATACAACGCAGCTGAAAGTAGCATCTGATTATCTGTGCTACGTTAAATCCTCACTGTGTTTGATCAGCTCTATTTTATTGTCCAAAATACCTTGACTGGTGAAACCAGAATAATTTTGTGCTAAACAGAAATTATTTAAAACGTAATTTAAGACGTAAGAATCCTAGTTTTATTTTCCAAATCATAAAAAATTATATATATATATTTTTATTAAGTAAACTGCAAATTGAGTCAAACATAAAACTTCAGTATTATTTTGAGAACATTTTAAACATTTGTTACCAGCTTGGAATTGCTACCCCTAACTGGAAGAAACAAACAACGTCTTAGTTCAAAACTTCAAATCCTTCATTGTCTTATCCTCGGTTTTGTGAACCTAAAGAGCGGTCTGACCCACACTGTAAAAAATCAAATAAAATCTGTATATTTAACAGTGATAAACAGTAAAATTGGCAGGACATTCATGAACTATAAAGTAATTTAAAGCTGTTGGTTTGATGTGAAGTTGCTGTAAATCGGTGAAAACAGCAATTTTGTACATTTTGCACTTAGGTTGTTTCCATGTTCACATTAGAAAAAATATCAAGTTTGCATCCTTTTTCCCCTTTGCTTTTCTGATCAAAAAAGCAGATTCATTAGACCTTCAGAGCACATGTTCATTGTGGGATTTTCATTGGAGATGTTTTAAAGATAATTTAACAATGAAAAGATTCTCATATATGTTGTCTAAAAGTTTGAATAAAAAACAGTCCCTCCAATTATGTAGAAACTACAAATTAAATTATTTTCTTTTCTCAATCAGTTTAATTCTTTTTTTTTGTTGTTGCTTAAATATTAAAAATGTAACTTTGTTGGAGCAATAAAGCGACTAATGTCTAAAGTGTGAAAGTCAACTTTAGGATTAATTTTTATTAGCTTGAACTAATTGAAATAAAGTGAATAAAATGCACCGTGCCATGCAGATGTGTCAGCTCTCCTTCTGCTCTGAAAGTTGGCCTACCTCAGACAAACAGCAGCAAAGTTATTTCTGTCATTCCAACCACTAACTTGGACCCAGAGATGCAGCTTCCACTTATTTTTAATCATTCTTCTCTAGCTGTAGTTTTCCAGCACAAACAGGAACATGCAGACGGACATAGCCAAGTCACATCTTCAACGAAACCAAATTACCGGTTAAAACAATTTGAACTGGTGTGCAATTTGGGACCTCCAGCTTAAACTGGCTAAATTAAATTTTGATCATTTTCTCTGGTTAACAGGTAGTCATTAAGGTGAACTCGTCTTTCCATTTTAGAAACCGAATCAAAAACTCTTAGGAGGCTACTGCCCTCAGTTCATATGGTACAACGAAAGCACACACGAGGATGATAAGTGTGGTTTTGAAGAGAAAAAGGAGCATAGAATATATTAGAGGTGGGACAAAGCCTCTTTTGTCATAATGCCTCTCTTAGCAGCTTCTCTGGCTGTGATGCAGAGTTCAGGCCAAGGTCCCCGACTCCACTTATTCCTTTTGCGTAAGCCCCTGGCTTCCTGCTCTACTGTGACAATAGAATAAGTGTTTGTCTTGAGACAAATTCTTCATAGGTGACTGACATTTCTGTGTTTGTGTGTGTGTGTGTGTGAGTTTGTTTTGTGTGTCTGTTTGGTTTATTAACCAGCAGTTTTCGGGTGCCTGTCTATCCACTCCTCCTCTCCCTTCACCTCCTCCTCCCCCAGGGAAGAAGGCAGGAGGTGGGAAGCAGAAGCGAAGCCATTGTGAAGGGGAAGCCACTGGCCTCTTCCTGTTATGAGAGGAAATGCATACAAATGTGCTTCCTGTGCATCCACCCCCACTTTTTCTCTCTCTCTCCTTGTCCCTCCTGTCTTTTTCTCACTCTTTTTGTGGTGCAGAATCAGAATATATCCCTCCTTTTCTTTGATTCTCTTAAGTCTTCCTGGAAAAAGTGACCCGGTCAGTAAGGTAAAACAGGGCATTTTTCATCACTAAATATTATTAGATATGTTGGTCCATGTCTCTTCTGACAATATCTCTTAATAATTATAGATATAATAAAAAAATAATTGGAAAAAAAAAATAGCATAAGCGGGAGGTGACAGCAGGTAAAGGTAACATGGTTCAGTGATTACCAAGTCGTGTTTGTGTGTCTGTGTGTGTGAATGAATTTGCGTGGGCATGTGTGTTAAACTGCATATGTCGCAATCTCCCCTGGGAAGATGGCTGAGGAGGAGGATATGGGTGAACAAATAGATGTGTACTTCTTTAAGGTTGTGCTAAATAATCTCCACCGTATATTACTGATCAGTTTTGGAATGTGAGAGGATTTAGATATAAGAATACACTAAATAAGAGTATTTGATGTTTAGCCTACAAAAATCTCTGATTAGTGCTTGTTGTACATACAGAAATACATATTTAAATATCCCACTAAAACCTTTCGTTTTATGAGCCATTAGCTCAAAACGTTTGCTCATGGGGATGTGAAAAGCTTTGACACTTGTAATGTTCTGTGTGCTATGTGACGGCAGGCACCACACCCCAGTTGCCAGTGTGCTGTGAACAGAAACAATTAGGTTTACACTCACACTTAAACCCGTCCAGTTTCCCACAACCCAAAACGCTGTCATGTCATCTGATGATAATAAAGTGTTGTGTCTAATAGTATTGATGAGCCGAGGAGGAAAAGGTTGTGACCACATACGGGTGGTTTCCATCTGGGAATGTCTTTTTTTTTTTTTTTAAATTCTGTCATCTTGGTTTATTATTATTTCTACCACTGAAAACGTGTCAAAAAACAGCAAATTTAAAGTGCACCTACGTCTGCATGTCTCTACCAGCTGCTGAAAAAAAACAGGTCAGAGCAACAGCTTACAGCAGCTGCTTGGGGTACTGATGTGTTCTTGAAATTGCAAATAAAGGATTTCTCAGATAGCCATGGAAAACAAAAAGGTCACATGAGGCCACACATGTTGGAAAGTGTCCTCAAGCCATGACAGCAAAGATCAGAACAGAAAACCTCTGTTGATGAGATTCATCACAAATTAGCACATCCCACATTGAGTATTTAACCGACCACTTGTCATCTCGCCAACATTCATATACATGCCAAGTAGCTTTATTTTTAAATTGTGTAATCAGACCACCGTGCACCGTGTGTGTTTGCGGATATGGGTTTTTTTTTTGTTACATACGTGTGTTGGAGGTAGCAGGTTGTATGTGTCAGGTTGAGATATGTGGGTGTGGTGTGATATTTATGCGGCTGTTATTGTTTGGTCAGTTTAGGCTTTTCATTATCGCACTCATTCTCTTCCCGCGGCGCTGTTAAAGTCAGCGTACGTGTGAATTATGATATGTGGGAAAAGCATGCATGCAGTTCCGCATTCAAGATTCGAGACTCAAAACAATTTTGATTTGATTCTTTCCTTCTTTTAGCTGTAAAAATGGCATGATGATAAAGTGAGAGGTTTAAAATATGTTTCCCACAAAAGTTTTGTACTGATGAGAAAAGCCAGGTGGCATTTAAAAATTTGCTCTCTGCCTACAAGAAACAAAATGTCACTTTATACCTACACTTGTTTATGAAGCTAAGTTCGTCTGATTTGTAAACGTAAAACTTAATGAGATTTACAAGACATTTTAAACTATTTTTCATCAATTTAATGACTTTTGACACTTCAACAGATAACATGCCTTTCTTTCACTGAAGTATAAGCAGATTAAATGAACCCAACTTAAACTGCAACAGGACACTGTACTAATTAAGCAAGTAAACTTTAAAAAAATGAAAAAAATGAAAAGAAAAAAAACTGTCCAACAATCTAAAGTTAAAAATGATACTACCTGCATTAAGTTAGCTGCCTAGAGCTCAATAAAATTTGTTTTATCTCTTTCAGCATTACCTTTTCTAATTATATTTTTCTTTTTTTGCAATGTGCAAAGTAAAGACATTCTTTAATGTGACAAAAGTGTAAATGTAGTATATGAAGTTTAAGCATTTAGTCACAAAACAAAACCTAACTTTAATGGAAATATTTTATTTCTTTAATGCTTCTAGAATATACCTATGTATTTTTTGTATTTTTGTAATACCTAATTAATGTTTGTATACCCACCAAAGGTTCTAAAAAAATCCCACTTTAATTAAAAACTAGCTTTAACTTGACACAACTTGGTACAAAATCTTTCAATAAAAATACATCTTTGAGGATGTTTGCCCAGGTAGATTTTTGCTGAGAAATTACAATAATCCTAGCTTTCTTCCTCTCGGTTTTGATATGCCATGTTGATCATTCATCACATAGCATGTTCTCTTTGCAGTTCAGTTTAATCATGTGCAAAAAAAAAAAAGATAGAGGGATGTTCTGTTTAATATAAGTAGTTTGCCGTGAACTTTGTAAAGATTAATCACAAGATTTAAAGCAGCATCCCATAGCGCTATCAGTTGAATCTCAGCTAAACATGCTCCAAAATTAAAGTGAAGACTGAATCTGGATTGCGCATGGACATGGATCCAGTTTCAGACTTGAAGAATCACTTGCGTAAATGTTGCTCAGATTACTTTTTAAACCTGCGTCTTCAGAATTATGTCGATGAATTAGTTGCCAGCCACAGAACGAGCATGTCAGTTTTGTTTTGAGACTAGGTCCTCATGGCCTTTCGGATTGTGCGACATGGCAACTTTTGAAGCTTTATGGCGCCAGTAGAGTAAGTGACAGAGTGAACAGTTGATAATGGAGCTGTGATAGCAGATAGTCGTGTCCTACATCTGCCCCTTGTATTAAAACACCAGAGGAAGACAACACTCTACATGCCATGTACCCCAACAGCCTGTTTTGACCTTATGTTCTGCAAGACTTGTCATCTTACTAACACGCTCATGCACAGTTTGCAGTGCAATTCAGTCCCTGCAAGGCTCCCAGGCCCCTCTGGGGGAGTTTAGGTTTCAGCTGTGGATGAGTCAAGTTATAGTGGATATGACAATTAATCACATTGTCTGAACTTGTGAGTTAATTGAAAGCCATGAGGATAAGGTTTGTGTTTTTCACATTTCTTTATGACTGTAAATGTCAGCATGGTATTTAGAGCACAGGGGAGCATTTTCTCCTCCTGTCGTCACTGAATCAGGCGAGTTTTCCGAGGTACGTGACCTGATGCTGCTCACACAAGTTTGTCAGGAGCTGGAACGCTCTCCGAGTCTGCGGCTTCAACCTGTTGCCTGACAGGTTTCTCAGCATGATGCTTTGGCATCTCGGGGAGAACCTTAGAGGCAAAGGGGGGGTCCAGAAATATCAGCATTATACCCACTCTTAATGGAAAGAGAGAGAGAGAGGGAAAGAAGGAGGGAAGGAAAGGAAAACAGGATGGAGCGAGAGGAAGATTTTGATATTGAGTTTCCGTTGTGCTTCTTGGGAGATATGATTTCAGGAAATTCAAAATTGTCAATATCTTTTCAAGCCTGTCTCATTTTACAGTTATAAAGACAAACTGTAAACGGCGGTGCCTTACAGATAAACTTCAGAAAGCCATTCATGGCGCATATTCACCACAAACAGAGACCTTTTCTTTAAAGGCTTGAAAGGGTCTTTATGCTCACAGTGATAGGCTCTTTATTGTATTCAGAGCATGTATTCATTCGCTGTTTATTTTGTATTTTTTGGCCCACTTAAACGTCAGAAGAGAATAGACAAACACGCAGTTAATCAACAAACTCAGATGGTTAGTTACCAGCTGGGCACGGCTCTGGCAGCATTTTCCTCGCTGTAAAAAAGCTTTGTCAAGACAGATCTCCAGTGTAATTAATACACACACAGTCGCATAGGAAAATAAAAAAGAAATTCCAATAACAACAAGCAGTGTTGCTCAGGGAAGCTGGCAGTGGCATTTTTTTTTTTCCTCTTCCCCGTACCACTAAAGAGCTTGCACACATGGTTTGGAAAAGAAAGCAGGTGCAGCTCACTGGAATTAACTCACTTTCACTGCTCTAGTTTTGATCCAAACAATAGGAGGAATAGAGGCTGTTCTATTTTCACAATGTGGCCACTTTGTATGCCTTTGTAGCAAAGGCTACTAATCTTAAGGGCTTACACAGACATACACAGATGTGGCTGCATACCCACATAAAGAGACAGAGACAGGAGGAGGGGGAGGTTGTGTTGCATGAGACAATCCTTGTTGTTTGTCTTGAGTAGATTACCACTTTTGCAGCATACGCAAACATCTTTAAGCAGACAATAATTTTCTCAGTAGCAAGCTCATTCTATCCGTCTAGCTAGTTTTCTCATACAGCAACTTGCACAAGTGTTTGCCACTGAAGAGTTTAACATCATGTTTCAACCACTCCCTTCAATTTTCTTTATTAGAATTGTACCTGAAAGATGAATACAAGGCACTGTGAAGGAAAAAAAAAATGTAGTTTTAAAACTTTTTACATATAAAAATATGTTTTACAAATGTTCTACAAACTGACAGAGTTATCAGGTGTATAAATCCAAGATATAAAAAAAACCAAAATCCTTCTTACTGGTCATGGTGACAGGTGAGGCACTGCCTTACCTGACTGCATGTCCTTACCGTTATAAAATAAAATCTATTTAATGCAATGCTTCATCCATCATTCAAATAAAGAAAGTGAGACTTGAGAGTGACAAAAAAAGTCAATGTCAACAGAAGAACACAATTTGCCATAAGTCCTGTAGGTGAGGCAACATGTGAGAGTAGGTGCTCTGGTCAAAGAAGACCAAACTTCATCTTGAAAAATGCTTGGTGGAAAACCAACATTCTGATCTCTCTATGTATGTAATTTGCAAAGGTGAATGAGTAATACAATTTAGTTTGTAAATTGGAGAAAGTTGGAGAAAGTTGTAGAAATCTATCCCGAAACAACTGTAGCTGAAATTGTAATAGAACTCTTGCGAAATACATTTTCAGATTTGTATTTGTGAAAAGAAAAAAGAAAAGAAAAACTCTAGCTTCTGTTTCATTTTTCTTCCACTTTGCTTTGGTCTGTCACAAAAGAATTAAACATATGACAATGTGAAACAATGGAATTAATACTTTGGCCAGACATTTATAAAACTTAGTTCACTGTGATGCATCAATAACGCATTGAGTAAAATAGTTAGAAAAGCTTTTTTTTTTTCTTTCTACCAGACGCTTAATTTGTTGGCAGTGGAAACTTTAACTCGCCATATGTTCCACAATAAACCTCTGTGATCTTTGATGTACAAGCAATAACTGATCTTCTTTACCGTTATCTGACTGAGACAGAGTATTTTCAGTTCCTCCTTTTTTTTCTTTTTTTCCTGGTATGGTGGATGGACTGTTACAGTCAGGGTATGTTGAACTCTCAGCAGACTTCACTTTGACTTTAGTGATGTTTCCCTTACAGTGATAGTTTTTGAAGAAGAGATGTTCTAATGACATTTTTCAGGGTCACTTCCTTTTTACAGCAGGATTGGTACATAATCTGTGATTTTTTTTTTCTATGTAAAAAAAAAAAAGAAGCTCAATACATTTGATCGTTATTTTTTTCATTGCAAGATTTTTTTTATTTTTTCTGTCTGCATTTCTTTAAGTCTTTGCATCTTCTCGGCTTTCTTTTAATCTTGCTAATTTTGTTTTCCCTCTTCTCTCTCACCCAGGTGACATTTACAAAGCGAAAGTTTGGCCTGATGAAGAAGGCATATGAGCTGAGCGTGCTGTGTGACTGCGAGATTGCCCTGATCATCTTCAACAGCACTAACAAGCTGTTCCAGTATGCCAGCACAGACATGGACAAGGTCCTCCTTAAATACACTGAGTACAACGAGCCCCACGAGAGCAGAACCAACTCTGATATTGTGGAGGTATGTTACAAGAAAAACACATACACACACACACACGCGCGCACACGTAAACACATTCCCTGACATGCAAGCTCACGCAAACGCACAAGCAGACAGATGGTAACTGCGCTTGTGACTCATTCAGCAACCCTTACTTCTCTCTTTTAGACTTCACACCTAACAGAGTGCAAGAAATAATTGCTCCCATAGCTTGTTGGTCTTCCCCAAGGGGCTCGGTAGCAATATCAATCATGTTTTTTCTTTTCAGAAAAGGCACTTTAAGCTCTGCAATATGTCATTAATTTCAAGAAAATATTTTTCTTTAAATGGCCTCCTCTTACTGTTTAAGCTTCCCTGCAAACAAGAGGTTGTCTGTTATTGATCTGGACTTCTCAGCCTGTCCCCTGTGGTGTATAATCACTGCACCCTGCCCTTGGTGTCTTGTCAGCATTGATGTGCCTCTAAGAGGAGGATGTTGATCTGACTTCCTCTGGACACTTGTCACCAAAGTGGCTCAAAGCAACGTTAAACAGAGCTGTTGGCCCAGGCACCACAACGCAGGTGGATCAAGCAGGAAATTACATTGTCAGGCTCCTGAAGCTTTAAGCTCCCAACATGAACCTGTTATGCAACAACTGCTTCTGGAGCGCCATCAGACCTGGTGGGCAAAAGACCTGAATGAATACACACAGAGTTCATCTCCTTCTGCCCTTTGCCCTGTCTGCTAATTTGCCCTTGCAGTGCCTTGATCTAATGGAGTAGGCATATAAAGTCATGTAAAGTAAGTTCTTTTTCTTATGAACATCTCCTATACAAGGCAGTCCTTAAAGCGATAATGACTAATGATTTTTATTTATTTTTTTTTTATGTAAGCACATCTAGATTCTGTTAGTTTCAAAATATCCTTTTCAATGCAAAGTTAAAGACAGTTATACACACGGACAATTTTGTTTTATTTATTTAATTTTTTTTAAATGTTATTCAAGCTAAATTTTGACTTTTGTTAAATTAATTTTATGAAACCCGATTTTTCCCTTGTGGTGGAGGAATTTTGGAAGCTGTGTGGCTGTTTTTAATTAATAATATATAGCAGCATAATGCTATGTTCATAATTCATGTGCAGCACATGCATACTTATCTAAATCTGTTTTTTTTTGTTTTTTTTAAGACAAGCACTTAAAAAACACAGAACACATCAGAGGGAACATAGATATTCGTGATTTGTAATGAATGAATATCACACATGGTCCAGTGCCTCAATCCAGATGGCTATGTGATCAAAAAGCATGGGACATATTTTTCTTCCCATATAGCTGCTGCTAGGCTTATTGCCCAGTTAGTAAGTGACAGACTAGTTGTTTGCTGTTACAGATAGCACTCCAGCTACAAAAATTAATCAGCTTACATATGTGTACAAAAGTACTTTGGCACTGAAGATTTTTGTCTTATGCTAATACCATTCTTCGTGTGATCAGGCGTTGTCATGTTTAAAGTCTAAAACCAGCATAAACAAACATGTCGCAATACACTGAAACTTCAAAAACGGTTACTGATTTCAGTAGTGCATTGTTTCATAGCCTTTTCCATTTGGTAGAGTCAAATGTGAAGAGTGTTGATGCAGTTCCTACATTAAGCACTCAACATATGACTAACCTCAATGATGAAAACAAAGGGAATGAACGCGGTGCATTATCATGGACTGTACTGAAAAGCATGACAATTTATTTGCTTTTGCAGGACATGCTTTATTACCTGCCTATAATTCATGCTAGCAAGCTCTTTTGAAATTTTAATCTGCTTAGGGCCTTATGGATTCTATAAATCACACTAATCAATTTAGGATATACTTTTAAAAAGCTAGAGTCCATTTGAGCAGCAGTGTTTTTAATGCACCCAGCTCTTCGCTGCCGGTGTAGTCGGTGTATAAAGCTGCCCCTGCTGAACCCATGAACAGAGCTGTCACATGTTTCAGCAAGTGCCTGTGACGAGAGTTCTTTGTAGCTCTTTCCTCAACTGTGTCTCCATTAGGGAGCACAGGATGGCTAACGTGTAAACAGCCGTGTCAGGGGAAAGACGCTAAAGAGCCTAGTGGGGGAGAGCGCTACGGAGCACTACCTACAATTTGATCCCCAGAGGACTGTGTGCTTTTTGAGCAACTCACTGCGGGAGAAATCGATCTGAAGAGGCCTCCAGCCTGAGCTGCGGTGAGCTAAAGGGATTGGCCACAGGGCAGACACTAGCACGTTTATTGTGGTTAGGAGGAAGGCGGGGGTTGGGGGTGGGGGGGGTGTCTGAGCAAGGGTCAAGATTTTTCCCTGGAAGCTGTTTGTGATGCTGTTTAGCAACGTCACAGATGTGGGAACGTGGGAGGCTTGTTGAGTTTGCAGGGAGGAAAGAGCAAAGCAGACTTCCTGTTGAGATGAATGGACGATGAGGAGGAGTTCAAGAACAAACTGGAAAGCTGGATTCAGAGCTGTAGATTAACTAACGTTCCCTCATAAGAATGTGTGTCATTTCTTACGTGGAACTGCACAAGCTCTTGTCTTCAGCAGCATGCTGAACTGCATGCATCATTCTCCCTGTATTACTGCTGTGCCTGAAGTTGTAGTGGGAGGAGAGGCAGAGGTAGGGGAACGGAGCTCACAGTGTGGGCGGCTGGCATAGAGACCTGCTACATTAGCAATAAAGCTCTATGTAATTAGCATGTCTTTGGTTGATAATTAGCGTTGTTGAGAGAGTGGCACTAAGAACGTTGCACTGCCTCTCTAGCAACAGCATGTTTACAAGAGGCTCGAGGGCTGATCTCTCTTCCTCCTTTTATTCTTTTTCTTTTGAGTTCAGTTTTCTATTGACCATACATCTTCTCTAGGTGTGTTTTTTATTACTTTATTCTAAGGGTCAGCACACATATATATATATATATATATATATATATATATATATATATATATTATATGTTTGAAACCAATGGCGGGTTTAGAATGGAAGAAAAAAAAGAAACAGGACAAACTGTCTTGCTGACTCTTTTTGAAAACATTTTCACCTTGAAGAACACTTCTATAGCTGCATGTGGAAGCAACAACTAACTAACCATAGAACAGTTGTGAGTTTTAAAATTGGACGTATTGCTCACCACACAGGTTATATTTTTGATGGGAGTGTCTTTCATATTTAAACAGACAAAAAAAGTACATATTACAATGATATTATGATACGCTGTTTGCAAACTCAGTAAAAAAAAAATTGCATGTGTTAGTTTTCTCAAAGCTTAAAGGGGCATTATTGTTTATGTTCTAGGCACAGGGCAATTTTATCGCACAATCAAGTAAGTATGTTACTTTCAGATGTCATAAAAAAGGTTGTATATATATCAAACTTAACTTAAAAGAAATTTGACACCTTGAAATTGACCTGTCTCTTTAAGAAGCTCCTGTTCTTTCCAACACTCTTTTCCAATACCATCCCTAGGAATGGTTGCAAAGTAGAAACTACTGAGAAGTAGTTTGTATGATAAGCTCAGCAGTTGCACAGTTCCAAGAGGTGTTTGCTAATTGCTACTGACACTAGTCTGGAGGAGCAGAGTGGGGGAGGGGCGATCTTTAAGGCCCCTCCCTCAGCTGGGAACTGCACCTATTTCTCTGGAAATAGGTGGCACTTTGTATGATCAAGTGCTTAGGCACCCCAAAATAGATGTCATGGGAAATTCAAGGATTTCTCAAGCATAAATTAAAGAATCAAAACAATACTTAAGGTATGTTTTTGATGAGAGAATAACATTATAACATGATGCAAAACTCAAAAATATTGATTTTACATAAAACCCTCCCTTTAGAATATGGTTGTTTGGAGAAAGAGGGGCGCACCTTGGGTGCAACTCTGGCATTGCTGATTCTCCTCGGAAATTGGAAAGCAGGTCACAAAAAAAAAAAAAAAACAGTTTGAAAGGTTTTGCTGCAATTTTAAACAAACTGGGATGTATATTTTAATAACTCTGTTTGCTTACATTTTTTCACCATGATATTCTAACTCCCTGATACTCCTCTCGTGACGGTACTAAACTTTGCAATGCACAGCTATCACACCTTGGCTAAACAAGAGGGGAGGCCTTCTTAATTAACGATAAGTGTTCAAAGAGACATCTGAGCTCATCTCGGCTCTCACAGCTTGATAAAAAGCAAACACAGACACTGATCCATCATCTCTGGATGTCGGCGGAGGGTTCAAGTGTGTCCTGCTGGCAGGTCCACGCCTCACTCTGAGTCTGGCTGCAGATAAAACAGATATACACATAGATAGATTTCCCATACTCACTGTTCGCCAGACTGGCTTCCTGGACATGTGAAGAGCATTAGAGCTGTACTTGGAAAAGATGAGGTAAAAATGCCATTTCTCTTTTTTTTTAGTCTTATGTAATTCACACTTAAGAACAATCACTCTTCCCATCGTTGTTGGTGATTTATTTTTCTGGGGGAGAAGAGGATGTTTGGGAGTAATTGCCACAGCACATTGAAAGAGTCCTTTCTGTTTCCTCTACTGATGATAGCTGCCATAGCCCAAACCAAAGCAGAGTTGGCTGGTTCATGCTGAGATTGAAAGACCCCCAAATCCAACAACTCTGATGGGCTTTGCCAAATCCCTGCACCACAATGTGCTTGTCCTTCCTACTGCTGAAACAAAGAATGCAGGTTTGTGACGCAACTGAAGGGTTAGTTCCTGTTGTGGTAAATGGGGCCATGTGTCCTCTATGCTGCGAAAACAACCTCAATGGATGTAATGCTGCTATCAGTTGTATTCAGCTGTACAGTGTGAGCCATTGTCCTCTTAGTGTGTTTGAAATCGTGCATTTGACTGCACGTCTGCTACATGGATACCTTGCGCTGGGTGCTGTGGTGACCTCCAGCAGAACCTGCACACTCCTGTCATTGCTGAAGTATCACATGGAGCAGCACATGGAGCTTGGAACTTAGGCGACCTGCCTGCCAGAGGAGGGCCACTGGCCAATCCCATTCCCAGCAGATTAACCTAATCTGAAAGTTCAGATCACCCTGTAATCTTAAACAGCAGCAGCAGCACGAATTTGACTCCTGCACCCTAACCTCAGCTTTTTTCCCCCCACATTTCTTCTGCCTACATTTTCTCTCAGAAGGAACTACTGAATGAGGGATGGAAACGGAAAGGGACAGAGGGATAGATGAGTGCTAGAAGAGAAGGAGGGAGGGAGGGAAAGAGGGATGGAGGGAGAAAGGCTGGTAATTATTTCCAAAGGTCATTCTGTTAATGACTACCTGCTTGGCTAATGAGATTCAGCAAAGCTCCCTCACCATGTTTCACCCTGCGTATGTTTCACCCGTGTACCAAGACGTGTGAGAAGCACAGGTGTGATTTCATCCCAGTGACAGTCCACCGGAGAAGGGGGAAGAGTGTGAGGAAGGGGACGGTGCTGTGGGGGAGTGCAAATGAAGAAACATAAAGAGAAAGCCCATCAAGCCAGGTATTTCTAGGAGACAGCGCATCTACACCAGCTCAGTTCGCTTTGCAACAGGCGGTGGTTTTTTAACGCTTTCAAAATAGCACAAAGTCTCATTTGGATCGACTTGGTAACCTCAAAAATGTCTTTTTTGTTAATTCTGTCCCCTTTTCTCTATTTTCTCATAAAATTCCTGCAAGTCAACACGACATGTGATCTCCTCATCTGAGCTGCCAGTGTGCTCGTGTTCTGCCGCACTCTTGTGAAAATATTTTCCAGCGTGTATGCTATTCTGTGTGCTTATTTAGTTTCTAAACAGCGTGGAGAACATTAGCCTTGGGGAGTTTTCTGTGTTGATCGGCTTCACTGAATGGCTGCTTCTCATGGCTCTCAAAGACTGTATAATTACTTGGACTTGAATGTAATTTATCCTCCATTACTTTTACATGTGTCAGCATCCAAGAGAAACAGCGGGGGTCGTATCATATCTTCAGTCCTTTTCAGTTGTCCACTGTAATTTTGTGTGCAGCCATTCTGCGGTTTCAGAATAGGGCACATGTGGCGTAACATGGGGTGGAGGTGAGGGGTGGGGTTGTCCCAGCATTCACAGTGCCTCAGTGTTTACTAGCAATCGACAACACGGCTTGTTTTTGCGGGTGAGACGAGGATTAAGAGCTGAAGCTGCTTTGACGGACTAAGTAAATTAACCTTGTGGCATTGGCAAGCTAAGAGTATCGCAGTTCGCTAAAACAAAGATTTGGACGGCAGATTTTGCACATGGCATCACAGAGTGATTAAAAGAAGGGGGTAGATAGTCACTAACTGCTGTATCAGGTTGAATGCATTGTCATTACAATTCTAAACACACTGCAACTAAGAAAATAGCTCTTCAACTTTTGTTTACAAATTAAAATTTGATGTGTGTTGTGGATTTGCAGTCAGCCATCCTGAGTCAGTAGTTTGTTAAACCACCTTTCGCTTTAAGTATGTGCACATTTTCTGAGGTAAACCAGTGCCATGCACATCTGAAGAGCAACATTTTCCATTCACTTTTGCAAAATAACTCAGAGTTAATAAGGTTGAATGGAGAGCATCTGTAAACATAACATTTCAAGTTCTGCCACAGGTTCGCTATTGGTGGGGGGAGTTAAAGTTGTTCCATATTTCATTTTTCAAATGAGAAATTGAACAACACCTGGAATAATGCACTACACTCTACCCTTTCTTGAAGTTTCTGCAAACAGAAGTGTTTGTGGTTGGAACATGACAAAATGTGATGAAGTTCAAGGTGTACAAATACTTTTTCAAGACTCTCTAAGGTACTGACATTTATCCAAGTCACCCCAAAGCTAAAATACACCACAAACTAAACGTTATGAGATTTCACTTTTAAGAACACAATGTGCAGGTATTGAGTTGTACAACCCTCTCTGTTCCAGCTCATTTCAACTTTTAAATTAGATCCTTTAAATGCAGATGTGTTTGCTCCCCTATATGTGTGCTTCACAGTCACAGAACTGACAACGCAAATTGATATGACCACAAAACTTACCACCCCCAGAACAGCGCCACTTCATTTGAAGCGTTCTCCTTCTAATAAACGTTAAAAAAGTGGAAGCAGTCTAAAAATAGAATGTGATGAAGCTAAATATAGCTGTCTGTGTTTTGTCAGGAAGGGATAGAAGAATAGAACTTGGGTTGCTTTCATTCTCTCCCTCTCTCTCTCTGTCGCTCTCTCTCTTTCTTTCTCTTTAATTGCCCCCTCCCTGTGTTTTAGGCTGGGTAGGTTGGGGGTGTTTAGGCAGAGGAGTGAGTAAGCAAATTGTGAGGGTATTCATACAGCCCTCTGTCTCAGCGCCTTTCTCCCTCTCACTCCCCCCTTCACTTTTCAAAGATCAACAGAGAAGATTTGCCCCTCGGCGACCGCATCCAGAAGGCCGTTGGTGTGAGACCTTGTGGTGCCTTGAAACATTTGATCCCCTGAATAAATAAGTCTATTATTTGTCTCCAATGTTGCCCTCTCTCTCTCTTTCTCCTTCTCTCTCTCTCTCCCTCTCGTGGTCTCTCTCTCCCATACTTCACCAAACAGACTGTCCCTGACTAGTTATTTTCCAAAGTCTTCTTGTTACAGAGAAGATTCATTTGTAGAATGTTATTTCATCTTCGTCAGTACGTTCAAGCATTTGTTAAGATAAAAAGTGACAAAAACGGAGGCTTTGGCGTCAGACGTTTACTGAGTTCCTGTTTTATTGCCTGTATGCCTTCAGAAAAGTTAAACAAGATGTTAGATAATATATAAGACATACAGCCTCAGCACTTTTTTCCACATCAGATGCCCGCTGACCAGAAAAGCAGAACCTCAGTCAAGAAATTATACCACTTGGATCTCTGTGAGAGGTGTTTTTTAGGGTCAATACCAAAGCGGAAGTCTGAGGTACTCACACAACAACAAAAAGGAGGTTTTAAAAATAGACTGTTTGAAATGTGCCAATATGTGGTCCCTGTGGTGAGGCAGCAGCGCAAAAGGCAGGCCACTTCTGAGGCCACGCTGCCAAAAAGGCAAGGCTTTTCCACTGCACAGCCTAAAACAATTCACGCCAGTCATTAAGATGAAATGATGCCCTGTGCTTTGAAACTATTTATGGAAAATCTTTTTAGAATAATGAAGATCTATTTTTAAAGATGGCATTCCCTGCCCTGCCTGGAGTACCCTCCCACCCCTCCCCCTTTTTCCTCCCCTCTTGAGTGTGGAAACTCAAGGTCACGGTATAGAGGTCAGCAGGCCGGTCATTGTTACTCGAGGCCCCCCTCCAGCTCCCTTTTCCTGCTATGTTGCCACGCGATAAGAGACGGAGAGACAAAAGACGCTAAGTGAAGATTAGTGATGCTGGAGGGAACCACAAAGTAGGAACAAAGAGCGGCTCGAACGTGACTTGAGATCTTCATCCGAAGTCAGCTGGAGTTACTTGGCTACACTGTCACTACATATCACTTTTGAGTTTGTCATTTAGAGCTGTATTGATATGATTGTATCACATCTGGAGTAGCATCTCTGACTTAAACTCCTCATATCCCATTACTACCTATACAAAGTATGTAAATCTACACTTGGGAGGAAAACACACAGTTTTACCCTTGGCCCATCGATTTTCTGCTTCTCATCAGAAGCTCATATAGATTCATTCTCATTTGAATAGAGAAGTATTTTACAGCTGGAGTGTAGATGGGGATGAAAGATGGCCAGGCTAAGGGTGAACACACAAGTGCCCTCTTTATGCAGTTCCACTGAGCTGGCATTGTGTGTCATAATGTCTATCTGGCTAATTATACAGTGTAGTGACAAGTCTGAATGACCACTTTGTTCCTGAGGCCGGGATGCTGCTGCAGCAAACAGTGTTGGATTCTGACATGTGCTAAGTGTGTGTGTCTTCCATATGGGAAACACTGCACCATCTGGTATTCTGCTGTGTACTGGCTAGCTAAAACTGTGTGTGTCTGTGTGTTTGAGTGTGCTCATCTTAGTAGCAGTTTTAGCATAGACATAGTTTGAGGAAATGTGAATAACCGTCCACTTCTCCCACCTCTACAAACATTTTATTTATTACTTTCTTCACTCCATTTTTAGGACAGTCTAAGAGTCCTCTCTACAGACAGAAAGAACATACACTCAGTTGTTAATTACTAGAAATATCAAAAAATTTGCTCAAGCATGAGAAAACTCAGAAAATAGCCTCAGATTTCTGATTAAAATACAGCAAGACACAATAAATAGGAACTTCAAAGGCACAGAATCTCTCAAAAGTAGATAAACCAATAGTGGCCTTAACCAGTGACTACTGGGTGCACTGATGAATAATAAAAATAAAACACACACACACACACCCACACACAGGGACACACTGTGATTAGGGGTCCCACTTCTCAGACTGGTAACCTACTAAATCAGCTATCTAGCCCGAAATCGCTCATGCAGATACACACACCATGCCGCCGCCATCCATGGGCATGCCCCTCGACATGGTCCTGGCATGTTCAAACTACGCTTCATGAAACTGTGGCCCTCTTCCCTTTGGTCTGCCATCTGCTTCCAATAAACTAAGCCAGCCTGATTCCTCTGATGTTCCCTTTGCTTTGAAAAGCGCAGAACCGAAAGAGTGAGCCAGAGAGAGAAAGAGTGTGAGACAGCGAGAGCGAGAGAGACACAAAAAAATAGAGCAAGTAAGAATAAGACCAAACAAGCCCAAAATGAAATAGAAATATAGGGAATAAAAGCACATCTCAAACATATTATTACTTCTTCCCTGCTGACGGTAAGGCCACCCTGATTGTGCTTATGGTACGCCGGTGCTGGAAGCTCTTAATCCACAGTTTTTCCACTTCAGACTCACCTCCATTGCATTTGTAATGGGAAGAGACAGTGTTTCTTTTACTTGCCTCAACCTTACAAACATTAAACCACATTACACCTTACCAGCATGCTCTTACTCAATGAAGTTTGTCAGATGGTTAAATAAAGCATGGTCCGTGTGGTCTTTCAAAACTTTTCCCTTCATTTTAATCAAAATTTAATCTTGAGTTTATAATATATTTCAGCTGAACTTTACTGTACGCTCCCTATGTTTTTTTTTGTTGTAAAGAAAATAAGTATAAATTATTTTTTTTACCCTGAAGCTCTTCATTACCTTTTTGTTACTGCTTTAATTTCACTGTTTCAAAAGAGAGTAAGTTGTTAACTGACTAACAATTTGACATAAACAACGTGACTACATTGTTCATGTTATTTAAATACCTCTAGGTCATCACACATTTGCTAAAGAATTAATTACTGTATTTCTCAAAACAACAGCTTCCCAACTCAACTTTAATAATGATGAATTTCAATCATTGGTTATTGGCTAATTGGACCACAACCAACTACAGACAGAGCCATTCTTGTCTTTCCTACATCTGTTCTGTGAAAATTTGCCCAGGTTTAATGGTTTTAAATTGAACCTGCCATTAAAACTTTCAATAACTCCATTACATGGGTAATTAGTTCTTATCCTCTGTCTTGGTTTCTTTTCAAAAGTGTCTCCAGGAACTATCGTACCATTTACCACATGTGAAAAGAGTTTCTATCAATAGGTTGTTTTTTCTAACATGGTTTTGCACTGGTAATGTCAGTCAATGGGTTGAGGACATTGAAAAACATTCACTGGCCTGGCTGTCACCATTAGCCATAAACATAATATTGAGCATGTCAGACCCTTCAGCCACTGCCAAGATAACTGCAGAGGGGAAATGGTCAGTACTGGAGCTCTTTCCAAACACAGCCCATCAACTAGCCAGAGTAGATCAAAAATAAAGACGTACCATTGAGCCATCAGTGTTTTGACTCTGTTCGAGATATGGTTGAAGTGCAGAAAATATGAGGAGCAGGACAGCGAAGGCGAGACCAAGACAGACTGAGGAGCAGACTGAGACTGAGACATGGGGGCAGAAAGACGGATAGGGGGACAGAGAGGGTGAGCAGGGTGGCAGACTGCCGAGCAGACGGATCCTGGTATGGCGGGAGCTCTGGGCAGGCGTCATCTGTCCCTAGCAGACCCCCTGGGGCCACTCAGAATTCACACCCAAATACCCTACGCTGTTTTGCTTGAGAGCGACTCTAAGTTGGCACCCACAACCCAAACTATGAAATTTAGCTCCTTTTCCTGTTATTAAAGCATTACAGAACTCAAAGCACATGATGTTGCGAATATGTGTGTTTACTGAACAAGAATGCTTCTGATTCTTTCTAGCTCTGGTCACCTCACTCAGTTTTCTCGGTGCTGTCCGATGGTTCCTCTTCTACCACCACAGTCTAGGCCAGCTTGGCTGAAGGTGCAAAACTATGGGATACCACTGAGACGCTGCGTCTCAAGTATGTAGGACACCTTGTCTATGCTGTGCCTGCTTCACACAAGCCCTGTGAGTGGAGTCATAAGGGAGCGTCATGAAGAAGGAGTTTAATTAGGAGCAAGCCTCCAAAGGGGCCATAGAGAAAGACACTGAGCGAAGCAAGAAGAAACAGCTTTTCTGCCATTTTTTTAACCATACCACCCTCATTTCCAGTCCCCCTATCTTGCACATTTACTGGACTTTGTCCATATAATACACAGCAATGTGCATGATCAGTGTATTCTTAGACACATTCTGTGGTTTTTGTTTGGTGTCTGAAGTCATCATCCTCTCCTACTCACTTCTTACTCACCTACTTCTCATTTCACACTTTGGTCAAATTTGGTCTTATTGTTCTGTCCTTTTGAGAACGTAGCAGAGAAGGTGTGAAAAGAGGGCAGATAGGAGGAATACTTAGTGACACAAATGTATTTGGAAAACAATAAGTTCAACATGTTGCCTCTCTCATTGGTTCACTTCCTGACTTTGGTTTACTGGATAGCCAATAAGAGAGCTTTCTTTTGGTTGGAAGTTTCCAGTTTTCAAGCGTTTAATGACCGGGGGGAAAAAAAAAATCTGATTTGTCATTATTTAACCAATCAATCCTAACAGAGGCAAAGCAAAACATCCAGTTGATAGTGACTTCCTTAACTATTGTAATTATAAGAATACTTTCTTTATATTGCTGTAGCAGCAATTGGAACTATTGCTGCATTTCTGTTTGGAATAAAAATGAAGTGGGTAAATTATTTGATACTACGCAACTATAGTATCATAAAATTGTTATCACTTGTAAAATCTAATACTGGCCCAACATTCCCCAAGGACTCCATTTTAGTGAGAGGTTGTCTGACCTTACACTTATACCTAATAAGTTATTTTTCTTTGTTGCCTTGTAAAATTAATAAGCATCTCCTACCCCCTAGCAAGAATTGATGTTTCCTTAAAATAAAAATAAAAAAATAAAAAAACATATCAACAAGTTATAAAACAACATTAAGAAGCATAGGATGGCAAAAGTAGACTACAAGAGTGAGGGGTCCATTTATGGCTACAGATGATCCTATTGGTTGCTGGGCTGATTGTCAGTCTTTGGCAACAGATGTGATGTCACTGAACAGGTGGGCATAACTGGGGTAGGTGACATAGCATCCTTGAACCCGACCCTAAATATGTCGAGTCCTGCTGGAGAGCTAAGCCTAGGCCACATGCTTCATAGTCACTCCTGTCCTGACTGCCTGCACTTCATCGACGCCCAGCGCAACCATTGCCCAACCCCCTGCAGGACAGCCAGCTCAGTTATCCCATATGGGTGACACTTTTGGCCCAGCCTTTGCTCTCGTCCTCCCGCATAGCTACACTGCTGTTTCTCCGAGAATGGAATTGAATCCCTAGTGCTCTCCTCGCTGGTGGCAGTAGGTGGAAATCTGTGCTGGTGGGAAGAAAAGTTACTGGTTCTTGCGTGTGTTCTCGTGTGAACCAAGGAAAGGCCGGCGGTTCAGCTCTTGTCAGCATGATGTGATGCATCGCCAAGATCATGGAGGAAGCTCGGCAGGAGAAATCGAAACTTTTTTACATCTGACGCCTTTTCTTATAAACAAGAATGCAGCGTGCTGAACCTCTTTCACCCCTTTGTTCTTTCCGCGTAGAGTGCTCTAATAGAGCAAGAGGGCCTGATTCACTGCAGGTTTTTTGTAACGCCTCAGCTGATTTGTTTGGTGCGATTTCCTGAAGACTGTCAAAAGATATGAGAGACGCTTTTAAATTCAGAATTCCAGATTTCCACTCTAGGGGCCGAGGGAGGATTCGGAGAGCCAGCAAATGTTGACACACTTACAGTAGATGCCTCAGCCACGAGACGCTTCAAGAATCAAACAGTTATCGCTCACACACACACACAAAAGCGGCCCTCTAAGTTCACTAAAACCACACTCTAAACAGGCCTTTGTTGTGCTGACATAAGAGATAACTGGATTGTTATTTGTTTTCTAAGCAGGCAGATCGCTCCTGTCATTTCTGCAGCTGCTTGTGATGGAGTTGCTCGCACTTGTATCGCTTCTGTGAGTGAGAACTGGCGGAGAGAAACAAATGAGAGGAATAAGTTCACAGGGATTAACTTATCTTAGCATCCATCTCCTTTCCTCTCTCCTGCTTTCTTTCTTTCTTTCTTTTTTTTGTGCTTGGCTCGAACACCTACTCTCACACACCCACACGTGCACACGCAAACACAGATTCATTCCCCTTCTTTCCCCTCCCACATACATACACACACTTGATCAGCATCAAATACAGGGTGTGCTAAAGTAAATTTAATTACGTCTGTCTGATATGGAGCTCCAGATGAAAGTAGGAGAGCGCGGTGCGAAGCAACGACTGCACAGACAGGAGCAGGCCCATGATATTCCTCCTGTAGACTAATCTCCCTTTATTAAAGCCAGAAGGAGAGAGAGAATGGAAAGGGGTGGAGGGGTGGATGGAGAAGAGTGGAAGGAGGGGGCTGTCTTTGATGAGATCTGTAACTGTCAGCTACTGTACTTTTCTGCTCTCCTGCTCTGTCTTTGTCTCCCCACTTTGCGAGGCAAATGAACACAGCACCTATCGTTGCAAGGCAGGCAGGCTCTCATGCTATCACGCAAAGTAATGTACTGTGAAACTCATCCTTGTTGTTAAGGATGTCAACAATTTCTTTAAAAGAAAAAAAAAAAAGNTGTGAAACTCATCCTTGTTGTTAAGGATGTCAACTTCTTTAAAAAAAAAAAAAAAAAAAAGGACAGATGTGGCTCTCCCTCACCCCCCTTAAAGCTTTCTTTGTCTTAGTCGCTCCTCCAGTTAGAGGGAGTGGTAAGCCAGTCAGTGGTTTTCTGCTGTTTTGCTGCCCACTCTAATAGGGGCAGGTGGCCATCAGGTGGCCAAAACAAGAAACTGCCTTCCTTGTAGCACATATATAGTGCCTTGAAGTAGCATTTTTGTGACGTTACATTTTTATTTTTGTAACAGTCTAATAAAGTGAAGTGCTTAATTGTAATATTTATTGCAGCACCCATACCCCAGTGTACATGTGTATCCACCTCTTTTACTTTGACAGGTCTAAAGTACACCTGACCGCCTTCAGACATCACCTTATGAGTGAAATGAGCCCAATTGTGTGTAATTTAATCATGCAATTATTATAGTTGTGCATTCCACAAATCTGTTCTTTATGGAAAATTATGAGAATAAGGCTATTGTTGTTGTTTGATGGGCCGGTGGTGGAGTCGGTCCTATAACCAGTGGGTTGCTGGTTCAATCCCGGCGCTGTCTGTCTCACTCGTGTTCTTGAGTTTGCTGGTGGGCCTGGTGGCACCGGTGCATGACAACCTGTCATGTCAGACTGGCCCCAGCACAGCTGTGGCCTCAATGTGTCTTTCCACCATCCGCTTGTAATTCACCCATGTGTGCGTGAATGGCTGAATGACTGATTGCGTGTAAAACACTTTGGTGTCCTCTGCACTTGATAAAGTGTTATAGAAGTACAAGCTATTGATCTATTACTGCTGAAAGAAAGCTCTAGGCAGTCGGGTTTCCACAACATCCCCATCGGTGATACATGGTGGTGGCAGCATTATGCTATGTGGATTTTTGTCTTCACAAAGGAAAGAGAATGTAGAAGGAAAAAAAGAAGTTGAGGCAATCCTAAGGCACCAAGCCGGTTTCCATGTATGTAGATAAATACAGGATAATCCTAGGGGAAATAAATCAAAGTTATGACTGAGCTGTGCTGTGAAGAAGAAAGGACAAAAATGTTAGTGTCAAGTTCAAAGAGACATACCATAAAGTAGTTGCAGCTGTAATTGCAGTAAAAGAGCTCTGCATTTACAAGGCATTGAATACCACACCTCCTCTTTTATTGTTTTTTTCAAAGTCTTGTACTATTTTTAATTCTTCAAGTCTATGATCATGTGGCATTGTGCTGTTGGTTGTGATTAAAATGTCTGTGCCATTTCTAAATGATAAGTTGAATGTAAGCGTGTTTAAAAAAAAAAAACAACTAATGCTCATTCACTCAATGTTAACAGGTTAGAGATTTCCAAAATGCCAAAATGATAAAAAAAAAAAAGAATACACTTGTCATGGAACAACAAATGTACTTTAACAGTTCATTTAAAAAAATAAAATAAAATAAAGACTAAGGTATTTTAATTGGGATTCTTGGCTACCTACCCAAAATCACCTTCGACTATGTTGTGCAACTGCTCTGTTTTCAGACGTTGAGAAAGAAGGGCCTAAACGGCTGCGACAGCCCAGACCCAGACGCAGACGACTCGGTGGGCCACAGCCCCGAGTCCGAGGACAAGTACAGGAAAATAAACGAGGACATTGATCTGATGATCAGCAGACAGAGACTGTGTGTAAGTACTTAACCCCAGAGCCTTGCTCTCACCTTTCTTTTCCTCTCTTCCCCTGTCCCTGTTTTTTTTTTCTCCCCACTCCCCCTGTGTCTGTCTCTTCATCTCCATGTCCCCGCCATCACTCCTTACCTTCATGTCTTCACGTTTCCCCCACCTCCTTTTTCTGTGGTTGTGGAACCTGGCCAGGCATTGAACAAGAAGGAGAACAAGGGCAGTGAGAGCCCGGAGCTCGAGTCTGCTCTCATCCTCACCCCACGCACTGAGGAGAAATACAAACAGATTAATGAGGAGTTTGATCACATGATAAAAACTCATAAGATCCCTGTAAGTACTGAGGGAGCAACCCCTTCGCTCAGCAGCTTCTCAATGGCAACTGTTGAGCTAACCCAGCTAACCACAGTTGTTTTTAACTGGACTAATTGCACAAAGAGAGTGAGAGTAAGCTCAAAGTGCGATTACAGTGTTTATTTACAATGAAGAAATTACAGTTCTTTAAACTTGCTTGCTTACATTTGAAGAACAGCCCTCTAATCTGACAGAAGTGTGACCGCAGCTCACAGGCGTTTTCCTCTATTAATTGCAGACTTTCTCTCAAGAAAAAAAAAATATATATCTGACTTTCCCACCTTGAACTCATTCCGCCCGCTTTACTGTTGCCTGTGTCCCGGGGGGAGTGTGGTGTGCATGTGTTTGTCCTTTTGCTGCCTGCACCAAAACAGCGCTCAGTCACCTGCAACATCAGGGGTTTGGGGCTAAAGGGGAGGTGGGGGGGAGGTGGCAGGCAGCATGGCAGAGAAACTGTAGCAGATGTTCCAAGTTCTTCGCAAACCTGAAATTATTGAAGGCTTCTTAGTGGACACATGTCAAGGTAGCGTCTGCAAGAGTTATGATGTTAATTTTGCAAAGTAAGCTGACACAAACCACAAAATAGGGACTTCTTTTCCATTTAAACTGACCCCTGCTCCTCATCCAGAATGTGCCATATTGGAATGGTTAGCTCTCTGGCACTTGCATAGAGAGACATAATTCCACAGTATATTAGTAAGAGGAGAACAGTAGTATCTAGCCCACGTGGAGCAGGAGGCGATGTGGTTAGAAAAAAGGCAGGGGTTGCTGAGTTGAGGGGTGGACTCTGTACACAACAAGTGGCAGTTCAGCGTGTGGTCAGGGCGCCTGCCAAACACTGGGCCTCTGGATTGCAGGGGACTGTTGGCAGGGGATGGGGGGGCTGTGGGGAAAGGCAAGGGAGGAAGATGAGTGAAAACAGGAAGGATGGCACCAGCTAGAAGACAGTTCACAAACGGGGCCCTTTGCTCCCAGTAATGAGGGACGTAGACAGCTCCCACTACAAAGAAGGCAATCATAAGCTCTGAAAGTCCAGTGAGGAATCTAAAATGGAAGAAATGGTGGACTGGGTGAGTGACTGGATTGGCAGTCACAGTGAAGCGTACAAAAGCTCACAATGAAAAATGGTTGAAACAACCATTTTTGTATGTTGAAATAATATTTGTCCTTAGCAATGTAGAGGGAAAAAAAATCGTAGAAGTTGAGGTAATGCTAAGGCACCAAGCTGGTTTCCATGTACAGCAGGCCGATGCTCTCACGATACACTCCCTCCGCAACTTGAAGACACATGGCAGTAATTTAGAGGCCTATTTTCTACTTCCTAAAGCTAACATAAAGGATCAACCACTTCCAGGGCACTCCCAAGGTTAAATCCTTCTGCCAAATGACACAATAAATATGACAAACTGGATGCCTCAGGGCTGTCGGGTTAGCTTGACTCGTGTTCCTGATTGAGCTGCTGGCTGATCTGCGCCAACCATTTAAACACCTGGTGTCGGCTTAGTGACGCACAAGGGGAAATAATTCTTTATTTCATCTAGAAAAAACGTATTCAGGAAACACTATTTAGAAGGTAAATCTATTATATTTTACTTTGGCCTTCTTAGGAAAACACAATGCCAAATCCTTATCCAAGTAACCCATAGAATTTATTTTTGGCTATTTTGTAATAGTCCAGAAAAAGCTCAGATCAGACATGAGTCTGTTTCTGATCTCAAGATGTAGGAAAGTAAAACAAAAAGTTGTCAGTCATGCCATTCTTAGGAATTATTTGTTTCCATGCTAAGTCATGCTAAATCAAACTCTAATGCTAAAGGGTTGCCATGGCCAGAGTTACTAACAAGATAATTCCTTGTTTTTTGTTGACAATCTTTCCTTGTCCTACTTATTCTTTCTTTACCACTGTCTTGTTTGGATTTTTAAAATTTCCTGTACATGTCCAGTCCATGTTTTTTTTTCACATTCATTCATCCACTTTTCATCTGTACTCTTCAGCAATTCTGTCTTTATTCTGCACTCCTGGAGTGTTTCTGAATCATCATTTTGTCTCTTTTTATCCACCCTTTACTAAAAGCCCTAATCTTTAATTTACTCACTTGAATGGTTGTTATCTTTAGTCTAATCTTTGTCTTTTATATATTTATATATATTTCTCATCTCTTTCCCAGCAGGCTGTGCCCCCATCGAACTACGACATGCCCGTCTCTATCCCCACAAGCAACCAGAACAATTTAATCTACAGCCATCCCGGTGGGTCCCTAGGCAACCACAATCTGTTGCCACTAGCGCACCATGGTCTACAGAGAAACAGCATGTCTCCAGGCGTGACACATAGACCCCCCAGTGCAGGTAACGCAGGTAGTGCCCCATGTGCCCCCATGCACCCCCCCAACCCCAAAGCATGCGGTTATCCCATCTGTCTGTCTTTTCGAGCAAGCGTGTGAACCTGTCTGTCATGCTAATAGAGCCAGACACATCAAAACGTGTAATTTAATTCATGACAGCTACCCACAATGTTCCACCTAAAGGCGGTGAATGAAGCTGGAGTTTTTTGTTTTTTTTTCCTCCCACATATAATCACATATTCCCCGCTTCACTGTTTTGTCAAAGGTAACAGCAAAATGATGTAAAACAATATTAAATCCCAGCCCACAGTTATTTATTGTGAGACTCTGGTGCTACTTATAAGCAGTTGAGCCTGTTGGTTTGTTATTGTTGTCCAAAGTCCTTTTTCTGTCCCTGTAGCCCAAAAGGCTGTTGCCCACACCCTCAACCCTGTCATTACGACTGGATGTCTGAAACGCAGAGCACAAACTAAATATGAGCTTTGGCGCTCACCGCATCCAGGGCAAAAAACATTCTCAACCCTCCCACTCTTCCACCTCGCATGTTTTAAAAATAATAATGTGTCATTTTTCTTGGACAGCACCTTCGTGCATCCGCAGTGTCGTCCAGTTGCTCAGTGTGCTAAGGGTTTAAGTGGGAGGAAGCCTTGCTTCTCGCGTCGCACCGACACACGTTGTGATTAAAGTGGGAGAGACAGGGAGGCGGAATGGATGCTGTGTGGGTGTCTATCCTCTAATGGTTTTTTCTCCTCTGCTTTGCTCGTTATTTCATCTTACAGGTGGCCTCATGGGTGCTGACCTCACCACTGGTGCAGGCACCAGTGCTGGTAAGAATGGCCTCGTCTTCTCACACATGTCTGCTTGCAGACACACAAACACACATCTATGTCACCCACTCACCCACTTGGGGCCATAAAACGCATGACTAACACTAACCCAAACCCAAGTGAAGATTTGGTCCATGATGTGTTGAAGTTAGTGGTCGTGGAGTTCATATGGGAATGTTTGCTCAGTGCCTCGGCTGTGACACATCCTGCCCGCTTTCAGCTATAAAATGGTAAAACAAGTGGGGGGGAAACAGAAGAAGCTAAAAAATTGCACCGTATGCAGAAGCTAGGCTCTGAATCTCTGGCTACTTTTTACATATTCAAAAGAGGGAAGTTTATTATTTCTGTAAAACATCTTATTTTATTAAGCAGTGCTGGTGGAGAAGCATGTTGATGAAATCTTATGAGACAGCTTTTGTTTGTCCACCAGTGTACCCACAAGGACATGTTCAGCTCGAGTTTATAGCAAAGGGACTCCCATTTTAATGGTTAAATTTTACGGCATGCAGTGCGGAGTGTAAAAATGGGGAATTGGGGGCGTTGGTCGGGCACAGCTGGGTAGCCTTGTCTAACACACACCCGTACACACACACACTCCCAAGGCCCTGACATGAGGGGTCAACGCCTGGCTCTCTGTCTGGTCACCCGTCGCACACAACAAACACGAGTGCGTGCAACAACAGGGCCATTTGTTGTGGCGTACGTTCCATTGACGGCGTTCCGTAGTGCGTGCCTCAAACGCAGCCTTTGTGTTGCCTTCACTGGGGGGGAACAGAGGCACTCTGTGAAGGGCTCTGCGTCGCTCAGCAGCCGTGAAAAACACAACGTGGAGAGAGAGGGTCATGTGGAAGCTGAAAGATTCCATTCAGTTCTCATTTGAGTGGGGGTGAAGGGGGTAGAAAGAGTGTCTTGGTGGGGTTGTAGGGGGGAGACCCCGGTGATAAATATCCACTGATGGTGGAAGCATGTGTGCAAATGAAAAACAGTGGGGGAACACAGATGGAAGTGTTCTACTAACTTGGTCAGCCGTTTTAATGATGTTGCTACGAACTTCATTAGAGTTACAGTCCCTTTCTTAAGTATTCGTGCCGCTTGAACTTTGTCTCCTTTTGTCACCTTACAACCGGAAGCTTTAATGTATTTTTATTGGGATTTTATTTGATAGACCAACACAAACTTGTGCATGATTGTGAAGCAGAAGAATGATTGTACAATTTATTGTTTCCAATTAAAATTAACTCCTTTACTTGTATGCCTATAAGAAAATTGTACAAGGAATGCCTGGTTGTTTAATTTATTCTCAGCAAAAATACGACTTTTCTAGAGAATATGAGTGAACAAACAATTTCATGAAGATCAAGGGAGACGGGCCAGGAATAAAGTCATGGAAATGCTTAAAGCAGTGTTAGGTTAGTAAACTAAATCCCAAGTTTTAAACATTTCACAGACCACTGTTCCAATGATTATTCAAAAACAAAAAAAATATGGGTCAGCTGCAAAATTACTGTGTTGTGACTTTCCATCTAACCTGGCAAAATGGCATGGAGAGAATTATTCAGAGAAGCAGACAAGAGGCCCATGCTAACTCCAGAGGGTCTACAGAGATCCACAGCTTAAGTGATTTAGAAGAAAGTGTGTGTTAGAATGGACCAGTTAAAGTCCAGACCTAATTTTTTTTGAGAATATGGTAAGAAAATGTATGACCACATATGCCAGCTTTCCAGCTTACATGGGTTTGAGCTATTTTACCAAGAAAACTGACAAAGTCTTCCATCTTTAGCTGCTTAAAGCTGGTAGAGACATATCCCAAAAGACTTGCAACTGTGTTGGTTTATCACATAAAATCCCAATAAAATTGCATGTGGTTGAAAAATGTCAACACTTTCGTGGGAGCATGAATACTTTTGCAGGGCAGTCAAGGTGTTTCAAATACTGTTGCTCCATAAAGAGCCTTCTGATGCCCATGATCTTTTCACTGTGTTTAAATAAACAAAATCCACATTTTGTGGCCCTGTCTTAGATATGTCTATATGTCTATGACAGATCTAAGAAACCAAAACCTTTTGGATGGATGTCTTTCAGATATACATGTAAACACTCATTTTGTGGCACTTTCTGCAAGAGTTCAGTTTCTTTGCGAGACTAGTTGTAAAACACTGTGTTTCAATCATATCTGGGACCAATTCTTTGGAGAATTGACTTGCAATGTTTACCAAAACACCCTTTTTTCTCATCTTGTGCAAATATGGTACATGAAACCCAGATGTGGGGGTGTATTCAAAATCACTAAAGGTCCCCAGATAATTCTAGTCTAGTGTAAATGGGGCATGTCACTGAAAGGCTTAGTCATCATGTCTTTTCTATGGAAATATTGCAGGCGGTGTGTGTGCACATGTGCATGTTTGCTTATTTATGCAGTATATTTTCAATCTGTCATTCCCTTAGCCGGCTGGGAGAGAGTACGAGGTGGTGAAAGGGACAGAACAGGAGAGTAAGAGGCCCGTCGAGCAGAACTCCGGCTTAAGGCCCCAGCTTGTGAGATCCTAGCGACTGCCATGAGCAAAACTAATTACCCATGATCCACATTCCAATCAGCACCCTCCTCACTAAAGTTCTGCAAGAATCTCTCTTCTTACCTCCCAGCTTTATCATACACCATTCACTCCCTTAAGTCTGTTACACGTGGAGCTGGACGAGTAGTAGACTGCGCATGGTAACTGGCAAAAAGTGGCCTTCAACTGCTTAAACAATGTCTTTCCTCGGTCTGAGCAGCAACAACTGCACCAACTGTGCAAATTGCGAGCTCGAACGTGACACCTTGGTTCAGTTGGAGAATTCGGGGTTGAATGCACATTTGGCCAAACCGCAACGGAAGAGTGTGTGAGCATGGGGAATAGAATGGAGCACGCCTGTTAGACCACAACAGGACATCAGAAATTTGTTCAGTAACAGTTAAATGTACGAGAGTTTAACCACACCTCTCTTTTTCTGTGTGTGTGTGAGCGTGAGCGACGTGTGTAAGAGGGAAAGAAAAGGGTGAATGAAGACACTGGAGGGGCCTTGTCAAACACATGTCCTATGTAGCCATGGAGCTAAATTAACGTTGACCCCCCACACATGCACACTTATAAATAGCAGAAATAGCATGAAGCTGTTTATCTCAATCTCAGATCAGATTTTGTTCGCAGTCTGAATGTCTAACATAGCAACAGAAAAAAAAGGGGCTACTTGATAAGCTGTATTTAATTTTGGTACTTCCTCTAAATAGGTGACGCCAGCCTGCGTGCAGCTCCGGTTTGCAAAGCAGCATAAAAGGAGTAGGAGGAGGAGGATAGAAATGAACTCTGGGTATCATGTCTTCAGCTGATGTGGGGATTCAGTCCATGTTGAATGCTACCACCCTCAAATCAGCTGCAGAATAGAGAGATTTGAGTCGCAGTTCTCGCTTCATTAGTGTAATTGGTCGGTGATTTTACTTTTGAAGTGCTTAAGGACTGGCCTCTGCCACTCATGATTACAGTCATCCAGCATATAATTGACTGGACAGCAGCCATCTCTACAGGGCGGGAACACACAGATGTCTGATTAACTGGCACCGTGATGAAATCCATGTCTTCTTGACCAAAGTGTGTATTAACGTCTCTCTGTAGTGCGGCGTCTATTTTACTCATCTGTAGAGAAACACTGATGTACTTCCTGCTGGGTTATTTACCAAAGTATATGTGCATGTGTTGTGCGGTGTGCTTTGTGTGTGAGTGAGGTCTCATTCATCCATCTCCACATGCACCCACTCAGTCTCATAAAGGACCCGCCATGAGAATGAGAAAGCGGCAGTGCTGAAGAGGCAGCTGCCTCTTTACAAGTGTGAGAAAGACACTGGAGCTAAGAGGGGTCCGACACAAAAACACATGTGCAATCATATGCAAGGCTTGGAAGCACCCATATGCCATGCTGGGCAACCTGTGCTTATAGCGCTTTGTAAAGCAAAAGTATTCATTCCCCCGTGAACTTTTTTCGCAATTTGTCACATTCTACCCACAAATTTCAATTTGTTTTATCGGATGTGTGTAGTATCTGTGAGGCCCTTAGTAATTGGCCAAAATAAAGTCCCAGAAGGAACCTATTTAGTAAAGTGAGTCTACCTGTCTGTAATTTAATGTCAGCATGAAACCAGCTATTCTGTGAACGGACAGCATCACAAAGACTAAGGCACACAGCAGGTCAGAGGTGACCTTGTGGAGAGTTTTTCAAGCAGTTTTAGATTATAAATGTTCCAAGCTTTCAACATCTCACAGTGCAGTGTTCAATCCATCATCTGAAAATGAAAGGATTATGGCACAACTACTGTCCACGTCAACTGGCGAGCCAGATGAGAAAAGCATTATTCAGAGAAGGAGCCAAGAGACCTTTGTTACCCCTTGTGGAGCTGCAGAGAGCCACACCTCAGGTGGAAGAATCTGTCAACAGGGCAAGTATTTGTCATGCAGTCCTCACATGTAGTCATTCTAAAGCAGGAAGACAAAAAGACGTCTTGCTTGTAGTTTTCCACAGGTCATTTGTGGAATACAGCTAACGTGTAAAAGACGGTGCACTCTTCAGATCAGAGCTAAATAGTAACCTTTGTGACCTTCATGCAAACCACTTTGTGGTGGAAAACTATCTTTGCACGTCAGCCTGAACACAACATCGCTGCTAAGGAAAGCGATGGTGGCAAACTCATATTGTGGGAATGCTTTTATTCAGTAGGAACAGAAGAGTTTGCAAAAGTTACTGGAAGACGGATGGAACTAAATACAGGGCAAACCTGCAAGAAAACCTTAGGATGATGAGGATGTTCTCTTTCCAGCAAGACAACAGCGCTAAACATCAATGCAGGTGCTGCAAGGGAATACTTTAGATGAAAGCATATTTGTATGCTTGCCCGTTGGAAGCACAGATCTAAATCTAATCTGTGGCAAGACTAAAGATGCTCACAGATGCTCTCTATTCAATGCGACTAAGCTTGAGAGCTATTCTGCTGTTAGGAATGGGCAATAATGTGTGTATGTGCAAAGCTGGTCGAGAAATACAGCCAAACACTTGGTGGTTCTATGCTCTAGTGTTGACTCACTGGAGCTTATTATTAATTTATGCCATAATTTATAGACTTTTCATTTGTGAAAAATCACAAGAAAATATTTCATCTTGTTGTGTAACATGACAAAATGTGGAAAGATTCAAGGAGGTTGAAAACTTTTACAAGACACTACATGTGTCACTTATAAGAAAATCTCCGGATTTACACACAGGCCGAACTGCCTACAAAAAATATATATATATTATAAAACATACACAAAATGACATACTAACTCAATTCTAACAAAAGCTTAAACATGCTTATAAATCACACTTTTCAGCAATGACAGCACGACATGCTGTTTTTCTTGTTTTCTTGCCGGCCTCATTTTCTCTCACCGCCAGCGGTCGTTTACTCTTCAAATTGTTCAAATTGAGCTTTTGAGACTTTTCATTTCCAAACAACAACAACAACAACAAAAAAAAAAACCTCGCTCTCAAATTAAACAAAGATCAGCGAGGGAAATTGCCCAGGAAGACATCTGCGTCTCATTTTTCCCCTGGAGTATATGATTAGGAAATTCATTTATGTCTAACGTATAATTCCTGCCCGTCTTTCAAGTGGGAACGTCCACACTGCGCCCTGCGTTCTACCCCTTTGGAAGATCGGATGGGGAAGTAAGGGGAAAAACAGCCCACGGTACGGAGTTAGAAACAAAGACTTTGTTGCCTGGCAGTCTTCTCTTCGCTCAGACTTTTTTTAATGATGTTGGTAGGATTTCACCCCACCATTTTTCTTGTGTAGGGGAAAGTGGATCTTGAGCAGCAACAGAGTAGATTTTTTGTGCGGAACGATGGCTTAGTTCTGCTTTATTTTGATTTATTTATTGACCTCATTCTTCTGTGGTCTTGTGACCCATAATTAGATGTTTTTACTAGGTTAATTCACTGTGGCTGAGACATAAAGTCTTTGTTGACAGTGACTGAGGTAAAGGGTGTGTTCATCATATGACTTCCTAACAAATGACTGTTACTGTTGTGATAATCTGTTTGACTGCGGGTCTGTGGGTGTGCTTTTCTATGAGTCCCCATCTACTATAAGTGTCCCAATAAAATTCCTACCACAGGGTTGGGGAAAGGAGACACAAACACCTACAAGTGTCCAAAGGGAGAAAATAATCTCATCTATTCCCTGATTAGGCATATTGGAGTCAGCAGGGGACAGAGTTTAGCTAAACTTTTCTAAAAAGGTTTTTTAAAAAAAAAAAAAAAAAAAACACCTCAATTGTTTTTGTTACATATCAAGTCAGAAAAGGAGCATTTTTAATGTTTTCCATGTGTCGTTTTGTTCTGTCAGGAAATGGCTACGGGAACCACCGCAACTCTCCTGGCCTGCTAGTTTCCTCAGGTGGAATGAACAAGAACATGCAGGCAAAGTCCCCCCCACCCATGAACCTGGGCATGAACAACCGCAAACCTGACCTACGCGTGCTCATCC
The DNA here is from genome assembly GCF_000485575.1 of Poecilia formosa. NCBI lineage: Eukaryota > Metazoa > Chordata > Actinopteri > Cyprinodontiformes > Poeciliidae > Poecilia > Poecilia formosa. The sequence continues at coordinate 740,467 of NW_006799944.1, read as the reverse complement.
CCCCTGGGGCCAAGAACAACATGCCCTCCATTGTGAGTAATCTCTGCATCCTTCATTTGACATCCTTTTTCTCCTCATCTGCTTTCCCCATTGTATGTGATATGACCTGTATCTGGGTCTCTTATTGTTTATTTTCTTTTTCTTTCTCTCACTGCTGCTTTTATCTCTTTGTATCAGACTTGGGTTGATTGATTCATTGTTATGGGAACAGGGTTTCTGCAAAGAGCTAAAAAAAAAAAAGTCCTAAACAAGTCTTAAACCACTTCAGGGCCTAAACTGTCCTAAATACATCCAGATTTTCTGAACAAAATCTTAAAATACGTTTGGAAATCTGTAAAATTTATATGTACGCTTGTTTTTTTCTTTTGTCTCTTCCATTGATTTTTGTATATTTCTTGTTTTTGTTTTTTTTGTCTTTTTTATTTTTGTGCTTTTTCACAGAAAATTACTGCTGTCTGCATAGTTCGTTGAATCTGTTCTTACAAAGTAAATAATTAATTTAACTTGTTTTTCATATACCTTCATTTTAAATAATGAGTCTCTAGAAAATGTCTCAAAAGGAATTTACCTCCTGAAGTTTGCAGAAATCCTGTTCAAAACAATATCTTTTCCTTTTTGACAAATCTTTTCAAAAACTTTGTCTTGGCCCAAGGCTGATATTTTGTCAGAGACCCACCATAGATTCTGCTGTGTCTCTCTGCGCTGGCATTTAAACTGTGTGATCTGGCAGTTTTGCCTCATCCACTTTCAATCTGTTTTTAGTTTTAGTTAGTACAGGTTCACTAGCTTTTACATATATATATATATTTTTTTCCAATTAGTTTTGGTTTCATTGGTTCAGTCCTCAATTAGTTACATCCCTACGAGCTCCCTTAATGTGCTCAGTCATATGCACTAATTTTAATGTATTACCCTCCCCTTTCAATGCCATCAGTCTGAGGATGTTGACCTGCTGTTGGTAAGTCAGACTGCCACTCAAATTTAGAAAACGAGACAACCTCAAAGTAGTCAAAACCTTTGTTTTATTATAACAAACCACCTCTGTAGTTCGAGTGGGCACATTGTGCCTTAGAATCCCAACAGCTGTACCTTTTTATTGTGGGATATGTTTTTCTTTTCTTTGTTTAAGAAGAGCAACTCCTAACTTATAATGGCCAACTTTTCCCCCCCTGTTTCTGCTGATGACATATTGCGAGGGTGCATAGTGCCATCCAGTGGCGTGTCTAAGTAAAAACAACCCAACCACTTGACTGCCACAAGCCCAGCTGCATCTCCTCCTCCCTTCACTCTTCATGCGTTTCTTTTTCTAGCTTCCAGAGGGTTAAAAACACCTTCCATGCAGATCTTAAACCTCTAAATGTCCACACAAAAAACACCAGACACTTTCTGTTTTTTTTTTTTTTTCATCAAACCTCTATTGTTTTCTCCATCTCCCTCCATGAAAGGCTTTCCCTTGCAGTTGGCACCATACGTTGCTATGGAAACCCATGGTGTTACTATAGCGACAGCAGCCCCTTGTAAAATCAAAAAAAGAGAGGTAAATGATGGGGTTGGCAGAGTTCAACCGAGCCTCTTGTCAAGTGATTAATTTCCCCTGAAGTTGGTACCACATCTGATCTCTCAGCATCTGCTGGCATAAAGAAAGAAATTACACATGATACAATGTTGGCTACCTTTTTTCTTTTTTTCTCCTTTGTTTCCCGCAGAAGTTTGGTTCATGTTCTCAAGCTTCTCTTATGTCTTGTTTCTTTTTCTCTTTCTTTCACAGAACCAGAGAATTAACAACTCGCAGTCTGCTCAGTCGCTGGCCACTCCTGTGGTTTCAGTAGCAACTCCCACTCTACCAGGACAAGGCATGGGCGGCTACCCATCTGCCATCTCTACCTCTTATGGTACCGGTACGTACTTCAGCGTGTTCCCTCTCCTCTCCTCTTCTGTTTTGTTTTTTTTTCCAGTAACATTATTTAATGATGCTTATTTTACATTATTAACATAACTTAAGTTACTTTACACTTTAGTCAAACGACTCAAATTTAACAACAGAAGCTTTATATAAAACTCCTGAGAATGGACAACTCAGGAGTGTGTATATGTATTTATGTATGAAGTGTAATTTCTGTCCAGAATCTGGTGCTGAATCGGGTACAGTCGTACCATGATCATTAGAGCAAGGAAGTGTGGGCATGTGTCGGAAAGTCAAATCAGCATCTCTTAAACAATTCTCAACAGAACTCAATAAAGTTCTCACTGAACCAATAGCAGTATTTGACATCTCTATAAATCATTATTACTTCACCTTTGACCTCCGACATGCAGCAGTATGTCTCTTCACTGTTCCTTCAGAGTGCATTGCTGTGATTTTCCAAATAAAATTAAGAATTTTCTTGCATCTGAAAAGAGCCACTGAGCAAAAGTCCAGCACTTCTTCTCCCTAGTAAAATGATTCTGACAACTTTGCTAAGGAGTGCTGTTGCCCATGTATACACCTGTGTCCACACTTTGTTAATCTCCCCCAAATTTGAAAGGTCTTTGGTCCAGTATGTTGCGTGTGTACCTTTTTCTGGTCGTATTCCTTCCATTCTACCTCCTCTTCATATGCCTGGATACACTATTTGAACAGCCAGCTTCATTAGTAATGACCGTTTGTAGTTTACCTTCCATCTGGATGGCATAAGTGAAATCCTGTTGGACAGCTGTCAGTCAGTAGGATTGTGCAGACATAACCTTTTAAAAATAAAAAAGCATTTTTCGTTCATTTTATGTAATATTATCATTTTCTGGGAACCAAGTTTTCATAAGTTATGAGCCACATTTACCAATATAACCAGAAATAATATTCTGAAATGCACCAATGTGTTTAATGTGTATATGTATATGGCATGTGATTCCTATTTTTAGAATTGCATAATAAAAAAAATATATTTGCATTTTCAGAACTAAGTTACACTTTTGAGGCTCTCCAAATGTTCAGTTGTAATATAACCTTTTAACTGCAGAGGGTGCTATAGCACTACTAACCGTCATGGAATAGGATTCACGCATTCTACCGGAGCTATTCACTTTTTACAACTTTAAGCTTTTGTAGTCTTCATCCTACTCTTTCTTTTCTCCCTCGTATGTTTGTGTGCAGAGTATTCCCTGAACAGCGCAGACCTGTCCTCGTTGTCTGGCTTCAACAGTGGCAGCTCCCTGCACCTCGGCTCCATGAGTGGCTGGCAGCAGCAACATCTTCAGAACATGCAGCATTCGGCCCTCAGCCAGCTCGGGTGAGTACAGGAGACTTACTCTTTAGGTGTTTGTGTTGTTGGGGAAAATGCATGATAACACATAGATAATTAACAGAGATGTTTGGTTGAGTTGCCACGCTAAGACTTCTTCACTGTTCTACATCTTCACTTGTTAGGTCAAACACTAAATGACACCTCACTGTTTTCACATGTGTGTGCGCGCGCGGGAGAGCTGACGGCATGCTTGTGTGTACAGAGTTGACTTTACAATCACCTCGTCTCTTGCTCTGTAATTCTGTAACCCCTTTGCCTTTCCTTTTTCCTTCCAACAGAAATTGCTCTAGCTCTCACTTATGTCAGGGTTCAAATCTATCCCTGCCCTCTGCTCAAAGCCTGCACATCAAGTCCGAACCTGTTTCTCCTCCTAGAGATCGCACCAGCAGCACACCAGGGGGCTACGGCGGCGGGGTGCCACCCAGTCAGAACCCCCAGTCCCGCCAGGACTCGGGACGCTCCCCCGTCGATAGCCTGAGCAGTTGTAGCAGCTCCCACGAGGGCAGTGACCGCGACGAGCACAGGAACGAGTTCCACTCGCCCCTAGGACTGGCCCGGCCTGCCCTGGACGAGCGAGAGAGCCCCTCCATCAAACGGGTGCGGTTGTCAGAGGGATGGGCGACATGATAGCTCTGCCGACACTCCTGGCTGTGCCCCAAGTTGCCCGGAGACCCTGACAATGCAGCATTTTGATGCCCCCAAAGTCAGCTCCCATCTCCTTGTCACGCACCACCCGATCCCACAGCCTCTCTCCTTTTATCTCTTTAAAGATGAAGGAAAGAAAAGGGACAACCCTTTTCAAAAAATGTTTTGTAATTTCTTTTTTCTTTTTAATTATTATTATTTACTTCTTTTTGTTGAGTGTGTGCGCGTGTGTGCGTATGTGTGTGTGTGTGCTTTACTTATTGACATTATATAAACCAGTGAGGGTGTTGTAATGGGCTTTTGGGGGGCGGGGGGGTGTTGGTTTGGATGGGGGATTTTTGCTGGGGAACTATGCATAAAATGTATTGAGTGTGGATAAAAGAATCACATGCATATATCTCTACACGTATTTATGTGTACATATATGCATATCATCATATAAAAAGAAGTAGTCAGGTACTCCGTCTCATAAAACAACGTACTTACAATTTGCCTCAGTGATGTATCATTAACTAGAAACAAAAGAATTAATTAAAAAAAAACAAACAAAAAAAAAAAAACAATAACATGAGAGTGAGTGTGTCCAGAGGGAGGGGGGGGGAAAAAAAAACAAAAAAACACCTTGCACTTGAGTTGGACAAAAAGTACGTGTGTACAGTATCAGTTTCATTGCTTATATTCCTTCTCCGCAGTCCTCCCTTGCAAAAACGTGTTAACATTAGATGATGTCATGTTGCAGGTTCAACGTATTTATGTAAATAGTGGATTAACAGGTGTGGGGGTGAGGGGGGGTTGTTGCAGGCAAGGGGTTAAAAAGTTGCCAGACATTTCAAGATTTATGAACTCAATAAATGAAAAAGCTATTATGCAACATTTGAAGGATTGTACAGGTAAACATGCAGGAACCCAATGCTAGGTGTTGATTTTTTTTGTTTTGGTCTCCGGTTAGAGGACGGAGTGAGGACCATCCTTCGATCTAAGAGCTGCATTGGTGTAATCATGAAAACTCGGGTTCTAGTATTAACTTCTCAGTATTGATGAACAAAAAGAAAAAGAAATGACAAAAAAAAAAAAAAAAACAATTGTACGATACACTTGCTTATATTTTCATATGAAAGGAATACAATGCAAAGCATTTTGTGGCTTTTTGTAGTTTCTATAAGCCAGAATGTGTTTTTGATAGCTTTGCTAATGAAAGAGGGATAGTTCACCCAGAGAAACAGAGAGGGATGGGGGAAGCGGGGGGATGACTGGGCTTTCACGCCCTAAGCCATGAAAAACAGATTGAGATCAAATGCTTTGCTGAACTGTTTTATCTTTGTAGAGGTTTGTTTTTAAACGTGTATTTCTAATTATTATATATAATAATGGTAATATTAAGAATCTTTAAAAAAAAAAAATCTGTGAAATTAACATGCTTGTGTATAGCTTTCTAATATATGAATATATATAATGATTTTTTTTTTTTTTTTGGTTTCTTAGTGAAGTTTCTATGTGCAGTTGCACATGTTGTCTGGTTTTTGTTTCATTTGAACTCTGAACAGTGCTGTTGGAGGGGGTTGTATTTAGACTAACTTTAGAAACCAGCTGGATTTGTGCAACACAGAGGAGATGGGGCCTGAATGCTGACAAAACAAAACAAAACAAAAAAAAATCACAAAAACAGTGTGCTTGTGGAAAACGTCCAGAGACTGAAACTGGAGATGAAGAGAAATAAAAGGCTCGATGTATTCTGCTCATCTCACACACCAAGAAATATGATGGGAATATAGTTGCATTTGTATAAATTTAGATGAATCACTGGGATTTAAAAACGATCAAATTTAATCCCAATAATCTCATAAAGCAGTTGTTTTTTGTTTTTTTTGACATTATACTAAAATCTCAGGTCTTCTCCAATCTTTAATGTGTTTTCTAGATGTTTGACAAAGCTCACCCGAACTGTACTGTTTCCTTTCGAATCATATTTACCTAATGCAACTTTGCAAATGCATCATGATGAATTCCCATTGACCATCATTATTATTTACCAACCTAAGCTGATTCGTCCCCTTGCGGTCTCCGCTCCAGTCTTCAAAACGCATTTCCACTTGAGGCCACTGACAGTTCAGCAAAAAAGGAAGAAACTGATCATGCTGGTATATGGGAAAAGCACAATTTGTTAATTTTAGATAAATAGTTGTTTTGGACTTTTTTTTTCTTCTTTTGTTTTTAAACAATGAAACTAGCCACATATCTCTCTCTGCCTCCCACTCCCGTATCTGCTGTCACTTAAGTGTTATACTATTTCTGTGTGCATATTTCATGCAGGTTCACAATGTTGTTACTGTATACAGTCTGTGTAGTCAAACGGGGCAGAGCCCCTGTAACGGTGTTCTTTCTTTTATTTTTCAAAACTTCAATACAAAAAAAAATAAAAAGCAAACAAAAAAAATACAGTTGGAAAAATAAATAAATATGATGTTTCAGGCAGCATAAAGTGTGGAGAAACCAAAGCCAGTGGCATTTCTGTATTGTAAAATCAACTTTTATTTTCACATCCATTATGTTTTTTTTTTTTTTTGCAAGCATTGAAAAAAAGATAATAAAAGAATTTGCTCAAATGTACAATTGCTTTTTTCACATTTCAAACACAGTTAGTCGGGTGTAGCTTCAGTTTTTTTTTTTTTAATCTGCTTGAACAGTTTCTCTGTTTGATCGCTCTTCTTTTCTTTCCTCTCCCTGTGTATTGCATTGCAAAAGGTTCATATTAGCAAAAAAAAAAATTGGGTTTTTGCTCAGAACCAAGAAATTCATCCAAACCTGTCACCGCTCCCTGCTCTAGTTTTAATAATTTTTTACCAAAGACAGAGAAAATTTGTAGTGTTGCCTTTTTATTTAAACACGTCTGGTGTAAGTGTCGGTACCTCAAAATTGACCTAAGCAGTACCTCAGCTGATTTTTGATAAAGTAACCTGCAGTGCAAAGGGGAGACCATTCAGCTGTACAGTCATGTGTATTAACTTACAAATGCTAAATGTCCTGGCATTTACACAGGACTCTTTGTTGCTCCACTGTGTTTGTGGTTTATTTAAGTTGTGTCCAAAAAGTAAAAAAAAAAAAAAATGAAAAGAAGATTTTTTAAAAAGTGTAATATGGTATAAAAAAAATAAAAATAAAAAATACTTCAAAGTCAGTCTTTAGTATCAATGTAGCTTGTATAAACCTGAAGAAAATGGGAGAAAGTTTGGAAGTAATGTTTTTTTTGTTTTGTTTTGTTTTGTTTTTTTTTTTTTTTTCCTGGAACGCAAGAGAGCGGCTTTCAGCGGCATAAGCTGGCCTTTGTCGCCACTTGAGACTAAGATGGTTTTAAATTAAATCACATCTCTGTAACTCAAGGGACTTGTTTCAGCTGTATGTAGTAAAATAAAATAAAATAAAAAATAAAAAAACGTGTGGGGATGGAGTCCAAGTCTCCTCTGCTTGAGGGAAAGGCTATTTGTATTTTGCAGAGATTTCAGTAAAGTTACTGGCTTTCTTAGTTATCCTGATGTGACTCGGTGTGATTTTATTGTGTTGGATTTGTTTCTATACATGCTTGTCTAAACGGTTATTCATTCCATTTAGAAAAAAACCCACATCTATATGATAGTATTCTCTGGGATTTTCTGAATAACAATGTCGACTGCTTAACACTCAACAATGGAAAGAGAGACTGCACTTTTTTTTATTTAAACATACATTAAACAATTTAATGAAAATCTTATTTTTTTTCTCACACTTGTAATTACAGTGGTGATATATTTTATTAGTGAAAAAGGTTTCTTGCAAATCAGAGAACATACACGTGTTCCTCATCAGGCAGAAGAAACAGTACATGGAAAAAAAAAACAAAAAAACAAAAAAACAAAAACAAAACACAGTTTGTGCTGGCTCAAGCCACGATTGGCTCATTGGATTCTAAATAAAAATATTGAAAATAATAAAACATAAAAGATAACCAATTATACAGGGAAAATATATGTCATCTCAATATCTGTTCCCATTGTTTTTTGGTCATGCAAATGATTAACACATAGCTTTAACACATAGCTGAAAATAAAGCAATCAGTGAGGTTAGCTCATCTGGGTTCTTATTGTGGATATCTATAATTTTCACATCACTGCATTGCTCATTTGTGAGCTTGAAATATAGTAGGCATAATCCGGAGAGTTGCTTCATAATAATGTGATGACGTTACAAAGAAGTCCTTCAAGAAATAAAGTTTAAAGAAAGAAAACCAAATGAAAAGATGCATTGAGCCTTCAGCTCTCACTTTTCTCTCAATTCCCTAAAATCTATAATATCATATATTTTAGGTGAACCTTTGGATGGTTAATATTAAATAGTGGTAAAACGCAAAATGCACATTTTATTTCAATCTTCAGCACCACATGGAAACTCACAGCAAGCTGGTAGAGCTCATTTGGTCTTCAATATAGTCATAAGACAGTATAGGAAAAAAATAAAACTGCCAATATTCTTTTAAACGTTTATTCTTTTTCTTTCTTTTTTTGACTTGTACAAATTAAATAAATTCACAGGTTCCGCTGCTGCGGCTTTATTGTGAAAAATTTGCCATTTTGACGTCATTGCATGGCGCTTTTTGAGCTTACATTATAATGGGCCTAATAAAGAGAACTGCTGTGATGACAATGAAAGAACAAACGAAAGACAAGAAAAGACGTGTCTTTTCTTTTGATGAACAAAAAAAATAAATCGTCAAAGGAGGACCCGTGCTAAATCGATAGTCATCTTTTCGTAATAGGTAAATAAAAAAATAATGAGCCTAGCTGAAAAGTAGCTTCGTTATGAGAAACCTGCAATGTTGACGTCACTGCATGCCGTATTTGTGATCTTACAATGCATTTGGGCCAATCAGGACAACTGATTAGATTGATGTGAAGACCTTACAACTACATCAGTGACCAAAAAAGGGGAAAACGTGAAACATTAGGAATAAAGACAAAAACAGGACAAAGATATGTTAGATCCTGTCTCTGTTTGTTCATCCCTTACCTTCAATTCCGTCTACGCTACAAGGAAACACGACACTTGCTTTGAACATTATCGAAGTCTTTTTTTTTTTTTTTTTTCATTCTTTGCATACAAAAGGCAAAACGCAAAGTACAAAATGTTTCAGTTTCTATTCATCCTATTTGATGTCAAGTGAACTAATAAATTGCAATTCATCGGAATTATCTCAGTTGTGTTATTAAATGCTCAATGGTGCGCAGAACGTTAACATTCTCTTATGAATCTGTTTTTTTAAAGGTAAATATAATAATACATAACGTTACACATTGACTTTATGTGTTGATCGCTGGTGAATCCTTCTCGGTTTCCATTGGTCACATTACACCGCTGGAATGCTCTCAAAAATAACGCCGTGTCGCGTTTTATTTTGATTTTTCGAGTCTTTGCATTATAGTTCGAACTTCAAATCGACCTACATAGTGCATGTAACGCAGCAAAGATTTAGCTGGTGGCCTATTTGAGTTTCTCTTAAAATTATGTAAGCAACAAAAATGAGAAACAGAAAAAAAAATATCTAAATAATGTAAACATGAACAAAAAGTAAGTCGCTAAAAATCCACTAAGCTAAATATTGTAATCACAACAAATATTACTGACAAAATGATTGCATTAATTAATTTCAAGTGCAGTTTTAACGGATAGTTTATTGTTCCACGTCATATTTGCATGTAAATATGTGATGCAATGTGAAATAATCTCAACAGTCTGAACCCCATTGAAAACCTCCTGGTTATTCCACCAAATATTGATTTCTGAACTCTTCCTGAGTTAAAACACAAGTGTTGTTGTTTCTAATTGAATACAAACTTGTTTCCTTTGTATTATTTGATGTCTGAAAGCGCTGCATCTTTTTTCGTTATTTTGACCATTTCTCATTTTCTGCAAATAAATAATACATTTCTTTGCTTGGAATTTCGGAGACACGTCGTCAGTAGTTTGTAGAATAAAATAACAATGTCCGTTTTACTCAAACACATATAAAAAGTAAAATCAGATAAACTGATCATTTTAAGTGGTCTCTTAATTTTTTTTACAGAGCTGCGTATAATTCGCTGCTGCGATTAACGAAATCGAGTCGTTTGTGGACCAGGTGGATTCGATTGAATAGTTAGAGGTCTTTCAAAGAAGAACACTCATGCAAAGGGAAAAACAAAACAAACAAACAAAAAAACATCTATCGACTAATAAGACTACGAAAATTAAAATGAACTGTTACAAAGAACAAAGTGCGCACACCTAAAAAAAAAAGTCCATCTCGATCCAGATCGCATTAATTTGCACAGCCATCCGCCTACTTGCTTCATTGGTAGAGCAGAGTGAACGTTTTAAAGCTAAAAATCAAGAACTAATTGGAGCTAAGACGACGCATGCACGAATGCATTAAATATTTCTTCTTTTTTTCTATCAACAGACAGGATTATTCAAGCTGCACGAGTCGTGGAAGCTGGTAACCACTATTCTTCCTCCACAGTGCGCATTCTCCAAGTTTACCACTAGATGTCACCATTCACCATTTAGTCATTTTCATCGACGTCGACTCTGTTTAATAATCGTCATGGTCGTCATCTTCATCCTCCGGAGGCGTTGCATGTTCCCAAGAACTTAAAAAAAATAAATAAATAAATAAAATCCTTTATGGCGCTTCATACGGTAGACGTAAAAGCAAGACATGCTTGGAGAGGAAGGTGAGAGCAAAATATGAGCAAGAGTCCCACATAATTTGAAAGACATTTGTAAGCCAACTTTCCATTCTACTAAATAATAATAATAATAATAATAATAATAATAATAATAATAATAATAATAATAATAACAATAATAATAATAATGTGATTTTTGGAATTCCTCATGGACTGTTATCCTAAAGGTGTGTGTGGTTGTGTTGTGGTGGTAGTGAAGGTTATTCGTGTACATTGTTTCCTCAATCTCAGATATTCCTCTCAAATATAGTCTGCTGACTGTATTTGAGAAGTTAGACTATTTTACTACACCATTTATTTTAATGAAAAACAACATCCTGGGCCCTATACGCTCTCCCCAGTGTCACATATTGCTCCGAAGGCTCATGTACTGAGACATAAAAAACGTCTTTAAATGTAAATGTGCGCACACGAATTATTATCTTTTTCTATTATTATTTATAAAGGAGCCCTTATATAGATGTCAAATTATAGCGTCTTGTTTCTTTCTCTCAAACTCAGAAGAGCATCTGTAAAGCAGTGCGTCATTTTATCTTTCTTTCTTTTTTTTCAAATTCACCCTCTCATCTTTAAGGAATAACTCGGTTCGAACAATAGGTGTGCTAATAACTTTGCAACAAAAACGCAACAAATATTTGAATTTAGTTCCTTCTACCGTCTGCCTCTTTACGTCAGCACATATTGCAGAGTTTGGAGGCTCACATCCGCATTTATTTTCTTTAAATGTAAGTTAGTGCTATTTTTTGAGGTTTAGTGGGATAATAATGACTTGTTACAACAAAATAGTCAGTTTGAATGACCTGAACTGATGCACATTATCAAGCCAATCTTAGACAACTGAATGAAATTGACATTGTTGCTTTTGTTCGGTTTTCTGAATTGCCTATATTTGTCACCATCATTGGTTTTCTCACGCTTTTTTCTTCCACTTATTTAGGCGATTGGAGAAAATTTGAAAGAGAACAAAAAATACAACGCCTCGAGCCTAACTCTGAAGTTGGGAATATTTGTGTTTTTAAACAGCATATTCTCAATTTGAACTCCCATAGAGCGACATTCGAATCGCCCGCTACTACAATATTTGAGAACAAGAAACAAGCCTTTATTTTTCCTTGCACATGTGGGGTTATCCAGATTCCTGTGGCTCTGGAGGTGTTTACGTGAGCCAGTCTGACCACTGGTGCTGAGCTTTCGAGCATTTGAAGAGCAAGGTTCAGTGACGAAGGGGAGTATCCTATAGGGGGACTGCTTCTGCCTATGGCAGAAAGAGGAAAAGTTTGCACTCCATCCATCAAAAGCGGCCTATATCAAGTTGATCTATGGTGTCGCTAAAAGCAGACAAGTCAGAGCTACAGAAGCGTCGGATTTTTGTTAACTGGAGGTAAGTTGGAGCGTTTTGTAAATTTAGACAAGACTGGAAACATGCAAAATGAGATACGATTTGGATAAGGGGGGGAAAAAAACTAAAGAGGGAAGAACAAGAATGAAAAGTAAATAATAATAATAATAATAATAATAATAATAATAATAATAATAATAATAATAATAATAATAGTTATACTAAATGTTAAGATCACACACAGTTATTATTTTGGATCTTCTCTCTCATAGATTGCCGCACTTGCATTTGCGCGCTCTTCCCCTGGCGCCCGTGTGCGCGTGCATGGCAACGCTTTAGACAGCCCGAGCAATTGGATCGTAAATGTCAATGCTGCGTCACTGCTGTTTTTTTTTGTTTTTTTTTACAGTCTGACCACGGGACTTTTTGTGGGTTATTAGTTTTTGCACAGAGTGTGCAGTTTTCTGCGTCTGTCTAAAGAAAAACCAGAGCTGCCTCTTCTCCCCTTCTATTGTTTATCCAGCCACCGGGGAGCTCTTTGTTCATGCATGCTGCATATGCATCGTCAATTTGCACGGAGACGTTTTTTTTTTTTTTTTTTTTTTTTTTTTATTTAATTTAATTTATTTATTTAGATTGGAAGACCACACATCACTATTTGTACCATCTTTTTCAGGATAAATAACAAAAATAAGGTTAAAACTAAACTAATCGCCGCCACATTGCATAATATTGAATAGTCATATTCATGCAAAAGAGGTCTGCCATTTATATATATATATTTATATACAATGCAAATCTAAGCACTGAATATGCATCAATATGAAAAACAATACGCACACCAGAGCCAAAGGCGTCGAGGAATTTAGATAGAATAGTCGGCGCGGATGGTCTCATTACTCATGGGCGTTTTTTCCCACGCAGCAGCAGCAGCAGCAATCTCCCGGTTCCACTTCTTCTCCTCTTCTTCATGCCTTCCTCTTTCCGTCCCGCTCGCGTTATGTGCCTTCTTGTTGGAACAAAACAAACGCAGTGGTCGCTCTTTCAAAACGGCAGTCATTAAAAAACACACGCACGCTGCAGTGGGTGTACAAATTATCCTCCGACTGCAGCCAGGCTGCACTGGCAATGTAGTAAGGAGGGGGATTTGCATATTTTGATGGGCTAATTGCCTTGATGTATTTAAATATGGCTGCACGCAGCTGATATGCTCGTCTACGTCACTGAACGTGCCCTCGCAGTTTAACTAAAACGTGAATCCAGGCGGCGGATGCTAATGGATACGCCTGCAATTAGGCAAAAAAAAGAGGGGGGAGGAGGAAAAATGAGAGAGTATTTGCTCTTTGTTTTGGTATTCATTATTATTATTATTATTATTATTATTATTATTATTATTATTTTCCAGGATAAAATGTGAGGATTTAACAAATTATATTTTGCAAGGAAGGTCGGGATAAGTTGTATTAGAAATAAAAAAATAAATAAAAGTAAACATGTATTTTTCTATGAAGATAAACATCGACAGAAAGACAATGTATTGTACTGACCTCATTTGAACTTTTGTTGAGTAAAAATTGCTTTTAAAAATTCGACTCTTTCCTCAAACTGTGTGTATGAGTGTGTGTCCAATTTCTGGACTCTGGTTATCCTTCCTATTAGGACACTTGCAGCAGTGTGACTTCTGGTACACTTAAGTCAAAGTGTGTCTTTCCCAATTTTCTTTCTTTTCTACTTTTGACTTTAGTCACAGACTTAGATTTTTCTTTTTTTTATGGGAGGGTGGGGGGAGAGGGGGAATTGCACGTTGCAAAATTATTCCCCCATATTTTGTCTGCAAAAACCGCAATAAATGCGTTCCGTTTGTCAAAGCGTGTTAGAGGAGCGCCCGCAGCAAATTCATTACCGCCCCGACTGCGAGGCTCAGATCGCAACCTGGTCAGGGGAGGGAGAGGAAAGGGGAGTGGGGTCCGAACAATGCTCCCTCAGTTCGTGCGTGCAACAAAAGAACCGAGGGAACTTGTTTTGGATTTCAGAGCACGTCCTCTACTCACAGAGAAGGATGGACTTTACACCCACCCCTCCTCATCATCATCACCTTCATCATCACCACCACCCACCCCCACCCCTCCTCCTCCCTCCTCATCCGAACCCCATTATCAACAGGGGGTGGGGGGGGGTGGTAAGAGGGTGAGAGAGAACAAGACAAAAAAAAAAAACAAAAAAAAAAACTTGCACACTCTCTGGGAGCTCAACTGTGCATACACTTTTCTATTTGCTGCTTTATGGGAAAGTTGTGTCTCTCCCTCTCCTCATCCCTCCCCTTTTTTTTTTTTTTTTTTCCCCTGCCCGTCTCTGAGTCTGTCATGTGCCTGGGATGTGCTCATGCTTTTGGCACAGAGCGGCCGTAGCGCGCTGCCTAATGCGGGTTACAAAGTGGCAGCACCAGTTTTAAAGTCTCAACCCCCTTAAGCAACCAACAAACCGACCAACTACCCACCAACCCAGCATGTTTAAACGCCTGGGATTTTTAGTCGCTCCCCCCGCCCCCCTCCCACCTCCAAGAGGAACATTTACCTACACATCATACCACGATACACACGGACCTCGTTGTTCTTCTGCTTCTGCCGCCTTGGACACTTTCTGATTCCCTGGCAGTCATCTGGCTGGACCGTGAGGAAGTAAGTTGAACTTTTAGTGGCTGGTTTGAGGGATGCGCTTGCACACTCTGGTGCGCAAAAAGTTAAAACGTACAAGAATGTGTGAACAAGTAACTCGTATTGCCTTAGTTAGAGCCGAATGCAGGGGAAGTTGTTCGTGCCTAAGTTAATTCCGATGTTTTAGATCGCTGTGATCTCCCTACACCGCTTGAAGTTAACAGATTAGACGGGAAAGATTTGTTCTATAATTGAAATCGTCTTATTTAAGTTAGGCTATAATTGCCACATGGCACTTTAGTGCAGAATGCGCTGTACAGTCTGCCAAGTTTGCATATGAGTTATCGTGGAGGGTTAAGCTAAACTGGGATTATTATTATTTGGGTTCGCAACAGTTGGATAAAAACAAGTCACGTTTTTTTTTTTTAAAACGCCTCTTTAAAATATCAGAAAACGCTCTGTATGTTGCTCAAGTTTAGGTTGACTAAATACAGTTTGAGATACGTGATCAGTACGTTGCTAGAGAACAATGGGGACTGATTTAGATGCAAAAGCAAAGCCAATCTTTAATGACTCGTGTTTATGAAACGAGCTCCGGTGCTGCGCTGAAACAATAATAGTAATAATAATAAAACAAAACATGCACTACACCGCCTGCACGTAACGTCACCAAAACTGTCATGCGGTCTCTTAAAAACAAAGCCCTCACACCAACTACAGCTTCGCCGCGTTGTTACTGCACTTAATACCGCAAAAAAATTGCCATTTGACAGATGGCATCCATTATGGAATTTTTCAGTTTCAATTCAGTGCGTGTTGGAGGGATCAGCAGGTTGTGCGTAGCGTCGACTGTGCTGTAATTAAATCACGGCCTCTGAGTGGGAAGGCCCGGCCTAAAGCTTCTTGCATTCTAATCAGGTGATCAATGAAAAGTTAGTCAGGCTGATCCGAAGCTTGTCATCAATAGGGAGGTCAAAATGCTTGAGCTGGATATATAAAAAAAAAACAGTTGAAAACAAAGCAATTAAGAAAGCAAATGAGTGATAAAGAGTTTTATTCCAAATATATATTTTGATACATTCAGTGCTTACTTTTCTTTTTTTCATACTGCGGATGTGCTTACTGGATGTGATGGTTGTGACTGAAAACATGCGCACAGGAATCCCTAATGGAAATACAGAGTCGGGGCCAAACGAGAAGAAAAAAACTTAGGAGTCAGGTCTAAAATTACAGCAACACGGGTGGAGGTTACACAAATCAAAACTTTTTAAAGCTTTAAATCTTTCCACTCATTCAGACGAACCGAGTCAATCACTGCCTGAGACTCATCCCCCCCCCCCCCCCCCTTCCTTGTATGTGTGCGTGTGTGGAGTGTAAAGGGGGGCCTGAGGCGGGGGGGGGGGGGGGGGGGGTTCATCGTCCGAACAGAATCAGAAGTTGTACACAAGCCAGCGCTGGGTACTGTGGAGCTACATTCTCCTCCTGCGCATGATCCATCGCGCGTCCCGCTACATTGTTGATGGCTAACTCACACTTACAAAGATCTTATATTTGAGCTGTCATCCACTTGCATTTTCTCTAAGGAAAAGTGAGGGGGGGTTAACATCCGAGAGCGCAGGGAGGTGGTGGGGGGAGGGGGGTTCTGTTGGTGCGAGGCGAGCCAGAATATATGGTCGGATGCGACAGTCGCGAAAAAAAAAACAAAAAAAAAAACAAAACTAACAAAAAAAAGAGCCTCTAACGGATTTTCGACGCACAAATCGAGCAAGAGAGAGCGATTTAACTCCTACAGTTGCATCTGAAGTGAACAGGAGAGCAGCAATAAGCAGACGGAGATCATGCTACAGAGGATATTAAACCTGGTCTGTGCAGAGGAGGCAGCTCCGCGATGCTCGTCGCTGACTTATTTTCGGGTCTCATGCTTTATTTTCTGCGCTCATCTTCCATTAAAAGAGAGAGAAAAAAAGAAAGCTTCCGAATGGCTCCCGAGCTGCGGGTTCATTAAATAGGAAAACAAGCAATTCCTTTTGCTCTCCGTTTTCCTTCCCGGTGCTGCTGTGTGCGAGAAAGGAGGAGCGGCGGAGCTGCTCGCTGCGTGCGCCGCGGACTCGCTCAATGCAGCGCGATCTGTGTAAATGGATGAGGAGATCGTGCATCTGAAAGGAGGGCGCATTTGCGAAATTTTTTTCGTGACATCACCGCAGCTCCACTCTACCGGTCCGCGAGGCCTTTGACCTCCTCCGGGCTGGTCCATATTTTGGCCAGCCCTTTGCCCCCGATTTCTGTCAGTGGAAGGGGATTGTCCCCTATTTCAACACACTACCACTTTCTTCCGATCCAGCCTGCTGAATGGACCGTCATCGCAGGTTTTCGCTCCCCAAACAAACAGGATGCAAACGGACAACCTGACAGTCTTTTGCCAAAAAAGAAAGAAAAAAAAAAAAAGGAAGCAAACACAATCTTCTCAATCAGAAACATTTGCGTCCTAATTCCCTGTCGCTTATTGCGCTTTCCACGGGAAACCTGGATTTTTCTTCACCACCCGGCCTTGCAGGATCTTCTACTGCCGCTACAACGATTTAATAGAGGCGAAAGAGCCTTTGTGGGATTGAGGCAATTTGCATTGCAAATTAGGGCCCCGTGTGCAAGGATGACTGCACTTTACCACCGATTTCCAAGGCCTACTTCAACCCAGTAATACTGGTTAATGTCAAGTGAATTTGACATTAACATTGGGAATATATAATCCTTTTTTTTTTTCCCTTGAAGAATTATCACCTTTAACTCCTGAGTGTTAAACAATTCTGGTTGGCCATCTGCAGCTACAGTAAAAGGGAATATGAAGGATATGATATGACTGTATTTTGCCAAGAATATTTAAGTTGTAAAAATTGAAAACTTTGGAGCCCAGAAGGTGAAACATGGATTGTGGATTACTGTAGAAGACGGTGGAGTGGGTTGTTATCTTTGGTTATCTAGCTGTATGAGTGTTCTGCTCGTCATAAAGCTAGATAACCGAAAGTAAAAACTACTTCCAGACTCATCGAGGACCTTTTGGACGGACGCACACTTTGATTTCCCCACGGACTAAAGCCTGCAAATATCACTTATGTCAACAGAAACTGGCTGTATTTTTGTCACTTGTTCTGTAATTTATGTTGTATTTTCTCCCACAGTGTGAATATATGTGTATTTGATAGGACTGTACCAAGAACATTCAGCTTTGACAGTCAGATTTTACAACTGCTCTCTTGTGCATTATGTCCAACTTTAAAATGCATACACACACCAATACACACACACACACACACACTGGTTCTTCTCAGGTCACATATTGCATGTTAATATTTATAGTCCTCTTGATTTTCATAATATTGCATGATTTATGTTATTTAAAATGCATGAGGTTTCTGCACAGGCCCACTGGGTGCCTGGAAGAGTCACATTCTGGGGGCTACTGTAGAAATCCACGTGCGCCCTCATTTCGGTGTTCTGGGGTCTGGCCTGCAAGCATCACCGGCATTCCAAATGGTAGTGATGATTAGGATGTATACAGACAGAGCTGACAAAAAATGGAGAGAAAGAGAGAAGAATGTAGGGACAGGCTTAGGGAAAGGAGGGAGGTGGGGAAGGAGGGGTAACGAGGGGAGTATTGGGGAGAGGCTGGTGTGTGTGTGTGTGTGTGTGTATGTGGGTGGGTGCTGGGTCGGGTCTGCTTAATTGATTCCGTTAACCGCAGTGCAGGAGATGTGAACGACTGGACGATCCCATTCCCACGCTCGGTGGGGCAAGTGGCAATGCCGTGCCTGGGCCCACTATGACAGACAGCGTCGTGAGGGCCTAGAGGGGCCGGGTGTGCGGTGTGTGGGTGGCTGGGGGGTATGGGGATATGGGTAGAAGAGGGGGAGCGACAGGGGTCATGAAAAGACGTCAAGTGCACCAGACTCATCTGCATCCCCAAAGAAAGGGGTGAGGTTTCCCAGCCCCAAGCTGACGCGGCGGTTCCAAACTCACGAGCAGTAACGGTCTTGTCCGCGTTCCCGTCTCACCAGTTGAGTTGATAATGAGGATTCTGGGTCATTAGCTTAAAAAAAAAAACAAAAAAACAAAACTATGCTTTTATATGAATGTGAATGTGACGTGGTGCAACTCTGTAATCCAGCGTGGCCCCCACTTGAGAATCAATGCAGACATTGTTATATATAGGACATTTGAACAAACAACAACTTACACCATTGTATCTGAAATTCAACATAAACTGGGTCCTAATGAAGTAAATAGAAATCTGAACAGAGAAGCATTAGATGTCACAGGGGAAGCAGAGGTTGGTCAGATGGTGCCTGAAGGAGACTTCACATGTGCTGAAAAGTTACTCAACCTGCTTGAGTAACACCGTTTGGGTATTAGAAAAGCAGTGCTACAATAAAAGTGTCTACACTAGCAATTTTAGTTTGGGGATTCACTAAAATTGTGCTAATGTGGTAGATTGATAGGCTGCATCAAGAGAATTACTTGAAAGGTTGTTTCCATTGTGGACCTTTTAGGAAAGGGCCAGTTACTGGCATTAAGATGTTAAGAAGTGTATGATTGGTCGAATTTCTAATATTTTGTCTTATACATTTACTACAGTAATATGATGCCACAGAAAGTACCAAAACACTAAAAACTTAGCCTTAGCTTAATGGATAACAGACAAAGTCAAGTATTACTAGGGGCTTAGTGAGGGATGATGTTTTGAGGTTCCCCATAAATGTATCATTAATATCATTATTATTTTGGTATTAGTGAAATTTTCAAACAAGAATTTTGAAAACATAAAGACCATTAAATGTGACCTGTGCGGTTTTATTTGGATTTTGAAGTAGTTAAGTATCATGCAACTATTTGAAAAAATAACGAAAACAATAAAAAATCTAATAAAATAACAACACCAACCCTCCCCTCTAAACTGGGCAGACGTACATGCAGCAGATTTTT
>NW_006799944.1:644370-720563 GCF_000485575.1 Poecilia formosa | reverse complement strand
ACCTAAAAATCTTAAAGCCGATTCATGCTAAACTTACCTACAAAACTTGTGAACAGGACATGAAAAAATGACATCCCGGACTAAAATCATCTTAAATTCATCCCTTAGCACAGACTAACACAGCACTTCCCCCCCCCAACCTCTTGCTGTGCTCTGCTGGTGAGCTGGTTGAAAGGAGGCAACTTACGTGAAAGACAAGATCAGCTGTGTGGAAATATGTCCTGACAAATTGTATAAATAACATAATGATACCCATAAATAACATAATGATTCCAATAGTTTATGTCAGTACAGAAGCTACAATTGTTTTGCTGTTCAAAATAAAAGCCATTAGATCATGTTACTATGGTTATCTTGTGTTTGTGTTAAACTGTTGTGCTATAAATCAAGGTTCTCATTCTGTAAAAATCTTGTACCGGCCCATGGCAAAGATTACATGTTTCAAACACACTTTCCTATCTACAATAGGAAGTATAACAAATAATGTGTTTATTTTTATGCATTTCTTTATTTTTTAAAATAAAATTTCAACTTTAAAAGGCCAAGTGAAGCATGTCAACAGAATTGTAATTTTACAACAAAGTGTCCTTCCTGTATGTTGTGGCAAGAAGACCCAGCATGGCTAAATTCAGAACTGCCTTTGCTGGAAAAAAAAAAAAAGAAAAAAGAAAACAAACCCTATTACAGAGAGACTTTCTCACACCATCAGACAAAACTGGTGTCTTTTGTTCCAAACCATGTCAGAAACGGCATACAACACCAGGTTTGCCAGAAAGAAATCTGAGACCTCGATTTAGGCCAAGCAGTGGTGAATGAAACAAGTCTTACTGTCTGTGGTTAAGTCGATTGAAGTTGTTTTCTTTCTTTATGAAAGAAAGCATTGTTTTAGGGCTGTTGAGGGGAGCACAGTGAATGTCAAAGAAGAAGGGAGGGAAAGCAAGTCTGTGACTCTTCCACCATCTAACAATTTTCAGAAAGTCTTTTCAGTAACACCTGCATGCATGCTTCATATCCTAAGCATTATTTCCATTTTTTACCTTAGTATCAACAATGTTGTATTCATAATTGTTTTACTTCCTGTAATAGATTAAAAAAAAAAGTTTAATTGTGATTCTGCGTCTCTCAAGCAGAGAATCACCAAAGGGTCTCTGGGATCTTAAACCAGGCCAGACGTTAGAAGGGGCTTACAGTGGCAGTAGCATTGGGGTCCTGAGATTTTGGGGGAGGGAGGACAATTTAATGGATCTTTCACAAGAACATTTCATCTTTCTAAACCTTATTGTTATTTATCTAGTCAAGTGCTTTATGTTTGCTGGATCTTTGTGTGGCTAACCTGTATTGTACATTTTTAAAACAATGCTGCCATTGACTGAACCCCTTCATTGCTTTGATATATTTCATTGAGTGCCCGGCAGGTCAGGCATTGTTAATCTAACATTTTGGGTTAGCCTTCTTACCTGGAAAGATGTCAAGCTTTTTGTAAACATTTTTAGACTGGACAAATACAAAGATGATTTCACAGTCTGTGTGCATATTTCCAAGGTCTATGATCATCAAAGTTGAAAAGTACACACTATAGATTTAGTTTAATTTACAAAAGCAAAAGGAAACTTGTGTAGGTAGGGCAGGAAAGCTGGCCTGAGGCCTACAATCTCCTAATTCCAATCCTTGGTGTATAACCACATACCATCCCGAGGTGCATGAGGGAACCTGAAAGCCTCACTTGCAGAGTTTTGCATGGTGTTTCTCAAATGTCTAATTTAATAATGTGGTTCTGATATGCAGCTTTTTTTTATTAAGTCTACCAACTCTGTTGCAATAAGAAATAAGTATTTTCTACAGACTTACAATCACATTATACACAGTGCTAGGTTTCCTTTTTGATAAATATTCTGCCCCTAGAAATATGACAGAAAAAAACTTTTTTTTTATATGAGCTAACTAAAATAGCTTTTCTTTTGGTGGATGAATGAATGAATGAATGAATGGATGAATACATACTAAATCTGTATATTTGTGTAACACATACTGAGTGTCATCCTGCACCTGCTGTGCTTCTGCTTGTGAATATTGAAGTAACGATTTGCAGTAGAACAAAATCCTATCTATCTATCTATCTATCTATCTATCTATCTATCTATCTATCTATCTATCTATCTATCTATCTATCTATCTATCTATCTATCTATCTATCTATCTANATCTATCTATCTATCTATCTATCTATCTATCTATCTATCTATCTATCTATCTATCTATCTATCTATCTATCTATCTATCTATCTATCTATCACTAGATTTTTTTGGGGTGGAAATAATGATCCTTAAGTCGTCTTTTTTTTTCTGATCTGAAGCTCAGAACTTAATGTGTACCAAACTAATCAGCGTTATAATTTGTAAAATAAGCTTGTACAGATAGAACACCAGAACCTGCTCTTACTCAGTGACTCACTCCTCTCCTAGATCCAGTACAGGTGGTGTTCATTGACATATTTGTTTAGCATGGTTGTGTCTCTTTTTAATATAAGCCGCTTTCATGTCGTTTTGCTATAGCAATATTGTTCCACTGACAGCTTGTCTCCAGGTACAGTTAAAACTATTGTGTCCAGTTTGACACAGCATGCTTGTTATTCTGCTGGATCTTCCGAGAGGGCAAAAGGCTCTGTGTGCATCTACATATGTATGTCTCTGCATGTGTGTACCCTTCCTCCGTGTGTTTGTCCATGTGATTAACTGACCCAGGCATCCTGGATAGCTAGTGAGGCTTTCGCAATCATGATGATGAGAGGGAACAATGGCTCAGTCAACTACGTCTGCTTGTCTGGGCTGAGCCGTGCCCCGCTCTGTGTTTGTGTGCGTGTGTGTGTGTGTGCGTGTGTGTGTGTGTGCGTGTCTCCAGGACGTGAACTTGAACTTGAGACAGAGCAGCCAGACACCATCTGTGTACTAGGGGTAATGAATTCAGGGCATTCATGGCTGCAGTGCAGACCTGGGCCACCACCACCCATTGATAAGCAGATGACCCCTATAGTCTGAGTTAGCTCTTCATCACTAATAGAATTCAGCACAACCAGCTGGTAGTAGAGGGACTTTATTTTGGCTATTTTCCCACAGACGAACGTGCAGCTTTCATGCACGTGTTTGCAGTAAGCGTCCCCGTGCGCTTCTCTGTCTTAGTTTGCATGCATGCAACCGGCTGTGCTTTCATGTCGTCTTTGTCTCACTACGACTAACTCGTAGCAATTGGAAAAGCGTTCATTTGCTCACCGTACGTCCGATAAAACACCGAGTTGTTATTGTACCAACATAGCCATGCTGGCCTTTGATAATTGAAACCGCCGGCTCGGTATTTCCCCTGATAAAGGGTCATAAATGAACGAGGCATGAACCTTAAACAAACCGGGCACAATGTGAATTCCTGAAGGCCCTCCTCCTATTTCTACCCTCTCCTCTTTCAGCTCGAGCTTCTATCACAATCACTGCCGCGCATTCACACTCCCTCTCACACACACTCGCATGCATGCAAGAAGCGGACGCATGCGCGCGTCCACAATGAGGCTTTTCCCTCTGGTTGGTGTTGCCACAGCAACGGTAGGTGAGATCACCTTGCGCATGGCAGCATCTGTCCCTGCTGATGCAGGACAGGTTCCTGGTTTCCTGTGAGTGGTTGGGTGTTTGTTCTTGTGTGGAAACCCCGAATGTCACCCACCCCCATGTCTCTGAGCCTCTTCGTGCACATGCATTATCATGCTCGTGAAGTAAAAAGCTTGTGCACTTAGTATTTGATTTACTTTACCTTTCCATGTTCAGTTACCTATAAGCCAGAGTCATATAGTATTTAAATAGGCACAGACACCTGGAAGGTGTCGTTTCCAATTAACAGCGCACTGATTAACCTATTCTCAGTACGCAGACGTCCGGCCATAACTTCCCAATAATTCAACGAGGAATGTCGTGGCTCGGCCCTTTTTAATGACATCATGCATGGCCACTTGAGTGTCTTGTGGGGAGCAGCAGTCATGCTGGGTTATGCTGAACTGCATGGTTTTGCTCCATGTCTAACAGTGTGTTTATGTACGTCTTCTAGAGGTAAAAATAACCAGACACTGTTTCAAAGTAGCAGATTCATGTTTTAGGAAGATTTGTGTTGTTATGGCATTACGGCAGTACTCTTGCATGAACTGAAATGTCTTCATGACAGTTTCATGAGCGACAGAAGAAGTGCATGATTAACGTCTTAAACCTCTGAGACTCTGAGCTCCAGTTGCTTTCTCGTGCAGATGCTTATAAACCTCTGTTATTCACGAAGGACTGTATTTGAATTTTAATATCTGCGTGTGTCTCTGTTGCACTGGATTAATTTCATAACATATTTCAGGTGTTGACGTTGACCTATTTGCCTTTTGAAGTGCATTGAAATGTCAAAAAAAGGAGAAAACATATATTTTGTGTAGTTATTTTGTGTAAATATATCTCAAGTATTTTGCCTTGCTGACAGTCAAAATGTGTAATTTGGGAGAAGATCATATTTTAGCTTCCCCTGTTCCTAAAACCCACAAATGTTAAAAATGTTCAACAACACAGCCTTTTTTCTTTATTCCTATTTAATTAAAAACTAAAAATTACAAGTTTACTAAAATAATCAGTCTTCCGTCATGTATGTTTGCATGAATATATGAATAGCTGTAGAAATAACATGATGTAGGATTATATATGCAAGATAAATAACATTTATGCAACTGTAAATTTATGTTTGACTCAATGCAATGTACTGTTTCCTAAATGAAATTTATCCAGGCATCTTCCTTGTTCCATATACTTTTAGCTTCATACATGCGTGATTAAACAGCATCATCGTGACAACAGCTGTGCATAACAAGGCTGCGTGCACAAATGCTATTTTTTGCTCCAAAACTACAAAGGTGGCTGTCAGCAGCTTGTGTTCCAGAGTATCTGTGCTTCTGCTTGGCGTTCGATTATGCAAGTGTCGGCACCACAGCATTAGAGGCGAATGAGTACACCGCATATGAAATGTGCCTCCTCCTTGAAGATGAAAGGGTGTAAATAATGTATTTTGTGTCGCTGCATTATTCATCCGCAATTAATTGCAACAACCAGCCACATTTTTTCGTGCTGTTCGTTTGACTAAATTTCATTGCTTTTAGGTGCTGTTTTCTATTGCCTGGAGGGCAGTAGGTAAATCTGCACTCAGGGATTGCCAAGGTGCCTGCCACTAAATAGAAATGGGAAGTATTCGCTTTCATTTTTATCATAATTAGGCTAAATAGTACAAGCTCAGTTTAGTCAACAACAAGTTTTTTGGTTTTGGTTTGTTTTACGCTTCTCTATTCACTGTCGGAGACATCTTCTTTTTCGTGTTATGCATAAAGCATGCTAGTTATGTATGGGAGGAGGGGCTTTGGAAACATTGAGAAAGCATAAAGCCACAATTAGAACAGCCCCATATTTCTGGTCTCTGTAAATCATGTTGTTCAGACGCCCGCGTACAATCAGAGTAACGCG
This sequence comes from Poecilia formosa, assembly GCF_000485575.1. Classification (NCBI taxonomy): domain Eukaryota; kingdom Metazoa; phylum Chordata; class Actinopteri; order Cyprinodontiformes; family Poeciliidae; genus Poecilia; species Poecilia formosa. The sequence continues at coordinate 715,040 of NW_006799944.1, read as the reverse complement.
AATCGTTTTGAAAAATATATAATGTGTGGCAATTAAATTACATAGCCACTTGGACCAGGGAGCCAAGACCAGCGCATAGATAGAATAGTGAGGAGCCGTTGCTATGCTTGCATTAGCATCTGGCCCTTTTATGTAAATTTGATGAGAGAGGACTCATGCATATATGGCAGGAGCTGGGGTATACTTGCCTAATATCCTTATTAGAGGGAGGCGAATTAAATATTTATTAGGGGGGGGTACCAAGGGTTAGAGAAGGGGAGGGGAGGCAGAGTCAGACCTGTGTTGTCGTGAAGACCTGAGGTAGAGGGAAGGGTAAAAGGGAGGAGGAGATTGGCTTTCTGTACGAGTGTCTCTCTCTGCCTCAAGGTGCCACCATCTTAAGGCGTTTGGCAGTAGTGAGAGTGTGGGGAGGGTAGACCTAAAATGTCCGCTGGCACACACATGCACACACATACACATTAGCGATTGAATTGTTTTAAATTTATTTATTTATTTATTTATTTATTTATTGCCACATTTAGGCAGTATAGAGATCCCAAAGGCAATTTTATTTTAGTTGCGGTCGCCAGAGTCTTGCATGCTAAGAATCACATTTGCATCCATTAAATCCTTCGATTACTATCACTGTGAACCAAATCAAGCTTTGTTTAGTTTCCTAACACTTGCCACTAATTGAACTATAGTGCTGTCAGTAACGATGTAAAATCTAAGCTGGTATTTTATTTATTTAATATTCGGTTTTCTGTTTGTTGGTTTTCTTTTTTTTAATTTTTTATCTGAGTTGACAATTTATTGCCAGGTCCAATGGTAATCTCCAGTGGCACCACCAAGGGGGTACCAAAGAGTGGGTAGTTCCCCCTCCTCAAATATGTTGGCCCATCCCCTACCCCTTGAATTTCAGAAACAAAAGAGTAAGCGTTGATAATTTGCAATGCGTATCTATATTAAAGTGCTCTATTTTTCGTCCGTCTTATTATCCCCTTATGGAGTTCATTTTGGCTCTGTTGCCACTTTATATACGGTTCACAGATTTACATCAGAAATCAGGAGTTACAGAATTTTTAAAAGAACATTACAAAAAAGCATAATCTAATTTGTCAAATCAGCTGATTTCTGTTGTATACATACTTGAAAACAAATCAAGAGCATATTATTTGTTTAGTTAAATAAAAAGAAATTTCATGAAAATCTAAAACAAAGGAAAAAATATAACACAAGTAATAATAATAATAATAATAATAATAATAATAATAATAATAATAATAATAATACAGAGTCTAAAAATAATATAATTGAAAGCCTTTAAAAATTCTAAGAAGGATCTGAATTTTCTTTCCTTTTCTTTTTTTGGAACTCACTTAGAGTTCAAGTTCCACCATTGCAGCACACCTAAATAAAACTCCTGTTTTTTTATATATATAGCTGGTGCCACCCCACAATTATAAGCAGTTTCTTTCGGGTGTCCCCTAGCAGAGCCTCCTGGAGGAAACAAACAGAGATACACACAACCCATCAGTTTATTGCAGTTCCATAATTCCTTATTATGGTAAGCTGAACATAAAAAACCCCCAGCTTTAATAATAATAATAATAATAAAAATACTTCTAAGATGTATTGTGTATTTATGTACTTTTTGTAAGAATTTTGCAGATTTTACTTTTATTAAGCAGTTATTGTAAACATAATATGCCACTGCAGCAACAGAGAGAAGGACTGAGGAAGCCATTGACTTCATAAGTCTTTGATGCAAATTAAAGTCTTCACTAGTATCATTCTTTTGCCTGTGTTACAAAAATCAAAAACACAGACTGTAGCTGACGTCTCCCATCTGTTAATTATCATTAATAAGCTTAGGAAGTTCTGGGCCTATAAACACATTGTTCAGTGAGATACAGACACAATATTAGCTACTTCTTTTTTGTTTTCTCGCTTCGGTTTTGGAATTTGTGCATGCCAATATTTACGGCTTCCATTGCATTTATTGGCATGTGGATCTCTGTGGGTGGCTGATTTATTTCCCTTCTATTCTACAATTGTCAGAGCGGGCATGTGAAATTATCCCCCTTCCTTGTACAGTTATCCTGTTGTCGGCCTTTTATTATGCGAGCATAGTCTATCGCCTCTCTGTTCCCTCTGATGAGTGGTACGGCCCGGCGTGCTGCTGAAGAATTGAGAATAATTAAACAGCTGTGAGTTTTAGCCCGGCATCGGCTAATGGATTATTACCGAGAGGAAATGAGACAGGCAGCATGGGTGAGCCGGGTGGCAAAACAGTGCCTCCACTCTGGATAATGAAACACTGAAAGCTACCTGGGGTATATAGGGAAGACACACCTTACCTATAAAGAAAGGAGGCACTTTTCTTCTTTGCCTACTTCCTTTTGTCCTATAGGTATAAAGGAGTGACACACTCAGAGATACACACAATTGCACGCGCATTGCTGCAGACACATGCAATGTTTTTAAATCAGTGCAGATAACGTTTTTAGGAAATTTTGATTACAACAACTTGTGCGTTGGCACTATGTAATTCTAGAGAAACAATAACCACGGCACCCCCTGCCCCCTCACTATCTCCATAATTCCTCTCATCGCCACTATCCATCCCCCCACCCAGCCACCTTCCACACATATCCTAAGAGTGTGGCTCTAGGAAGAGATGGGTGCTAGAGGGAGATAGGATGAGACAAGCCACACAAGCCGCAAAGGGAACAAAGTGAAGGTAAAGGGGGAGGAGCGCTCCATGGTGTCCTAAACTGTGCCGTAGGGCTTGAAATACACATATGCACACTGATTTGGCACAAAACCACAAGGACGCTTTAAGACGTGTAAAACAATGCTCTGTTCACAGCCTGTGTGGCCAGTGATGCATTTTTGTACCAAGTGTGTGGTGAAATAAAATCCTGGAAGCAAACCAATTAATTAAAGGGACTCGTGTTGTGCTTTGTTATCGACTAAAGACTTACACGACGCTGAGAATGTGTTTGTGCCAGTGTGGGTTTGCCCTGATGGATGTTAGCTGAGAGCTCTAATAAAACGTGGCACCTGTCAGTTTGATACTGACATATCAGAGGAGTCACACAATCACCAGGGACAGAAAAGCAAACTGCATATGCTTTACATCTGTATATTTTTGCAGATTTTGAGCGATTAGGATAAACGTACCCTCTTTTAGATGTGAAGCAAAGCGATCTCAAATGTTACTTTAAGAGCACAAACATTATTTATTTTTATTGTTACTGGCATGTGACCAGGGTCTCACCTTGCTGTCTTCAACCAGTGTGGCATGGGTGAACGTCAACAACTGCATCTCAGGTTAAATCAAAGTTTATTACTACCAAAAACATAAGTAACATTCAAGTCACTCAGTCAACAGTAAATCAATCAGTACAATCTAAATTTTGTTTAATATGGTGAACAAAAAATGTAAATGTAAAGCCACAATACCTTCCCTTTCAAAGGTTATCAACTTTCTTTCTTTTTTAAACCATCAAAGCAGATTTGTTTTTCTTTTGTTTTTTGATTAAAGAAATTTGACTTAATTTCTATTTTTAGGATTTGAAGCAATACAAGAAATACAATTTTCCAGAGAGTGAATGGTTACATTTCAATAAATAAAACGTTGCCAGTGACCCAGTGACAAGTGAGAGAACAGCAAAAATTGATTCCTTGTCCTTTTAGTGTGATTCTGTTGAGGAGTTTCTATGACAATATTGCATCCAAATCCTAGTAAACAGAGTTAAAAAAAAAAAAGAAGCTTTCGATAAAAAAACTGTTTGCCACGCATCAGTTCTGGCCAAAGTTATTAAGAACCACTTTGGAGGGCCTGGGGAGCCACATGTGGCTTAGCAGCTGCAGGTAGCAGACCCCTGGGATAGGGGGCAGAGTGGAAGTCACTTGTGTTGTGGTAGAAATACTGGAGAAGAGTTAGCTACAAAAGGCAACAGGGCATTTATCAAAATCGTATGATAGTTCAGGAAGAAATGGCGCTGCTGTTCATTTCCAGGTTGACTGTTAAACTTGCATTTGTGGAATATGTAAGTATTAAAACAAGCTTTGACCTTCTCCTCGGGTTCTGCAGAAGTCCTGCGTTCAAATTGCTGATTTGAGGCAAAGTGTAAAGGTCGGGGAGACATTTGCACAAAGTTATTGCAAATTTGAATTCCTCAAAATAAACATAGCAGTTGCTGCTATCACTTCTTTCTTTTAATCTCTTTTAGTGGAGACACATTAATTGTGATTTGCAATGGAGGAGCTGTTCAACAGCTAAAGGTTCCCTTTGGGTAATCATAGTCTCTTTTACTGTGTGCGTGTGTGTGTGTGTGTGTGTGCGCGCGCGTGTGTGTGTGTGTGTGTGTGTGTGTGTGTGTCTGTGCGTGTGTGTGTGTGTTTTGTTGCAGCAGTAATGGAGAAATAGAGCAACAGGCAGCTGCAGGACGCAGAGAGAGGAAGCCATCACAGGATCTCAGGGATTTTGATTTTCACTGGACCTGCATAAGGTAAGATGTGGTTGACGGCCAAAATGAATGTTTGTCTATTTGTGTTTTAGCATTTCTCAACTGGTAAGGCCCATTCCTTTCAACAAATACTACATTGTGTGGACTTACTGAACCTGGGCCTCGTAGGAAGAAGTGCTATTTTTGGCTAAGGAGTTAGGGCTAGGATGAAAGTGTGAATTGAGTTTAGTTTAGGATTAGGGTTAAGCATGTAACTACTGGTAATGAGGCTATAGAAATTAATGAAAACTGAATGGAAGATAGAAAGATGTAGTATATATGTGTGTGTGTGTGTGTGTGTGTGTGTGTGTGTATGTGTGTGTCCTTTATGTGTACAATGTTACACACATATCTGCAGGTCCCACCTTGAGACCTGCAGATTTACGTTTTTCTTGTCCACCAAAATTATAAGTGGCAACTACAAGACAAGCAAACATTACATTGAGCAGAGAAGCATTTGAAAGAGAAAAGATGCTAACTGTATGTTAGCAAAGCCGACTCTACTGCTTTGCTTGTTTTAAATTTGACCTCTTGAGATAATCAAGGGCAGTGATGTGATTGGAAAGAACCTACACACCTGGAAAAAAAATATATTATGAATTCTGAACACTTCAGAATCCCTATAATGAAAAGTTTGTTCTAAGTCAGTTATAAAGAAATTAAAAATTACTGAAAAGAGAAAAAAAGTTTCAGGCTGATGAGATGAAGTGGCATGTCAGCACCCCTGGGCGTTAGTGTACTGTAGTTTAACTGGCTTTAATTACTCCCAGTTCTCCCACACTTTTGGTGAACTTCTCAAAAGGTCCAATTAGAAGAGCAGGGAAGGTCGCTGAGCAGAAATAGCCATCTAGTCGTTTCCACAGAGAAAATTCTGCAGAACATTCAGAACAAAGGCACTGGACCTGACTGATTTTAAAGCTCGCTTTGAAGATTGCTTCAGCTGGAGTTGATATTGTCTTCAATAATCAGTTAAAGGCAGAGGCAAAACTAGAACAGCAAAATGGACGACCCATTTCCGATCACTTTAACAATCAGATAATAATTTACAGCTGAACTGTGCCAAACATGTTTTGTTTAATAATCACATTAGTCAGATAAAATGCTAATTTGAAAAATATTATTTTTCCTTTTTGCTCAATATGTAGGTCCCATTTTTATTTTAGAGTTTTTTTTTTTTTTTTTTTAATATAAGGCAACAAAAGGTGCTCATCGCAGGACCTGACAGTCCTTTTATTCCAACCCTTTTTTTGGGGGGAATGAAAAGTGAATTCAATTTAGTGTTTTGGGGTTTGGTATTATTTTTCATATACTCCGTCTTTTAAGTAATTTTGCTAAGTTTTCTCCTCAGTTTGTTTGGTTAAGTTGAAAGATGCTTAAATATTGAATGCGATAACACAAACTTTGATGATTTACTCATGGTATTTCCAGAATGTGAAGTCATTAAAAAAAATAATAATAATAATTTCACCTGCTTACAGTGTCATGAAATGTGACCCCAGTTCAGACCCAAGCAGCAAAATGACTCGGTTAGTTTTGAATTGTGACATTTAATGGCATGATTTACAAACTGGGAAGGTTTTCCTTCGTGTGTGTGTGTGTGTGTGTGTGTGTGCGTGTGTGTACAGTAGGGGCATCTTTAAACCCTCACTGTGTGTGGTTTTGATTGGTGATGAGGTTTCTAGTGCTCACCTGATACTGCTTGCTTTGCGCCAGCTTTTTGTGTCCCCCAAACCTTTTCAACAAGTACCAACTACGGTTCTGATGAACCAGTTTGATCTCCGTTCCAGCTGCGTGCTGGAATATGTTTTGTTAGCAATTGGAAGCAGACTCGAAGTATTTGGAGGGGAATGTTTTTAAATTCTAGAGATTCATTTTTGATTAACCTAATTTCACACACAAAAAAACAACAAAAAGTAATGCTAGAAAGTCAGACCTGTAATACAATATAATAGCTCTGTCTCTAATCTTCCCACTGTTTATTTTGAACTCACCCCTCAGAGAGTTTAAGTTAGTTATTGTGTCACACAGAATCTCAGCTACAGCTGATATTTTCAGCTAAATCTGTGAATATAATTTTGCAATCAGTTCCCAAACAGCTTACTTCAAGTCTGCTGGTATTGATTACAAATATGGTATGCAAATATGTGAAACTTTGATTAGCTTATTGTTGAAAAACAAATAAATTAAACTGGTCATATAAAACAATCCTTGCAGGTATACTGAGGTAAATAGTGTGATGTTGTAGTTAAGCTATCTCCCCATGTTTTATCTACAAACTACAAAAATTTTAATGATATAAACCAAGAGGGAATCAAACATTCACCGTCTGAGATGTTTACAGTGATAAAATGGCACTGAGCTGGCTCTGTGGTCAAAGAAAACCCAACTGGATCTTTTGTTTAACCAGTTAAAAATAAGCTTAAAAGGTCCAACTCTAAGCAGGAATAATATCCTGAAGGCTTTCTGTGCATCAAACCTGCAGAAACCTTTGGCACTGCGACTCGGGGGACTCATTTAAATTACAAGGACAAAGCATGATGAACTATAACCACAATAATCATTGTGGTCTTGCTAAAGACCAAAAAGTCTGTTTTTTCATCAGATAAAGAGACAAAAAGTCACTAAGAACATATACACATTATACATTATACATTATACAAATACGCCTCGGTAAATTCTAACTCGGCATTTATCCTCACATTTGACCCATTTAAAAAAAAAAAAAAAATCTAAATGAAGTGTCTATGTACCAAAACCACATTTGATTTTTATTTAGACATCTTTGTTTAATATAGAGCAACATGGCGGCATCTTTAGTGTTTTTGTACACTTCAGGCTAGAATAAAATAATTTAAGGACCTGGGCATAGACTAGCCAATTAATACATTAAAAATCCTAAACATGATAAGCTGAATTATAACACTGTAAGCTCCTCCAAAGCCATTTACATCATTCTCTTATTCCAGTTGATTATTTGAAAGAAGGGCACCCGGCTGGGCCCCCATAGAATTAGAAGAATTGAAAAATTTGCAAAGACTGCCCATACCTTGGGCCGGCCAGGGCTTTCTGACACCCTCAGAGATGAGCTCACAGTGTCAAATATTACAAAGCAAATACTTTAAACATTTCTTACCTTTGGTATTTTATATCTGAATCAATAAGATGCATGTAAAGCAAACGTTGTTGAAAATCTATGTAATAAATTATCTGAAAGATATATATATTAAAAAAAAGCATTGGATGGGATAAAGCACAAGCTCTCTAAGTCCCCAAGCCTCAGTGTGTTTTAGGCTCAGAGGGCATAAATATATGATTTTACATTATTTAGTTATGGATAAGCTTTTTGTTTGACAAGAACATCTTGCCCACCCACTGTGGCATGAGCTGAACCCAGAAAGCAGGTCATCTCACCATCTTTGTGGAAATACAAAGAAAAACAGCTCATGGACTTATTTATCTCTCAAACTGTTTAAGTCCTTTTTTTTTTTATGTCTCCACATATTGCGCATACATATGCATATGCGCCATATTACGCAATAAATTTCACAACTGAGGGAATACAACAGCATTTACACTGTAAATTGTTCTTAACTCTGCTATGCCCAGTAATAAAACCATAAAAAAAACACAGAATGTTTACCTCAAAGTATAGCTTGCTCATGATACTTTTCTTCATTTTACTGCGCTACAGTTGTAATCATCTATCAGACATGCATATTGGTGGTAAGGCTGCTTACTGTTACGGTACCGTCGGGATTCAGTCTTTATAATGAGGCCCCCACATTCTGAACACAAACCCTCACAGAGGCCGGCCCCTCTGCCAGAAGTGCTAGCTAACAGAAATTAATAATGTCATCTGAATGTGTCTGTAGGATTAAGGCGAGCTGAAATATGCATCAGATGCATGCTCGGTGTCTGATCTGCACTGATGAGGCAATAAGTGAGAAGGAAAAGATGTACATTTCTTTTGTACTTGTATTGTGGAGGTAAATTAAAAGGTTTCTCTTTGATTAGATGATACAAGATCAAACAATTTTAACCTGTAAAAAAAGAAAAAAAAAACCCAGAGGCACTTGAATGAGGAAAAGGTAAACTATTTAGAAAAATATTGCAAGATATGTGAGAGGGTCTTTTGAGTGATTTAGTTTCCATCTGTAATTTTCCTATTTCCTGTTTGTCATATTTTCCATATTTTACGCTTGGAAGCAATGCTTTGCAACTTATTGCAGACACATATGCCGATAATCCAATATGTCTTTTTCTTGTTCCACAATTCCACACCTAACTCTCTTCTTTTTGCATTTCATTTCACTATAATACCATAAATCAGTTCTTTCTTTTTCAAATCATGTTTTTTATTATTATTTTTTTTTTTTGTTGCATCTAGTAGCCAAAGAGCTTTGATTTGGGTGGGTAAAAGAGATCCAGAAGGAGGGTTTTTCCTGCATCATCCTACAGTCAGAACAAAGGATATGCACATGCTGAAAATCATGCAAATACATGCAAATTGCCGGGGGCGAGAAATAGCGGTGTGTGTGGTAGGAAAGGAGTTTGTACAAGCAGCGAGGAATGCAAAGGACAGCACATGCTTGGAGACTTTTTTTTTTTTTTCTCTCAAAAATATATATAACTTCAAAGATAAAGATGTTGGACTTGAATATAATTCTGCATCTCTTCTGGAGACGACCGTCTCCACATGAATGCCGGTTAGATCTGTTTACCCACAATGCTGGCGGAATGTGGATCTCGGTGTGTCTGCTTTCTTTATTTATTCTTTGCCAAGAATTATATTCTATTTATTATGATGCAAGAAACTGCACACCATTCAAAGAATCTAAAATGCAGCGAATGCAAATGTGACAGACAATGCCTGCGAACAGCACCCAGTTAAGAAGTGTGTGCATATGCGTTGGGATGATGCAATATTTTGATGGCGCCGCCCCAGAGGAACGCCGACCCGATATTAGTGACATGTGCTAATGACCGTCGCAGCTCAACTTTATCATGCCAGACATTTTCATGAGGTTACAGCAATGATTAGGTAATGACAGCACAGGCCTCTTTCCTCTCATTCTAAAAAAGAATTATATGCTTGTACCATAGTCCTTGATAGTTACCCTAGCTCAGCCTATCAAAATTTAAAGCTCTCACAGGATTGCTACATCATTTCAGATTGACTCTTGTACACGGAATATGAAAGTCACTTTATGTTTTAGACTGAATGTCACAAGGTAGCTTGCAGATTATTTTAAATAGGTCTGAGCTGAAGCATTTATTCCTGTTTTTCCTTACAAGTTCACACTGTGTTGCTAAGCCTATTTTGAGATAAAAAAAATATATATATATATCAAATCACTAAGAAAAAAACAAAGTATATATTCTTCACAGAAAATTAATTCAAGCGTTGAGACAACCAGCTAATATCAATGTGCGTGCTGGTTCCCAATATGACACCCAGAGAGTCTCAACGTCTTGCAGGAATCTGTGATTTGTATAAGACTGCATACAAAAAAGAAATAAATCACATTTAAATAAACACCGCCCACCAACCTCTTTCCGTGGCACTTAAACACACAAGCTCATGCACACACACACAAACACACACACACACACATAGAGGCAAGAGAGACCTGCAGACACAATGTGGTAAAGGAGAAAAGGGGGGGAAGGCACACACAGACAGACGCTCACAATTGTGCATAATAATGTTAGCATTCCTGCATGTCTAATGCAGGGGATATTTAGACAGACACTAGCTGGTCTGCTGTCTTTCTGCACGATGTGAGAGTGTGGGCGTGAGTGTGGGTGGATGGGTGCATGCTTGTGTATGTGTGTGTGTGTGTGTGTGTGTGTCAGTGTAGGTCTAAGACCAGAGCATAATGATGTATTAATTGTGGGATGAATTCAGTCCGGGTGTTCAGGGCTCCTTGTTGAGGTTACTAATAGGCATTCGAAGTGATTGTTAATCTCCGTGGAAGTTCACATTTTACTTTTTTGTATGTTTGTTTGCTAGTGCAGCTTAACCTGAGTGGACCTGTCCATGACGCCATGTAAAAAAATATATATATCTGCTTATTTTATCCTAATTATTTTTTTATAATGTAATGGTAAATGTGCATTATTTCCTCAGACCTACACATTAATAAAATATCACTTTTCGGAAGACTCGAGAAAATACCAAACAAGTGAAAGAGCAATGGCAAAGCTATCGTTGTAAACTGTTGTATTCACACACAATTAACAGGGAGTGAATATTTAAATCTGCTCAACACTGACTAAACCTCCACTTTTTTCCAAGGTCCTTCCGAATAGACATGTACAAACCTGGGGTGTGTGTGGGGAGAATATGAAAATAGATTCTCCATAAAGGATGCAAACAAAGAGGGACAGACAGCATATATTCTGACAAGGACAGGCAGAAGATGAAGCTCATTTTTTCCTGGGCACCCAGTGGTGTCTGCATTGCAGATCGCTGAAATCCCCCTCGAATGCGTCCCTGGGCTTAAAGGGGGGCGGGGGAGATTGTTGGTGTAGAGATGGGTGAACGAGGGGATGGGTTTCGGCTATGTCTGCTGTGGTACACTTTTTTTTTTCTTCTCGCCTTCCCCCCACCTAAATATGTTTTTTTTTTTTTTTTTCCCTGTTTCCATCAAATGTCAAGTTAATTTCCTGGGTGCTTTGAGGGATGTGTCCTACCCCCTCAGTAAGTGTGGCACAGTGCAGGATTGTGGTAGTGTGTTCTGCGTCTCCTTGTGTTTCTCATGTGTTTGTGTGTCTCTTAAGTTTATGAAAGGATGAATGGAAGAAAAGATGAAGGGAGGGGGCCGTGACTGTGTTGGACCGGCATTCACCTATGTGTGTTTTGATTACGGCTGCAAAGAATATGATCCAATTATTACCAGACACATTTAGCGCTGCGGCCATGGCTACGTCGCTACCCGCATTTGTGAATTGATGTTGAATTGATGTGCGTGCTTTCTGGTGGTACGTTTCGGCTGAATGCCATGAAAGAGAAACAAAACACACAATATACTCTGTTACCTATTATGCAGTTATATGTAAAGAGCCAGAAGACCACGTTACCCCACAAAAGCAGTTGGTAAAGCAGTTGGAGATGTTGGACAGAGTATTTTGTGCAAGCTGACAAAAGATTACCAGTGCTTATTTGAAACAAACCTGTTCAACTTGCTGCTATATGTTTGTTCATATAAGCTGGTGGCGGATGTGGATGATTGGAAAAAACCATTGTGCATCCTTCCTAGAGAAGCAACATTTGATGTCTTTATTTCCTGTACATAATCCTTGTGTATGTTGCGCCTTGAACGTACTTCCATGTAATAAAAATGTTTTTATGATGTTGATGCTTTGTGGCTTCTTGGATCTTTAGTTTTGATGTATTTATTATCTGTCTATGCTTGACTGTAAAGGACGTATACCTTTGAATAGTCAATTCTAGTATGTGAATGTGCTTTGATCTAAGCCGTCTGATCATAGCTGTGGCTGTGAGTTTTAGAGCTGTTGTCCAGCTGGAAGACTAATTTTTACCACAGTCTCGAGTCTTTTTGCTGCCTCTAAGGTTTTTTTATTGTGTATCCTTTTTAGTTGTTAGCTTTCTCTTCTGGGGTTGGAGTAAAACTCACACAGGCCATCATGTTGCTGCTACCTTTGAAATGACCATGAAAATTGTGTATTCTGGATGATTTGCAGTGTTATTTTTTACACCAGATTTAGTGTTTTGGTCAAAAAGCTAATAAAGGTTTGGCTGTATATCTAAGGACTTCATCCTCAGTGTCAAATCTTTGTTTTAGGCTGTAACAAGTTGCATTGTGGGATTGCCTTCCATTTTTCTCAATCTGTTTTACCATCAACTCTGGCCATGTGCTAACACTGCCACATGTTATTCTGAATAGTCCTGCTTTAAACTTCCACAATTTTTATTACTGACCTGTCTGAGCTTCATGATGCAGTTTGTTCACTTGCATTTATAGTGAATTTAAGTAACAGACAGGAGGACTCTATTTGCTAATTTATTGTTATTATTTTTTTAATAGTATTGTATTTTGGCCATTTTTATTTAGGGCTGACAGAGAAAAGGGATCTGAATATGCACAGTAGGCTGTTCAAGTTTTGCATGTGATTATGGTGAAAACCATTCCACTGCACAACTATGCACTGCTTTGTGTTGGTCTTGAGCTCATATTAAATCTCACTAAAACCTTTTTGGAGTTTGCGGTTGTAACCAGACAAAAGCAAAATTAATTCTTGAACATTTTTTTTTTTCCAGAGCTTTCTAGTTTGCTGCTGTATGTGCAAAATGTTGGAAGGTAAACAGCTTATTTTGTTTCCCAAAGTGTGAAAAGGGATTTTTGCAGAGAAATGGATTTGCATTTTGTCAGTCGTGCTTACGCTGATGTATGCTCCTGGCCCACAAATGTCACATCCCACAACCCAGAAAAATTATACCAGTCCCACCTAATTACGCATATTCATGCTGGTGTTTTGCATATGGCACTGATAGCATATGTCCGTTACAGACTGCAGAGCGGACGGATGTGGACTAGCGAAAAGGCTTTCAATCCACTCACTCAGTATGTCTGCCACTACCTCTGCTGGATACTATTATTATTTGAAATCATTATTGAAAGAAAGCTGTGCGTTGTTTCTTACAGTCAGTCATATTTTCACTGCAGCCTGCAGCATTTTAAACTCAACTGGGAAATTTTAATAAATAAGTCAACCTTGTTCTATATTATAAAGGTCATTCTTGAAAATAGATCAGATTTAGCAGATTATCTTGCTTTGACATTCATATCACATCTTCTGTGTTTCCCCTTTGCTTTTGCTGAATCTGTAGGTCTTTTATCCAACTTCTATGGCAAATGGGATTTCCTTGGTTACTGGAGATGAATATGTAAATGAGAGGGATGGCCAGCTACTAGAAACAGCTAAGACTGAACAGGCGGAGAGAAGTGGATGAGTCTCACGTCAGGATCATTGCAGTTGCTCACAGGACAGACATTATCAACCTTTGACCTCAGCTGTGATGAAGATAGGAAGGTCCACAATTCCGGAAAAAAAACAGCAGTCGTTTCCGCCCAGTTTTCCAAATATGTTTAATAATGCAACCATTGTCCTGACAGCTCTCGTTAGGGGACGAATCAGAGAGGTGGTCAAAAGAAAAAGCGGGGAAAGTGAGTGGGGGAGCAAGAAAAAATGAGAGGGTAAAAGTGAAAAGGAAAGATTTTCTTGGAAGAGTATGTGAGCAAGTGGGAATCTGTGAGAAAGAGAAGGAAGAGCAGGTGGATGAGCAGAAGAAACGAGTGGTACAGCAAAACAGCAAAATGTGTTTTTTCAGAACGGCATCTTTTTTGTCGATCCTCAATTGTATCTTTTTTTTCCTGCTTCCTTGTCTTCCATTAAATTTCCCNTATTATGAATTCTGAACACTTCAGAATCCCTATAATCAAAAGTTTGTTCTAAGTCAGTTATAAAGAAATTAAAAATTACTGAAAAGAGAAAAAAAGTTTCAGGCTGATGAGATGAAGTGGCATGTCAGCACCCCTGGGCGTTAGTGTACTGTAGTTTAACTGGCTTTAATTACTCCCAGTTCTCCCACACTTTTGGTGAACTTCTCAAAAGGTCCAATTAGAAGAGCAGGGAAGGTCGCTGAGCAGAAATAGCCATCTAGTCGTTTCCACAGAGAAAATTCTGCAGAACATTCAGAACAAAGGCACTGGACCTGACTGATTTTAAAGCTCGCTTTGAAGATTGCTTCAGCTGGAGTTGATATTGTCTTCAATAATCAGTTAAAGGCAGAGGCAAAACTAGAACAGCAAACTGGACGACACATTTCCGATCACTTTAACAATCAGATAATAATTTACAGCTGAACTGTGCCAAACATGTTTTGTTTAATAATCACATTAGTCAGATAAAATGCTAATTTGAAAAATATTATTTTTCCTTTTTGCTCAATATGTAGGTCCCATTTTTATTTTAGAGTTTTTTTTTTTTTTTTTTTAATATAAGGCAACAAAAGGTGCTCATCGCAGGACCTGACAGTCCTTTTATTCCAACCCTTTTTTTGGGGGGAATGAAAAGTGAATTCAATTTAGTGTTTTGGGGTTTGGTATTATTTTTCATATACTCCGTCTTTTAAGTAATTTTGCTAAGTTTTCTCCTCAGTTTGTTTGGTTAAGTTGAAAGATGCTTAAATATTGAATGCGATAACACAAACTTTGATGATTTACTCATGGTATTTCCAGAATGTGAAGTCATTAAAAAAAATAATAATAATAATTTCACCTGCTTACAGTGTCATGAAATGTGACCCCAGTTCAGACCCAAGCAGCAAAATGACTCGGTTAGTTTTGAATTGTGACATTTAATGGCATGATTTACAAACTGGGAAGGTTTTCCTTCGTGTGTGTGTGTGTGTGTGTGTGTGTGCGTGTGTGTACAGTAGGGGCATCTTTAAACCCTCACTGTGTGTGGTTTTGATTGGTGATGAGGTTTCTAGTGCTCACCTGATACTGCTTGCTTTGCGCCAGCTTTTTGTGTCCCCCAAACCTTTTCAACAAGTACCAACTACGGTTCTGATGAACCAGTTTGATCTCCGTTCCAGCTGCGTGCTGGAATATGTTTTGTTAGCAATTGGAAGCAGACTCGAAGTATTTGGAGGGGAATGTTTTTAAATTCTAGAGATTAATTTTTGATTAACCTAATTTCACACACAAAAAAACAACAAAAAGTAATGCTAGAAAGTCAGACCTGTAATACAATATAATAGCTCTGTCTCTAATCTTCCCACTGTTTATTTTGAACTCACCCCTCACAGAGTTTAAGTTAGTTATTGTGTCACACAGAATCTCAGCTACAGCTGATATTTTCAGCTAAATCTGTGAATATAATTTTGCAATCAGTTCCCAAACAGCTTTGGTCTTTCAATATGTTCAGATATTTTACTTCAAGTCTGCTGGTATTGATTACAAATATGGTATGCAAATATGTGAAACTTTGATTAGCTTATTGTTGAAAAACAAATAAATTAAACTGGTCATATAAAACAATCCTTGCAGGTATACTGAGGTAAATAGTGTGATGTTGTAGTTAAGCTATCTCCCCATGTTTTATCTACAAACTACAAAAATTTTAATGATATAAACCAAGAGGGAATCAAACATTCACCGTCTGAGATGTTTACAGTGATAAAATGGCACTGAGCTGGCTCTGTGGTCAAAGAAAACCCAACTGGATCTTTTGTTTAACCAGTTAAAAATAAGCTTAAAAGGTCCAACTCTAAGCAGGAATAATATCCTGAAGGCTTTCTGTGCATCAAACCTGCAGAAACCTTTGGCACTGCGACTCGGGGGACTCATTTAAATTACAAGGACAAAGCATGATGAACTATAACCACAATAATCATTGTGGTCTTGCTAAAGACCAAAAAGTCTGTTTTTTCATCAGATAAAGAGACAAAAAGTCACTAAGAACATATACACATTATACATTATACATTATACAAATACGCCTCGGTAAATTCTAACTCGGCATTTATCCTCACATTTGACCCATTTAAAAAAAAAAAAAAAATCTAAATGAAGTGTCTATGTACCAAAACCACATTTGATTTTTATTTAGACATCTTTGTTTAATATAGAGCAACATGGCGGCATCTTTAGTGTTTTTGTACACTTCAGGCTAGAATAAAATAATTTAAGGACCTGGGCATAGACTAGCCAATTAATACATTAAAAATCCTAAACATGATAAGCTGAATTATAACACTGTAAGCTCCTCCAAAGCCATTTACATCATTCTCTTATTCCAGTTGATTATTTGAAAGAAGGGCACCCGGCTGGGCCCCCATAGAATTAGAAGAATTGAAAAATTTGCAAAGACTGCCCATACCTTGGGCCGGCCAGGGCTTTCTGACACCCTCAGAGATGAGCTCACAGTGTCAAATATTACAAAGCAAATACTTTAAACATTTCTTACCTTTGGTATTTTATATCTGAATCAATAAGATGCATGTAAAGCAAACGTTGTTGAAAATCTATGTAATAAATTATCTGAAAGATATATATATTAAAAAAAAGCATTGGATGGGATAAAGCACAAGCTCTCTAAGTCCCCAAGCCTCAGTGTGTTTTAGGCTCAGAGGGCATAAATATATGATTTTACATTATTTAGTTATGGATAAGCTTTTTGTTTGACAAGAACATCTTGCCCACCCACTGTGGCATGAGCTGAACCCAGAAAGCAGGTCATCTCACCATCTTTGTGGAAATACAAAGAAAAACAGCTCATGGACTTATTTATCTCTCAAACTGTTTAAGTCCTTTTTTTTTTTATGTCTCCACATATTGCGCATACATATGCATATGCGCCATATTACGCAATAAATTTCACAACTGAGGGAATACAACAGCATTTACACTGTAAATTGTTCTTAACTCTGCTATGCCCAGTAATAAAACCATAAAAAAAACACAGAATGTTTACCTCAAAGTATAGCTTGCTCATGATACTTTTCTTCATTTTACTGCGCTACAGTTGTAATCATCTATCAGACATGCATATTGGTGGTAAGGCTGCTTACTGTTACGGTACCGTCGGGATTCAGTCTTTATAATGAGGCCCCCACATTCTGAACACAAACCCTCACAGAGGCCGGCCCCTCTGCCAGAAGTGCTAGCTAACAGAAATTAATAATGTCATCTGAATGTGTCTGTAGGATTAAGGCGAGCTGAAATATGCATCAGATGCATGCTCGGTGTCTGATCTGCACTGATGAGGCAATAAGTGAGAAGGAAAAGATGTACATTTCTTTTGTACTTGTATTGTGGAGGTAAATTAAAAGGTTTCTCTTTGATTAGATGATACAAGATCAAACAATTTTAACCTGTAAAAAAAGAAAAAAAAAACCCAGAGGCACTTGAATGAGGAAAAGGTAAACTATTTAGAAAAATATTGCAAGATATGTGAGAGGGTCTTTTGAGTGATTTAGTTTCCATCTGTAATTTTCCTATTTCCTGTTTGTCATATTTTCCATATTTTACGCTTGGAAGCAATGCTTTGCAACTTATTGCAGACACATATGCCGATAATCCAATATGTCTTTTTCTTGTTCCACAATTCCACACCTAACTCTCTTCTTTTTGCATTTCATTTCACTATAATACCATAAATCAGTTCTTTCTTTTTCAAATCATGTTTTTTATTATTATTTTTTTTTTTTGTTGCATCTAGTAGCCAAAGAGCTTTGATTTGGGTGGGTAAAAGAGATCCAGAAGGAGGGTTTTTCCTGCATCATCCTACAGTCAGAACAAAGGATATGCACATGCTGAAAATCATGCAAATACATGCAAATTGCCGGGGGCGAGAAATAGCGGTGTGTGTGGTAGGAAAGGAGTTTGTACAAGCAGCGAGGAATGCAAAGGACAGCACATGCTTGGAGACTTTTTTTTTTTTTTCTCTCAAAAATATATATAACTTCAAAGATAAAGATGTTGGACTTGAATATAATTCTGCATCTCTTCTGGAGACGACCGTCTCCACATGAATGCCGGTTAGATCTGTTTACCCACAATGCTGGCGGAATGTGGATCTCGGTGTGTCTGCTTTCTTTATTTATTCTTTGCCAAGAATTATATTCTATTTATTATGATGCAAGAAACTGCACACCATTCAAAGAATCTAAAATGCAGCGAATGCAAATGTGACAGACAATGCCTGCGAACAGCACCCAGTTAAGAAGTGTGTGCATATGCGTTGGGATGATGCAATATTTTGATGGCGCCGCCCCAGAGGAACGCCGACCCGATATTAGTGACATGTGCTAATGACCGTCGCAGCTCAACTTTATCATGCCAGACATTTTCATGAGGTTACAGCAATGATTAGGTAATGACAGCACAGGCCTCTTTCCTCTCATTCTAAAAAAGAATTATATGCTTGTACCATAGTCCTTGATAGTTACCCTAGCTCAGCCTATCAAAATTTAAAGCTCTCACAGGATTGCTACATCATTTCAGATTGACTCTTGTACACGGAATATGAAAGTCACTTTATGTTTTAGACTGAATGTCACAAGGTAGCTTGCAGATTATTTTAAATAGGTCTGAGCTGAAGCATTTATTCCTGTTTTTCCTTACAAGTTCACACTGTGTTGCTAAGCCTATTTTGAGATAAAAAAAATATATATATATATCAAATCACTAAGAAAAAAACAAAGTATATATTCTTCACAGAAAATTAATTCAAGCGTTGAGACAACCAGCTAATATCAATGTGCGTGCTGGTTCCCAATATGACACCCAGAGAGTCTCAACGTCTTGCAGGAATCTGTGATTTGTATAAGACTGCATACAAAAAAGAAATAAATCACATTTAAATAAACACCGCCCACCAACCTCTTTCCGTGGCACTTAAACACACAAGCTCATGCACACACACACAAACACACACACACACACATAGAGGCAAGAGAGACCTGCAGACACAATGTGGTAAAGGAGAAAAGGGGGGGAAGGCACACACAGACAGACGCTCACAATTGTGCATAATAATGTTAGCATTCCTGCATGTCTAATGCAGGGGATATTTAGACAGACACTAGCTGGTCTGCTGTCTTTCTGCACGATGTGAGAGTGTGGGCGTGAGTGTGGGTGGATGGGTGCATGCTTGTGTATGTGTGTGTGTGTGTGTGTGTGTGTCAGTGTAGGTCTAAGACCAGAGCATAATGATGTATTAATTGTGGGATGAATTCAGTCCGGGTGTTCAGGGCTCCTTGTTGAGGTTACTAATAGGCATTCGAAGTGATTGTTAATCTCCGTGGAAGTTCACATTTTACTTTTTTGTATGTTTGTTTGCTAGTGCAGCTTAACCTGAGTGGACCTGTCCATGACGCCATGTAAAAAAATATATATATCTGCTTATTTTATCCTAATTATTTTTTTATAATGTAATGGTAAATGTGCATTATTTCCTCAGACCTACACATTAATAAAATATCACTTTTCGGAAGACTCGAGAAAATACCAAACAAGTGAAAGAGCAATGGCAAAGCTATCGTTGTAAACTGTTGTATTCACACACAATTAACAGGGAGTGAATATTTAAATCTGCTCAACACTGACTAAACCTCCACTTTTTTCCAAGGTCCTTCCGAATAGACATGTACAAACCTGGGGTGTGTGTGGGGAGAATATGAAAATAGATTCTCCATAAAGGATGCAAACAAAGAGGGACAGACAGCATATATTCTGACAAGGACAGGCAGAAGATGAAGCTCATTTTTTCCTGGGCACCCAGTGGTGTCTGCATTGCAGATCGCTGAAATCCCCCTCGAATGCGTCCCTGGGCTTAAAGGGGGGCGGGGGAGATTGTTGGTGTAGAGATGGGTGAACGAGGGGATGGGTTTCGGCTATGTCTGCTGTGGTACACTTTTTTTTTTCTTCTCGCCTTCCCCCCACCTAAATATGTTTTTTTTTTTTTTTTTCCCTGTTTCCATCAAATGTCAAGTTAATTTCCTGGGTGCTTTGAGGGATGTGTCCTACCCCCTCAGTAAGTGTGGCACAGTGCAGGATTGTGGTAGTGTGTTCTGCGTCTCCTTGTGTTTCTCATGTGTTTGTGTGTCTCTTAAGTTTATGAAAGGATGAATGGAAGAAAAGATGAAGGGAGGGGGCCGTGACTGTGTTGGACCGGCATTCACCTATGTGTGTTTTGATTACGGCTGCAAAGAATATGATCCAATTATTACCAGACACATTTAGCGCTGCGGCCATGGCTACGTCGCTACCCGCATTTGTGAATTGATGTTGAATTGATGTGCGTGCTTTCTGGTGGTACGTTTCGGCTGAATGCCATGAAAGAGAAACAAAACACACAATATACTCTGTTACCTATTATGCAGTTATATGTAAAGAGCCAGAAGACCACGTTACCCCACAAAAGCAGTTGGTAAAGCAGTTGGAGATGTTGGACAGAGTATTTTGTGCAAGCTGACAAAAGATTACCAGTGCTTATTTGAAACAAACCTGTTCAACTTGCTGCTATATGTTTGTTCATATAAGCTGGTGGCGGATGTGGATGATTGGAAAAAACCATTGTGCATCCTTCCTAGAGAAGCAACATTTGATGTCTTTATTTCCTGTACATAATCCTTGTGTATGTTGCGCCTTGAACGTACTTCCATGTAATAAAAATGTTTTTATGATGTTGATGCTTTGTGGCTTCTTGGATCTTTAGTTTTGATGTATTTATTATCTGTCTATGCTTGACTGTAAAGGACGTATACCTTTGAATAGTCAATTCTAGTATGTGAATGTGCTTTGATCTAAGCCGTCTGATCATAGCTGTGGCTGTGAGTTTTAGAGCTGTTGTCCAGCTGGAAGACTAATTTTTACCACAGTCTCGAGTCTTTTTGCTGCCTCTAAGGTTTTTTTATTGTGTATCCTTTTTAGTTGTTAGCTTTCTCTTCTGGGGTTGGAGTAAAACTCACACAGACCATCATGTTGCTGCTACCTTTGAAATGACCATGAAAATTGTGTATTCTGGATGATTTGCAGTGTTATTTTTTACACCAGATTTAGTGTTTTGGTCAAAAAGCTAATAAAGGTTTGGCTGTATATCTAAGGACTTCATCCTCAGTGTCAAATCTTTGTTTTAGGCTGTAACAAGTTGCATTGTGGGATTGCCTTCCATTTTTCTCAATCTGTTTTACCATCAACTCTGGCCATGATGCTGACACTGCCACGTGTTATTTTGAATAGTCCTGCTTTAAACTTCCACAATTTTTATTACTGACCTGTCTGAGCTTCATGATGCAGTTTGTTCACTTGCATTTATAGTGAATTTAAGTAACAGACAGGAGGACTCTATTTGCTAATTTATTGTTATTATTTTTTTAATAGTATTGTATTTTGGCCATTTTTATTTAGGGCTGACAGAGAAAAGGGATCTGAATATGCACAGTAGGCTGTTCAAGTTTTGCATGTGATTATGGTGAAAACCATTCCACTGCACAACTATGCACTGCTTTGTGTTGGTCTTGAGCTCATATTAAATCTCACTAAAACCTTTTTGGAGTTTGCGGTTGTAACCAGACAAAAGCAAAATTAATTCTTGAACATTTTTTTTTTTCCAGAGCTTTCTAGTTTGCTGCTGCATGTGCAAAATGTTGGAAGGTAAACAGCTTATTTTGTTTCCCAAAGTGTGAAAAGGGATTTTTGCAGAGAAATGGATTTGCATTTTGTCAGTCGTGCTTACGCTGATGTATGCTCCTGGCCCACAAATGTCACATCCCACAACCCAGAAAAATTATACCAGTCCCACCTAATTACGCATATTCATGCTGGTGTTTTGCATATGGCACTGATAGCATATGTCCGT
The DNA here is from genome assembly GCF_000485575.1 of Poecilia formosa. Taxonomy (NCBI): domain Eukaryota; kingdom Metazoa; phylum Chordata; class Actinopteri; order Cyprinodontiformes; family Poeciliidae; genus Poecilia; species Poecilia formosa. The sequence continues at coordinate 693,150 of NW_006799944.1, read as the reverse complement.
TACAGACTGCAGAGCGGACGGATGTGGACTAGCGAAAAGGCTTTCAATCCACTCACTCAGTATGTCTGCCACTACCTCTGCTGGATACTATTATTATTTGAAATCATTATTGAAAGAAAGCTGTGCGTTGTTTCTTACAGTCAGTCATATTTTCACTGCAGCCTGCAGCATTTTAAACTCAACTGGGAAATTTTAATAAATAAGTCAACCTTGTTCTATATTATAAAGGTCATTCTTGAAAATAGATTGATTTAGCAGATTATCTTGCTTTGACATTCATATCACATCTTCTGTGTTTCCCCTTTGCTTTTGCTGAATCTGTTGGTCTTTTATCCAACTTCTATGGCAAATGGGATTTCCTTGGTTACTGGAGATGAATATGTAAATGAGAGGGATGGCCAGCTACTAGAAACAGCTAAGACTGAACAGGCGGAGAGAAGTGGATGAGTCTCACGTCAGGGTCATTGCAGTTGCTCACAGGACAGACATTATCAACCTTTGACCTCAGCTGTGATGAAGATAGGAAGGTCCACAATTCCGGAAAAAAAACAGCAGTCGTTTCCGCCCAGTTTTCCAAATATGTTTAATAATGCAACCATTGTCCTGACAGCTCTCATTAGGGGACGAATCAGAGGTGGTCACAAGAAAAAGCGGGGAAAGTGAGTGGGGGAGCAAGAAAAAATGAGAGGGTAAAAGTGAAAAGGAAAGATTTTCTTGGAAGAGTATGTGAGCAAGTGGGAATCTGTGAGAAAGAGAAGGAAGAGCAGGTGGATGAGCAGAAGAAACGAGTGGTACAGCTAAACAGCAAAATGTGCTTTTTTCAGAACGGCATCTTTTTTGTTGATCCTCAATTGTATCTTTTATTCCTGCTTCCTTGTCTTCCATTAAATTTCCCCATCTTAAATGTTTTCCTCCAATCTTTTCCTGTCACCCCTACATTGATGATTCTGTCCTTTACTACCCTGCCACCCATTTAATTTTTCCCATCCACTTGCCCTTTGTTCCCTGCTTTCTTTGCATCAAGAATGTTTTACCTGTCATACCACCTTCGTATTACGTTTCCTATCCATTGCCAGACAAAAAGAAGAAGGAAAGACGATACAACAAAGGAATGGAAGGAGAAAGGAAGAGAAAAGAGGTAAAACAAAGAGGAAAGATCACGCTGCTTATTGGCCTAATAAACTTGGCCTGAAGATGCTCACAACAGAATGCAGTTTGCTCTTGTTAGTTGTAGCAGTCAATTAGCAAAGAGCACACCGTGGCACGCTGTCGTTGCTGCATGGCTACTGGGGTTTTTCATGGCCCAAACGAGAGAACCAAAGGAACTTTTTCTTCTCCCCACCCTGAATTCTCAGTGGCCACAACGGATTTTATTTCATTTCTCAGCGTAAAGGAGTTCGAGTCTGAATTTGCATTTGTGCTGTAATTCTCTCCTCATTGACTAAAATTACCCAGGTTTGGACACAATGAATCGACCTGGCCTGGACTTATATACATATCTGAAACTGTGTGAAAAGGAACAGTGAGAGAGCCACAGATAATCTCCAAAATTTAGCCCCCAGCTGATCTACCTAAAAGGAAAAACTATGCAGCGATACCACACAGCACCCACTAGGAGTGGGCTCTGCCGGAAGGAAATCAGCCATCACAATGTATCTGTGAGTGACACTGACAATTGCATACCAAATTGTCACTCAGGTTCTATCAGCATATCATACAGCAAGCTGGCTGAAATTCCTTTGCCCTCTTCCCCTCCATGTTTTCTTCCTTCTCTTTCTGTCATCCGGAGGAATAGCTTCAGATAATAGCAGCAATCTTTATTGTGAGGAAAGGCAAGGAGAATTCCTGCCTTAACGCAGACTCAAACCACTACTTTGCTTCTGCTGAGGAACTTTGCTACGATGCCGGTCTGGAACTGGCAATGTGGAAACAATGGGAACTGAAGAAGCTTGTGGGGAAGAAAAAAAAAATGTATTACGTTTTTGTGTGTTTGCGTGTGTTTGCATAGACGAGGCCTTCTAAGAGAGACATGATTTCATGTTTGGTTTCAGTGGGTCTCTTGTTGTTGTTCATAGGCAAAAACAGCAGACAGCCGTGGCAGTTACACAGTAAAGATCACAACATTGGGAAGCTTTTAAAGTGGGCAGCATGGCTCACTTCCCAGGGCAGCACAGTTTTGGGGGCGCACTGTGAGCATAAAACTGTCTTGTGTTGTCAAACCATTTTCTACCGGACGGACGGGCGGATGGACAGACAGACATTTCATACATTTTGAACGAGGTAATTAATGTGTGGGTGGCTTGGACAAAAATAATTAAAAAAAAAAGTTTACAGTTGTTATTGATTCTATTAACTTGGTTGACATAAAGTTGTAGAGCATAATTTTAGAACATAGGTTCCACTAAAAGACATCAGTAGTTCAGTAAAGTATTGTCTCATGGCATTTCCAATGGAGGTAAAATGCACAGAAACTAAAAGCTGGCGCAAAAAGGGCCAAAATTGTATCTTACGGTCTTTAAACTTGTCTACACAATGCTACGTTGAATATGCTGCTGAACACTATCTCATTGGTGTCTCAAGTTATTGATCCATGCAAACTGTTAGCAATGTATAAGAGGTCACAGGTAGGAATAGGCAATATTGCATCAATGTCATCCGTCTGAAACAGAATAAAAATAAGTGTAAATGGAAATACATGGAAAGGCATGTGCGAAGAGTACGATTCAAGAAATAGCATCATAGAATACATAGTTAATATATTCTGTATTCAAATGCATTCTGTCGTTTTAGTTGTGCAGAGGACATTTGGTTCTATGTCTTCCCTCTGAGAGCTTCAATAAGCAGCAGCAAATGAAAGGGATGAAGAGAGACGCCATAAAGCTTGAGAGAAAATGCAACTTTAAAGACTCTGAAACACTACATCTTATATGTAGTGCATGCACGATCCAGGCACGGATGTTGATTATGTTTTGTGTAATAAGAGGAAACTGTTGCAAAACATTAGCAGTGTCATATTTTCATAGACATTGATCCATTTTGGATATCATATAGAAACCCCACAAATGATTAAGAACAAACAGCTTGTGTCCTTATAAATCCCTGTCCGCACTTATCTTCATAATTATGCATATTTCTCCGTGCTCCATCTTTGCAGGGGGGTCAGAGTCTTCTTTCCTCTTTATATCTTTTTCCTTCACCGTGTGTTCTACAGTATATCACTGCTGGGTCCCTGTGTACAGGTAGTCACGCTGGTGACATTTGTGTCCAAGCAGAGGCCGATGGCATGGCCTTTATCACCCCTTGCTGGTTCTCCCCTCACCCAAAGAACCCCTGCCACCAAGTTCTCTTCATGTGTACGTGTTGCATTTGTATGTGGGCATACGCAAGCTTTAGGACCACCTTACTGGTCATCCCTAAATTTCCATTCTTTACTCTGGCCTGTTTTCACGTAAGGGGATGTAATAAGTTTAAAGACGCTTCCTTTGTAAAAAGCAAGGTGAGCAAATACAACCCCTCTGCTTGCTGTGTGACAGGGAGGAGAAGTGGGTGCAAAAATGATCATAGCTCACTTAGATATTATTTAAATGTGATGCTGTCTTTGGAAAAAGCAACTTAGTGAAGAATAAAAAAATAAAAAACCCTGTTTTGAAAATGTTCAAATCAGATTGTGATGCACATTTATCTGTTATGATTACTGGTTTTAATTATTACTGTGACCAAATGTTTGACATCACACTCTGAGTAGGGCTATTTTAGTAAGGCTTTTTTTTCACCCCCTTTATCTTAACAATAAGAACCTAAATATGTTGCTCTCTGAACTAAAATAACCCCCAGAAACATGACATTGACACAACACTCTGAAATGTGTTCATATGGAGTTGCTTACACTCCATTAAAATGTAACTTTTATCACATTATTTCAAACGTTTAAATAGAGAATATAATGCTTTAGTACACATTAGAAAACCCAAGATATTCTGTTATACCTTTGTAATCTTCTAAAACATTACTATATTATTATTGACAAATTGAAGAGAAATATAATACAAAAGCAAACAAACAAATCCATCACCTTACTGCTGTTCTTCTCTAACAAACAGACACATATGTGCAAATCCACAGAAATACTCAGCGTCCCTGCAGCCATGGAAATGGAGAATGCTGAGGTTCAAGGTCATTTCAAGTATTTTGCACCCCGGGGCGCTCCATTGTCAGTGCAGCACATCCTTCAGCTCATCCATGTTCTCGAATTTGCAAACAAGACATTGTGGGCAGACATTCATTCCAAACACAGCATTTAAAAGAGCATACATCGGACAGGAAAGTGCCCATCTGGTTTGAAAATGACACTACTTTGCTCCACTCAGATATACAAAACAAATACAAGTGTGAACGCAAGGCAGAGACGTAATTATCTGTGTTTGTGTCATGCCGCAGTTTGTCAGGGCAGAAAAGAACGGCGGGTATGTGATTGTTGGTGTTACCGCTGTTGGGCATCGACACATCGCTCGCATATGGGGGTTTGTGTTTGGTGGCAAAAAATGATACAGGCAAAGATTTTTAGACTGGAAAGAAGAGAGGTGGATGCTGCAGTGGGTTTGATTAGCCCCTTTGTTGGAGGTCCGGTAAGCTTCATTGGTTCCAGAGAATAGGTTCCTAATGAACCCAGCCAAGCCTGGACCAAACTTTGTCCTGAAGACAAACTAAGTTATGGTGGTCTGGCAGAGCGCTGGGGGTGAGCTGACTGATATACAACGCTCGGACATATGGTACCCCCATCAGGGCCTCTCCAAGCCACTTTCACATGTCCAAAGTCTGTGTGTGTGTGAGAAAATTACAAAGGGGATACAAATAGAAGGAATATGTAGTTCACAACTGTCTATTTTTCTTTGTTAATTCACAGAGAAGAGCAAAAGAACCAAAGGAGAGAAATAGGGGTTTTGGAGGGGATGTAGGGGACGGAGGGGATGCGAGTAAAGAGAAGCTGCTTGATGCTTACTGAAAGCGACAGAGGAGCGAGGGCTGCGGGCTTTGTCTTTACAGCTGACCCCAATACACAATCCATCCTCGCACGTCCTACAAGACATGGAGTAACTGAGTAAATCAGGCCAACTCGGCTTTGATTTGGCAATGACCTCACCACAACAGATGGATGCCACAATTCTGGATTCAGGATGTGAAGGAGAAAGGGTTTGCAGTCTTTTTGTACCCTCAGAATTTATGGCAAAGGCTTTTTGGGTATCCCTTATGAAGAAGACACAACAAGCAGCTTTGCATTTCAGTTCTGTGTGTATTCATCCAAATAATTGTGCTAGGAATCAAAGAGAGAGAAGGCGAAGGTGAGCCTGGCTGCAGTTGTAAGACAAATTGTTGAGATCATATTGGAAGTGTGGGGATGGATGTCCACAGTGTCCCTCCAACAAGGCTCTCAGTAACTGAGCTGGCGAGGGGGAGAATGGGCCCACTAGAGAGCCACACAGCAGGCTCAAACAACACTTATTCTACTGCCCAAACTGTCAGCCAGAATAACTTCATTGTGCCCAAAATTGGGGTTGAAAGCGTTTGAAAGCAAAGCAGAGGCTTGGTAAGGGGAAGTGGACGGGGTGGGGGTGCTTGGGAAGGTAGGGAGAAATGGAGAATGCAAAGCCCGAGAGGGAGATTCAAGTAAGGTGGTCTGTAGGAAATAGGGTAACTGGGAAAGGGAAGCTCCAGAGAATGTGCAGTCACTGGGATTGAATAGTTTGGGGGGTGTGAGTTCATGTCACCAAGGAGAAATCCCACTCTAGAGGCACACAGCGAGAAGCAAGGTAGCAGTAAGAACTACAAATGCATTAAAATGCATTCAGGTGCAAAGGAACCGATAGAAAATGTTTGCTATTTTACTGCCTGTATGATCACCATTTAAATCCGTGTTGAAGTGTGGTTTACATGTAAAGGATGTTTCAGACCATTTTATTTTAGGATAAGCTTAGTGTATGGGGGACTGCTGCAGTGGTGAATAATGCCTTTTGAAAGTATATTTATATTATGTTCCTTTACAACTTCAAACCTGTACTCATATTATTTGTATTGTATGTGACAGAGCAACACACAAAACTTCATAATTATGTAGTAAAAGAGGAAATATAAATAATTCAAAAACTTTTTTTTTTTTTTTTTTTTTTTTTACAAAACATATCTGAAAAGTATGGCTTTCATTTGTATTCAGAGAAATGTTTGTTTAATCATCTAAAATGAGAGTCCGGCACAACTGGAAACACAGCAAAACACGTTTGTCCATTTGAACTGACAGACCAGACGAAACATCATTAATCAGATAAACTGCGCATGGTGTCTCTGGACGAGCTGCAGAGATCAACAACTCGGGTGGGAGATTGTGTTGAATGAACAACTGTTAGTCCTCCACTCTGAGAATATGACATTTATGGAAGGGTGTCAAAAAGAAAGCCACTGTGGATATAAAGGCACACATTTTCAACAAGTGGTCACAGCAAACTTCTGAGGGAAGGTGCACTACTAGTCAGATGACGTCAAATTTTCCTCTTTTTGTCTCTATTTTAAAATATGTTGCGTAGAGAGAAGGTACCACATGCCACTAAAACATGCTAGTGGCAGCTTAGTGCATTAGGAGTGATATTATCCCCAGGGACAGAAAAGCTGATCAGAGTAGGTGGGAATAGAAACAGGGAAATGTTAGAGGGACGTCCATCAGGGGCTTCAAGAGACTGTAGACTTCCAGTACAACAGGAACTACAGTTGACTGCTTCAGATCAAAACATATCTGAATTTCACGACAGTCTCGTCAAAGTCCCCACTTCAATTACACTGAGAATCTTTCTACTTCCGCTTTATATTTATGCATCACGTACGTATTGTAAAATTGTAAAACAGAATTCACTATTTTATTATTTTATTTTACAATAAAATAGTGAAGTTTGTGGTTTGATTGTAAAGAAAATTCGAAAGGAGGTATGAACACTTTCACACTGAACTGTGCACAGCTCAAAATTGTATGAAATACATCAAACTTTTCTGCGCTACACAAAAACACAGACTACCACAAAGCATTAGATGTATCCCTGGAGACGTCCCCCTGCAGAGGACCCCGGGAGGGACTCCAGCCACAACCTTTGAGCTAGAATCTGTTTACAGTACAACAGAAAGCTCCTTTAGAGTGACTTTAAACCAGTTTAAATCAGTCCAAACAGTGATTCGTGTCACCTTTCTTCTCTTTGTCTCTTCGCCTTTTTATTTCTGGCTGTTTCAAATTCATCTTTGTGCCCTCTGTGACGATTGCGAAAGGATGAAGGAGTTTACTTAGTCACAGTGAATTTAGGGAGATGAGGAAAGCCTCTGATTTTGCATTGTGGGGGGCAAAGGTGTGCACGTGTCATTGTAGTTTCTGTATGTGTGTGTGTGTGTGTAGGGGGGGGGGGCAGGGGGGACGACAGAATTACCAAAATGCACCCACACTCCTCACACACACACACACTTACACCAACCTTGTTTGATCCAGAGCTAGCCCTGCAGCTCCCAGAGACTCAACAAAAGACCTCCTCTATCCATTGTGCGAGCCGTGTGTTTCCCAGGAGAACCCAGGCTCAGTGAGAGCAGGGCCCCAGATCGTTTTCGCCTGACATGGATGTTTATTCGCTCCATGGTCCAGCAGAACACCCTCAAAAGGACTGGCCTGGGCATTTTGACGTGCATGACATATAGTTTTTCAAGAAGCGTAGAGGAGATGGAGGGTGCGAGGGAAAGGGGGTGGGGGGGGGAGGGAGAGTGAATGTCTTGACAGATGAACAGACAGTTGAGACAGAGGGAGAGCAGGCCTGTCTGTGAAGGTGTTCTCAGTGCACTCATATGAAAAAGAATATTCAGGGTGTTCTTCACCATTTTATTTGCTTCTTGTCTTTACACTAGTCAGCTTTCTTGTCAACCTTGTTCATAAATGTAAAACTTTCCCCAGTGGGTGGGTAGAGAGTTCTTCCTGATCTTGACAAGCCCTCCTATCGCTGACTGCATACTAATTTTCTTCCAGAACCACTGAGCCAGTGCAAAACAAACACTAACTGCCAGTGCTACTGTTCAGTGCTTCAGAAACAGAGTTTCAGGAGCTAAACAGTGATTATACAAACAGTCTTGGGTTTAAACGGAAGCTTTTGTTGCTGGCTTGTCTGTGGAGATCTGATATGTTTCCAAGATGAAGACCAGAGTTCGTTCGCCAGTGAATTAAAAGTCCTGCAAATCTTCAGTTTAAGCTCCACAGACAATAACTGGTTTTGCTCAATCTTAGAACATGTAGAAAACCCTCATATGTACCAATTTCTCTTGCTGACTCTTTCTCCAATGTTTGAATGCCCGCATACTTAATGTTCCCTGACACATCTCAAGGTTTCCTTGAGAGTAGGAGTGCCTGCGGGGTTGGCTGTGAATCTCAGAAGAGCTGCAGAAGCCGGGAGTTGAAAACAAACATAGGATAGGCCGATACCATCTAATCTGTTGAACATCATTATCGTCTAAGATATCACTATACTCCCTTCCATACCTGCACAAGCCCAGCCTCCAAGCCTCACTCTCCCTCTCTCTCTTCTCTCTTTGAGGTAAAAGCTTAAGTGTTGAAGCTGAGAATGAATGTAGGCCATTGTTGGGTTGCAACTGGACTCTACAGAGTGTTGTTTGATCCCATGTTGAGCCAGAAAAGGCTTTTTTTTTCTTTTTTGCTTGAACTGCCACATCAGCTGTAAGGGTCATTCCGCAGGAGACCATGTTGGCAGACTCTGTTTGTCTCCATCCTTGATTTTATTCTAGTGCTATTTTTTTTATCCATTGTATTTATTTATTTATTTAGATTAGACTTGGATTTGAGTCCAAGTGGAGGTTTAACTAAACTTGACTTGAGTCTGATAAATAATCTGCATCTTGTGTAACCAAGAGTTGAAGCAAACCATGTTGTGAGCTACAGACCATAGTTGTGCTTTCGAGGTGTGTTTGTTTTCCATGTAAAAGGAAGTGTTTGGTTTATTTGCCCGGAAAGTGTACAGAAAACAGGGTGGCTCATAATCTGCTCTTGCTAACAGTAGCTTTATGATAGTGAGCTCCAAACATCTTCAAAGTTCTGTGTTATTGTTAGCACTGTTTTTGTGTTGAGCTAATTTAGTACAAAAAAAAACATGTTTCCAGTTGAGTTTATCCTCTTCCATTTCTCTTTTGCTTAACATGATTCCAAACTCTCGTCATTTCTTTTTCTCTCTATTATTCTCTAGTCTCTGTATTTTCTTGATAAGACCTACAAGGACAATTTGTACTTTTTGAACTTTGATTTTGGTGTGTTATTATTAGCAATAGCTCCTTCAACCATAGAAGGAAGAAGTCATATCACAGTGTTGTGTAACAATAGGTTTGGTTTGGCTATGAGTGACTATTAATGAGTGTCAATGGCACTTGTTAATGAAACTGGTGGTTTTAATCAAAAATAGGAATGGAGTGAACTTTTTATTTATTTAAGACACAATATTGAAAATGATATGTTCCTGTTTTTTAAAGGTTGGATGAAAATTGTCCTGGTGGAAAGAACATCAGGCAGGCTAATACACCTGCTAGTCATTTTAATGTAAACTGAAGGATATTGCACAACCATAGTTATTATATCCTGTGAAAGATTGCTACTGCTGAACATAAGCCATGTGAGATAAAAGAAGCATAGAGTCAAACACTTTTTTTCAGGATTTTCTTTAATCAAGTCATTTGAATCACTTGATGAAATGTTTCACTTCTAATCAGATGCTTTTTGTTTGTATTAATTTTTGCACTTCATGTTCTTGCACTTCAGTCAGGCAATAGTGTGATTACTTTCATGACTTGAACCTCTAGAATAGCATAAAAAGAACAGAAAGTACTCTACAATTCTGTAATTGTGAACCTTTCAAAGTGGATTTCTTCACGCAAAATGCCATTAATAGAGCTCTTGCTGTTTCCCTGTTTACCCAATGCAACTTTATGATTTACATTACAAGACACAACAATGGGGTCTGCATTGTCCAGTCTTTTGGAATATAAGTAACATGGTGTTTCGATACCACAATCACAATTTATGATCTGTTTGCTGTTCATTGCACACAATTCACATGTAAATAACCATTTCACATTATACAGGCTTTCTTTCAGCTCTAGAGGAAAGAGTTGAAAGAGAAGGCTGTTTTTTTTTATTGTATGTAGTTTTTTTTTTTTTTTCTTTTTTTTCGGGGGGATTTGGGCACGCACACATCCACACTCCCGTATGCTCACATCTGTGCCCTCAACCCATTTCAGACAGGAGAAACTGTACCTTCATTTGCATAAGAATAATTGACACTTCAAATTAGCCCTCCAATCAAAGAGGATTATTTTTCTCAGCATATGTGCAGGCAGTGAGTGCTGCCATGCTGGAGAATATGAAAGGGAGGGAACAGAGTGTAGGGGAGCAGGAGGGGGCACGTCATAGAAGATTAACCCTTTGATTTCCACAGTCGATCATAAAGAAGTTGGTACCTTTTGCTGAAAATATAGATTCATGTGTAGTAATAAAACCGATGTTTTGTACGGAAAAAGAAAACATTATTTGCTTCATAAATAAATAAAAAAAACATGTGTCATAGTTTAGAATCATTATTTTTATTATTATTGGATTTACCTTTGAACTCTATTTCTACATTCATTGTGTCATTTGTAAGTTTGCAAACATGTCACCTAAATAGATGTGCATAAATTGGCTAGTTGTCCATAAGAAACCACCGAAGTGAATTCTTTGTTGAATTACTAAAAATTTCTACTGAAAAAAAAAAAACAACATTTCAGGATCAAACACAATCCTGAGGCTAAAATAATTACCTACAATTACACTGTTTTTACCTGATCTACTCTACCTCTGTGTTTGTTTGTCTTCAGCTCCTCTTGCCGTAGCATGCTTTTATTTTGGTAGTATCTGGCACTTCACTCTTTCATCATGTGTCAGATTATAATCTATCTAATTTCAGAGCAAGGAAGAGTCATCTTCTGATGCATGTTTTCCACGGCATCACGGCTGACAACATGGGAGCTGTTTTAACGACACAGTTTTAACAGTATTCGGGGAAAAGGAGAAACTGGGATACATTTTGGGGGAAGGGGGCAAAGAGAAGGGGGCAGAGGGTTTGGGCGTAGGTGGAGGGGGGGGAAAGCCTTGGCGCCAGCCCCTCTGAAGCACTCAGCATCCCCCCGCTTCTGGGATGGCGGATGTGTCTAAGTGTATCCATGACAACCTTACTGCATGCAGGGATACACCACAGCAACATGGCCAAGGAAAGTTGATGTAGGTCCGCCTGTGTGTATGTGTGTAGACACTGAGTAGGGCATATATCTTGATGATATTAATGTTGCTTTTGTCTGGCTGCAGTTACATATATAAGTGTCTGAGTTCTTTACTTTTCCATATTACCGACCTGTCCGCTGTGTTCATAGAGCAAGCTTTCCTAATTGTCAGACATCATCTTAATAATGATAATATTTTCTCGCCACACTCCTAAGACTGGTGGGTTACAAAAGAACAGTCTACTCTGGGTTATTTCGCTAACCCAATCTTGGGTCAAATACAAACCTGGGTGTTGTGTTCTGTATTTTTCTGTGTAGTTATTTTTGAGGTTTTCTGTGTTTAGCCCTGTCCCTGTCCTGACTTCCCTGTTGATTGCTTCCCAGGTGTGTCTCTTTCCCTGATTGCCCTCCCTGCATATTTAATCCACCTGTTGTCTTTGTCTCTTGTCGGGTCCTCGTCTAAAGTCGGTCTTGTTGTTGTCAGTAATTGTCTTAGTCGTCCTAGTTGAACTGTATAGTCCTGTGACGGCGTTAGCTCTTGTATGTCAGTCTTATAAGTTTGAGTTGCTACCGGTATCAAGCTGTTGCTTAGTTCTCTGCCGTGCCGCCTGAACTGGACTGTTTGTGCTACTGTCAATTAAGCCAATCATCATCATCACCTCTCAATCTGGGTCCAGCCTGCGTTCACTCTCACCATCTCCACCTCTACTCATGACACTGGGTTATTTACTTATTTTTTTTAACAACAAATATGTGTTAAAGTAATGTCTAATGGGAGGGTCATTAAAGGGCTTGTTGAAAATGGTGTGCAGAAGGATGGTGCCAATTTCCAGGGGTTGTTAGGTGACAAACAAGGTGGAACCAGATGCATGCAAGTACACCTAAGGTTGATGAATTTCAAACAAAAGAGAAATTCATATTCAAATTTAAAGTGCTTTTTAACTTGTAAATATGAAGTAAACTATATTTAGTTTTCTACAAACTGATAGATATTAAAGTCTGTTAACAAATTTGCATCATAACATTTTTAACATATGACATTACATAATGCTGAATGAATTTAAAATATTGCGAGAGCGCAGGTTCTGACTGGAGTGTGTGCCTTAAAAATTTTAAAATGAGTGTAAATGGCACTACTTTTTTTCATTCTAATTATCTTTTTATATATTCATTATTATGTAACCAGTTTCATACCATTGGCTTCTGATAATGCAACAACATTTAGATGATGTATTCTTTGAGATTGTTTTATCACAATTAATCCATAAAAATTCATATTTTGTTCCCGCCAATAAATTCTGCTACATACAATTTACCATGTGACTATCTTTTTTTTTTTTTTTTTTTTTTATCTTTCTGATGGGGTTCAGAGTTCAGATGGGGTTTGGGTAGCTAGGAGAGGCGTCATAACGATGAGGCACTCACTTACACCTCATATTTGTTTACAGTTTTTCTCCCATCGTTTAGTTGAAGCTGGCCACTTTCTGTCCCAACACCAAGAACCCAATGTTTGGGTTGAGGAAAAAGTTGTCTAAGCACAATCCCGTTTGGGATGTGCTGGCTTGACTCACTGAAAGTAACCGCAAAACGAAGCTCTAATAAGTTCTTATTTGTGCCACTGAGTGAGCAAGAGAGCAAAAAAACAGCGGGATGAAGTTGTTTCATGAGACTTGAACCATATGCTGTTTGTACATTTTAAATCACGCACTTTTACACAGACACAGTCAAGCATTCACACATGGATGGATAGAACCGAAACTGGGATCCTGTGGGAGTGTATTTTTAACCCTGACCACCTGACTATTTTCTGAAGGGTTAAAGGGCTGGATGGTGAATCCAGTAAATAATTCACAATAGTTGAAACTCTTTCAGTGTAACCTCAGAATAAACGAGGGAGGGAGACCTGAGAGACCATGTGGTGGCACAGCATACTCCAGCTTAATCCGACTTACTGTTTTTATTTAGCTTTGAGAGGAAGATTCCTTGTTATTTATCAAGTCTTAGGTCATGAAACATATTAACACTACTTTTGACTTTTGTTGTTTTTCTTTTAGGTTGCTTGACCATCATGAGCCTTAAGTGACCAAACCCCACAACACTGAAGACGTAAAGAATATGCATGCAATCTCTAAGGTGAGTAATCTCCCTTAAAGCTCTACTCTCTTGGTCTTCAAGTCTTATAGACAGAAGTTTTCTTCTGTGGACCAGCAACAGAGGCATTGTTTCTCAATCAGTAGTTTATCTCAGTGTCAGTAGGACAGTTTGAGACAGATTGTTTCTGTCGAACTGCAGATTGTAGAAGACAATAAAAAAATACAGCTCTAATGAATTCCTCTGACCCACATATTACTGTCCCATCCATTTCTCTGGAGACACAGAAAGGGCATTTACACAGGTAAACCGTGACTGGTCCCTAAAGTGAAAGAGGGGTTTTTTCAGAAGGAAGACAGGTTATCCATAATTTACCAAGCTGTGGTTGCCAGACACTTAGAAGATAATGCAGTGCTTCAAGCATACAAAACATAGAGCCTTCTTGGTACTGGTGAGGCCATTGTTGTGCGTTTTCCAGTATGTCTGCTTCCATCTATACAGACAAATAAAAAATAAATAAATAAATAAATAAAACAACAACAAATGTCCTTCCAAGGTTCACAAGCCTGGACAGAAATGGAAAGCGAAAGGAACAATAGGGAAAGCCTTGCTGGAGAGACATGTTTGAGTATATCATGGTGTGGTGTTTATATTTAGGTCTGCTTTAATGCCCTCCCCCCCTTTTTGGCCAGCTGACAAACATCAGCATTAGGAGCAGCTAATCTCATAATGTGGTGGAGTTTTCCGCTGCAAAAATGTTTTGACTGCTTCCGACATTTTATGTAACTTCACTTTAAAATGTGAAAACCCTACAAAGAACAACCACTGATAGCAAATGTAAGACACTGTGAAATATCAAATAGAGAATACACCAAACTGATGTGAAAACAAAGATGTTTAGAGAGAAATTGATGGCTATAGGTAATGCCTGCTAAGAAGCCTGTTAAAGAAATATTTCTGAATTGAACTTAAATTCATTATGATCATTGTAGCAATCGTACATTGTTATAAGAAACAAAATGCTTCCTGTAGAAGTTGCTTGAGAATTGCTTTTGATTTGAAAATTAGCCATGTTTTGGCCAAGATGGCCAAATGATTTTTGCTCTACCCTGATATCCCCCCAAAATGTGGACATGCCTAAGTCATTATTGTGAACTGGATCATTTTTTCACCTTCACCATCAGAAATCAACAGATCGCTCAGACTTACTTCTTGGTCTTCTAATTCTTCTTAAACAATCTTCCTTGACGTTTTTGCAAAAGTGTGTCCCATGTGTGGTTAACTTTTACAACAACGTTTGTGCTTTAGATACTTTTGGTTCCGATTTTGACTTTATTAGTTATCAGATGTCTTGGATGAGCTCCTTTACATGTCTATTTACTCTAATATGATCCATAAAACTTACTATACGATTTGTTCAACTACCACTTATTTTTTGTCCTGGTTTGCGTAAAGATTTCTACTGTCCATGTTCACCATACAGAGATGTAAAATTGCAAAGTCGGCAAAAAATAAAAATAAAAAAATAAGTTTTTGCTTAGGAAGGCACATGCAGTTGTATTCCAATCAGCTGTCACAAACTGTGAAGGCAGATGGAAAGCTTAAGGTTTTAAGCAGACTGTGAGCAGCTTTTTTTTTTTATTGAAATGTCTGAATCCACATCCCTTTATCTTTCTAAATTGTCCTGAATTTGGCTGTCTGTGGCCCAAGGACCCCATGCCAGCACTTCAGTACTCTCAGCTAAAACATCAGAGAAATTGGTTGATGGAAACAAGCCTGTAAAAGTGCATCTGTATTTTCTGAATTTCCCTCCAAAAAAAACTTTGTGGAGTTCTTGTTTAAAACCCACTCTTTGAAAGGAGTCCTCAATTTTTAAAGCATTCCAAACGTCTGACAAGTCAGATCAGCTAAAAGATATAGGTTATGCCCCTGCTGATACAAAAAGGCCCAGGCTTTGTTTGCTGCTCTGTTATTGCTATGAGATGCAGCCAACAGCTGAAAGGTTTGACCATTTAACTGAGCAACTCAAATACCCTTATTGTTTTGTGTAACTCATTCAATTATATTAGACTGAAGAGCAACACTAATACAGTGCATTACAAAAAATATTCACAAAAACTCAGCTATTTTGATACATTAGAAACAAAATGTCCAATGTGTTTTATTGAGATTTTTTTTTTTTTTTTTTACAAATACAGATCTATGTAGTGTGACTTGCATTTCTATTCAGCTTCCCTCCATACTTTCTAAAGTCACTTTTAACCACAATTACTGCTGGAAGTTTGTTCTTGCTGGATTCTTCCGGCTTTATGTATCTGGAGATTGAGCTCTGCCAGACTGGATAGATGACAATTATAAACAGCGATGTTCAAGTCTTGCCACAAACTGTCAATTGGATATAAATCTGTACTTTGACTGGGCCACTTTGACACTGAATAAATTTAGGTCAGAACCATACCATCTAATTCCAAGTTGACCTGGGTATTCGTTTAAGACCATTGTGCTGCTGGAAGGTAAACTTTCTCTACATTTGCTGTTTTATTGTTGGACTTACGTGTGTTTAGGTGGATCAATTTTTGCATTAACTATGAGTGGCATCCCTGTCATTGCTGATTAAAAGCATACCCAAATCACAATGTCACAACCACTAACCTAATCTCTAACAATGACATGTTCAGTTAGTTAGTTTTACATTTTCTTCTTTTGCATGTAGGCAGAAATCTGACCAGACCACCTTCTTCCATCTATTTGTAATGTCCCCTAAATTAATTGTGGCAAACTTTTAACTGGACTTTTGCATGACTTTATTTTAACATTGCCTTGTTTTTTTCTTTCTCCTTTTCTCTTTGAGTCACCAAATTTGTATAAGGCATTAGTGATATTTGTCATTTCAACAAATTCTCCCGCTGGAGCTGTGGAGCTCTGCAGTTCCTCCATTTAGCTAATAACTATTGGCAGCTTCTGTTGTTTAATGTTTAATGTGTGAGAATGTTGGATTGTAACCCGACTTTTTCTTAAACGTCTCCAGAACTTTATCCCTGCCTTTTCTGTTGTGCTCTTTGGTCTTCATGATGCTGTTTATTCACATATATTCTCTCATAAACATCAGAGACCTTCACAAAACAGTTAAATTTATACTTGGATTAGATTACACAGAGGCAGACTCCTTTTACAAAGTAGTTGAAGGAAGGTAATTGTCCCTACTAGATTGTATTTAGGTGTATCAGGTAAAAAGCTGCAGAATACAAACACCTTCTACAGTGGTTATACCTTTATTTGTATAAAACATAAAAAACATGACTTTAAAAAAAAAAAAATTATTACCGAGTAGCTTTGTGCTGATATTTAACAAAAAAGTCCAGTTAAATACAGCAATCTCTGGCTGTGTTGTTAAAAACACATACACAAGTTCAAGGGGTATGAATACTTTTGCAAGTCTTTGTAATTATTTTAGTTATGGTGAAATCTAGTGCAGAGAACATTATGCTGTAAAACCTCCAGGAGGGGCCAGGGGTCTAATATTCCAGGAACAACTCGAGGTGCAGGTAACCCATGTCATACTTCGCATTTACAGAGGATCCAATAAAGTGTTCTGTCGACCTTAAAGCTTTCCAGTTTTCTCAATGAGAATATAATAAGCAGCTGTAACCCTGATACACTCCCAGGCTTGTGTCCTCAGCTACAAGAAAACCTTTGCTGGGTTTCTTATCAGGTTCTAAGGATATCGTGTAAGACAATACATGTGAGAAGTGCAGAGTGAACAATGGGCGGAAAGTGCAGTGTGATATGAGGGGGACTAGTGTCAGTGGATATTGCTGAGGCCTTTGTTGCCTTCGAGTACCCTGGAAACTCACAGCTAACGTTATTTCTTTCATTCAGGGCCTCGTGATCTGGGGTGTGATGAAATTCTCCAGCAAGTGATGTTCCTTATACTTCAGTGATGAAAAAGTCTGTGGGAGCGCAGAGTGTCCCTTTTTTCTTTGACTGGAGGTCTAAAAGAGAATTTACCATAGATCTCACTATTTTCGTCCACAGAGTTGTAACAGTTATTGTTCCAGTAAAATTCAATACATGGATTTTTTTAGGGAGAACTAATTATTTTGCAACAATTTGTCTCTTTCAGGTGGAGAGTTACGCGACTGAAGAAGAGAGGAGGCTGATTTTTGGCAAGAGGAAGATTTGAGATTCACTGGACTCTTGTTTTGCGTCAAAATAGCAGAACATTGATCCAGCTCAGCATCACCGAACAATCGAGCAATGTTTTTGTCTGCCAAACGATTCGCGAATAGGTGGAGAAGTGTAATAGAACAACACCAGACCCAAAAGTAATGACATACATATGCTGCTAAATGTCTGTAGCTGTATCATGAATTAAAAGTTGCATTCACAAAATGATACCCAAAAAATGTCGTCAAAAAATGTGAACAGTTTGGTGTAAAGCACTGGGGCAATTAGAAGATGCTCATGTAAAGCCTCAACAAGAATTCCCCTTAAAAACATGTTGAAAAAAACAACATAGGCTAAGGATGAGCATGTTTACCGGCCAAAAGAAAAGCGCCGCAAAATTTTATGGACTGATGAAAAGAACTTTTTTGTTGGATCCAGAGCACACAGCAGGCTTGTCGGACGAACCCAAAATACTGAGTTTAAGCCAAAGTACATCAGTTTACACCACATCCTTAATTATTATGCAAATTGGATTTAAGTTTCAAAGATTACATTTTTTGTTGTTCCGTAAAACTCATAGATAATTTTGTCTCATGGCTTTTCGAGTCACTATGTAACTAATCTCAGTCACCTGTGCTGATTAGTTTGCCAGGTGAGCTCAATTAAAGTAAAACTACTAGTGAAAGATTTTTCATATTAAAGCCGGCCACAGGTTTCAAGCAACATGGGAAGGGGCATGGATCTCTCTGCTGCTGAAAAGCGTCAGATTGTACAGTGCCTTGGCAAAGGAATGAAAACATTAGATATTTCACAAAAACTGAAGCGTGATCATCGTACTGTGAAGAGATTTGTGACTGATTCAGAGCACAGACGGGTTCGTGCAGATAAAGGCATAATTAGGAAGGTTTCTGTTAGACAAATTCATCAGATTAAGACAGCAGCTGCTAAAATGCCATTACAAAGCAGCAAACAGTTATTTGAAGCTGCTGGTGCCTCTGGAGTCCCACGAACCTCAAGGTGGAGGATCCTCCAGAGGCTTGCTGTTAAAGCGTCTATTCGGCCACCGTTAACCAGCGATCACAAGCAGAAACGGTTGCACTGGGCCCAGACATACATGAAGACTAATTTTCAAACAGTCTTTTTCACTGATAAATGTTGCGCAACCCTGGATTGTCCAGATGGATGGAGTAGTGGATGGGTGGTGGATGGTCACCACGTCCCAACAAGACTGCGACGTCAGCAAAGAGGTGATAGAGTCATGTTTTGGGCCGGAATCATGGGGAGAGAGCTGGTCGGCCCCTTTAGGGTCCCCGAAGGTGGGAAAATGACCTCAACAAAGTATATAGACTTTCTTACTCATCACTTTCTTCCATGGTACAAAAAGAAGAGCCGTGCCTTCAGTAGCAAAATCATCTTCATACATGACAATGCACCATCTCATGCTGCAAGGAATACCACTGTGTCATTGGCTGCTATGGGCATAAAAGGGGAGAAGCTCATGGTGTGGCCACCATCTTCTCCTGACCTCAACCCTATGGAGAACCTTTGGAGTTTCCTCAAGGAGAAGATCTATGAAGGTGGGACGCAGTTCACATCAAAACAGCAGCTCTGGAAAGCTATTCTGACAGCCTGCAAAGAAATTCAAGCAGAAACTATCCACAAACTCACAAGTTCAATGGATGCAAGAATTGTGAAGGTGATATCAAAGAAGGGGTCCTATGTTGACATGTAACTCGGTCTGTTAAGATGTTTTTGATTGAAATAGCTTTTGGTTTTAGTACCTGTCACCACCTAATGCTGCACGTTCAAAGAATGACAATGTGCAGTTCTTTATAAGCCATGAAATGTTTTAAAAACCTGTTTTGCATAATAATTTGGAACAGTGCATTTGAGGGTTTTTTTATTTTTGAAAAAAATCCTGTAGACATTGGGAGGTTTGTTGAATAAAGTTGAATTTATACCCTAAATGTTCATGACTTGGAAATTATACTGACCATCATTTGCATTGATCATTTACAAAAATATGAAAAAATATCACTCGTACAATAAATTGGAAAGTGGTGTAAATATGTTATAGTACTTGAGGATGTCCTGTTTGGTCATGTCTAAATTGAAATGACATTAGAATTAGTGTTTTAACAACACAACATGGTCCAACACACCATTAAACTGACCTGTATTTTGTTTCTAGACAGATAAAATTATAGTTACAAAATGCCTAGCCCAGTCCTGTGACATTAATTCAACAAAAAACTTGTGAGGTGACTTCAAACATGCTGTTTCTGATACAAAATGAAGAAATGCAAATTGTCTAAGGCTGAGTACATAAAGCAGTTCTCAGAAACTGATTTTACAACTAATTAGTCAATTGCTCAGAAATGTTTGGAAAATCAAAATCTGCAACCATTCTTCAGTTTCTATATTGAATATTATGCAGTAAATATTTGAGAAAATTGGACACTTTTTGCTGTTTTCTCGCCTACACTAGATTTTATTTGCCTTATTTTTGTGAGCCAAAAGTAATAATAAATGTGTCGCTTTATAATTTTAGACATAATATGTGGCATTCTCAATGATTTCGCCTGCCTGGCGAAATAAAAACTTTGTTCAGGATTATGAGTTTTGCCAACATTTTTAAATACACTGCTATTGTTTTTAAACAGTTTAATTTTATTTTATTTAATACGCCAGTTTAAAAACATAACAAATTATTGTTAATTGCTGATCATAAAACGACAAAAACTCCCTTTGCTCTAACAGGAAATCTGTCTGTTTTTCACAAAACAAAATCTCCTGAAATGCAATGAAAAACATTTCTCTCATTAACGCATGATTCATATAGAAATGACTGGGATAATAAAGTAGACTTTTTGACAGGTAAATAAAGATTTCCTTTCATTCAAGCAATGTTTTGGGTGTGAGTTGTTTTCATCCTTTCTGCTCAACATTTTGGTTCTGCTGGCGTAAAGAACAGTATGCCTGACATAATTGGGTCCCTTTTGGCTCTGGAAAGAGCATGCAAGCTGATAAAAGCTGGCAGGTTGATCAAAGCATTAGTGCATCTGGATCAACATTGTACACCTGACACAGTTGTAGTTTATCCAGGCAAAAATCACAAACTATGAGAAAACGTATTTCAGAGAGTATAAACAACTAAAGCAACTGAAACATGATGATGTGGTGGCATCTGTAAAGTTAAGTTGTATATTTTATAGTTTTTTTTAGTGAAAGAAAATAATAGTTTATTTTATAACTGAACTCATCTCTTGACCATAGTTTAGCATGCTCATTTATTTTATTCATCTTTATGTGCTTCCCCTTTGTCTCTTTGACTTTTTCATGTTAATTCCATTTTTTCCTCTTAATATAACATGCATAGATATCGCTCATCCTTCCTTTATTTCCTTTACCAGCATCACTCTTCCCATCCTTCATCTCGCCCTCCTCCAGACTCATCCATCGCCGCTCCTTCACCCCCAACCTTAAACCTATACTTTTCTGTCTCTTCCACTCTTTCACCAACCCCACCCTCCTTGAATTTCTTCCCCGTCTCATATGTCAGTTCCCAGTCCAGTCTTCCACTTGCCTAGTCATCATTTTTTTCACACAGTCCTGTCCCTCTAATAGGACCTGTATCATCATATCATATAATGTAGAATACCAGATCACAGCCAGAGATGAAAGATGGTCTCCACCTATCCCCTCCACCAGCCGCACGCATGCACACACACACGAACACTCACAAAACTGCGCTCACACACGTCAGTGGTCATATGGGACATGGATCCAAGTTGATGGCTGTCTCTGTGAACATTTCTGGCCCTCATGTTTGCAGCAAAATGCTGATGGGGTTGTTATAGCTATGACAGGTGAGTTGGTGTGTGTTGCAGGGGTGTCCAGTGATGTTTGTTTTAACTGCCAGGGGCTTTTGTTAGGAGACAAAGGATGCCTCGGAGCTATAGTGTCAAATCTGCAGGTAACCATCAAAATAAAGCAAACACCAACACAAAGTGTCTGGGGAGTGTTAAAATAGCTCAGTTTCCTTCACATCAGTTGGGTGAAAGCCTTTTTTATTTTTTTTATTTTTTTTTTTGTACAAAGTTATAGAAATAAAGAAAAAAAATGGGGATATAATTGACTTTTATGTCCACAGAAGGATAGACTGAAGTCACACAATAGGAGGCTGGATTAAAAAAAAATATTTATAGAAGTGATGAGACATGAAAGTTTGCAGATTCAGTTTTTGCTGGTATGTTCAGATGTGTAATAGCCAATCAAAATCCATTGTATATCTTCTGTAGACAACAAGGAATGTATTTCACAGCTTATATTTGGCTGAAATAATGAATTTCTTGTGTCATTATGATGTTATTTATGATCAAAATTGACCCTTTAAGACTTTACAACAATGTTTTAGCCGCCACATGCGTAGTGGAAATGGTCTGTGAGATGTGTGGTGCACCTAGGACAAAGAATAGGTATTTAATTCATAAACCCCAAACTAAATGATCTAGAGAAATGTGCTTAGGAATTCAGTTCATTTTAATTTCAGTTTAAGTCAACCCAATTCAGTTCAACACATTCTGCTTCAATTTAGATGAATGTGATTCAGTTCAGTCTAATTCTGCTTACTTGAGTTTCATTCTGTTTGATTCATTCAATGAATTCTCATCAACTGAGTTTGGTTCCTATTCATACAGTTTATGCCACTACAACGAAATGTTACAGTCAGATTTAGATCCAAATATATGAAGTCCACTGTAGTCCAAAATATAACAGAAATACAGTCTAATTCAATTTGCCATTCAATGTCAAAAGGTAAAAACCAATTAAGGAAACTGTATCATCTTGTTATCTTTGCTATGGTGCTTCATCTCAATCAACAACGAGTCATATGGAACAGCCAGATTTTATTTAAAACTGAGCCTAATTATTCAAGTACAAAATAGCACAATATACAGTAAAGCATAGGGAAAAAAAATATGGAAAAAAAACAACAGTAACAAGGAATAAGAGACAAATCTAAAAAATGTGAATAACTATTAATGTTCTGATATGACTTGTACTGTTTTTATGTGAGACAGCCTATCTGACTAGTTTCAACTACTTTTTCAGTCACAATAGATTTTTCTTAAACCAGATACGAAACAACAAAACTTGTTAATAAAAGATTTTTTCAACTAACCTGAGATTTATCTTTAAAACAACAAAAAGAAATGCAAGTAACCAGGGAGAACCGATCAGACATGGGTAGAGCATAAACCCCTCACCCAGACCACATTGAAATGCAGCATGGTGGTATCAGTGGTAGCATAGCATAAAAACAGATTTTTTTGAGAGTGGAACATTTGTACATGGAGTTCAAAACCAGGTCTCTTGGGTAGCATTTTACAAATGTTCTGCCTGGCCAGGATTGCCTCCTGCCCCAGAAATCAGATTCCTCAGCTGAGCCATGGACAGTGTGTGCTTACTGAGAAAGAAAATATCTCTAACCAATTGTGAAAAGCATAAAGAAAGAAAGAAAGAAAGAAAAGAGCCTAAGTTTGAGTCAACCATTTTGTCTTTGGTCCCATACTCATATTCCCACCTCTGAAGCCTGTTTAGCAAAGCAGAAGGGTATTTCCCATATTTGACTCCATCAAATATCTTAAAAGCATCCAATTGCTTTGTTACAACTACATCTGGCTTTTTATAATCTCCTTGAGTTTATGGTACTTGCATATTCCAACTTCCTTCCATGGCCAAAACAAGGCATTTAAAGTTAAGAAAAGGTTCTGAAACCACTTAAATGTGAGTGCCGGTCACTTCACCTCTTCAGCGTCTCTTATCATTTTCACTTTGGCCTACTTTTAAAATTGTGAAAGCATATTCCTATCAGACACTGCTTTGTTGTGTTCAGGTTATAGTGGTGGGGTTGGAGTTTATCCCAGCGGTCAACAAGGTATTCTTTGAACATTTAACCAGTCCATGACAGGGAAATACTAAAACATATGAGACAAACATTGATGTGGATAGATTGGTCTTTTAAAAATGCTTTGCCTTTCATCCCAACCTGCTAGCCATAAACAAACCATGTTCTTTGAATCTCATAAAATTATTGAATGAATGAATGAATGAATGAATGAATGAATGAATGAATGAATGAATGAATGAATGAATGAATGAATGAATGAATCCTTGCAGTTTGTGGTAGAATTTACTCTTTTGCTAAAAAAAAAAATCAAAAGTATTTTAGGGCATATAGGCACTGTTTGGATAATAGAACATAACTTTTTCACAGTTGTCATTTTATACAATGTAACAACTTGTTTTCACGTGTACATGAAAATTAAAAAAAAAATAAAAATATAATTTAAATCTTAAAGTATTGACATTTTGTTATCAAGGACCTGAGTCTGACAAGCAATAACACCTTTAATCCTCCACAGGTTAAAGAAGTGTTGTGCAAGAAGTTAATCGCTCCCATTGCGGTCTCTGCAGATTTCACGCATTTCCCAGAAACAGTCGGAGATCAATTCACTCACTCAAGTCATAATCGACATTGGACAAAGTTCTAATTATTTTCCTTTTTCAGGTTTTCGAAGCAGAGCAGGGGGATTTATCTTTTCCTTTCTCAGATTTATTTTCCTGCGTAAACCCGTATATTGATATTATCAAGGTGAACCAACACAATCTGATTTGAACCACGAGAATATGATTTGAAACATGTTCCATTCAGACTGAAGTTTAATGTGAGTCGTGTAAGAGAACACCCTTATTAAAATGTTCTGTTTTGTCCATGAGCACGACCTTGGAAGCTGCATCCAGGTAAAAGTGAGGAGAGCTTCTCAACTCAATTATGTGTTAGAAATGTTTTGCACCCTTCTGTGCCTTCCTCGTCTTTATATACTTTTTTTTCCCCCCCTCAAGACTGCACACTATTTCATTTTTATCTACAGATAGCAGGACTTTGTGTTATCTTTTTTGTTTGGGGGAAGATTCAGTAGTTGCATCCACCCCATGATCCCAACAGACGACAAGATATAGAAGTGTGAGTCTGCAAAGTTTACACAAAGAAAAATGAAGGGTTACTGAAACTACACTATTTTTCTGCTTACCCTCTCAGTAAATCTAGGAAGCCGTAGATGGCTCTAGTGTTCTACAGTAAGCCAAGCAATTGTATTTCTTTTAACAAGTAGCTCGATCAAAATTTTAAATGAAATGTACCAGATACGAAACAACAAAACTTAATAAAAGATTTTTCAAACAAATATGGAACTGATTATGAATACGCTGTAGAAGACATAATTCAACAAGACTAAATCAAAATCCTTCTGAGGCCACATTATAAATGTCTAGGAATTAAGGATATAAAGACAAGATCCTGACACTTTTGTAAACCGATATCACTGTAATATCTGTGATATCACAGTGATATCTGCCTTTCATACCTGATTTTTATTTATATGACACTGGAAGAAACACCCACAGGAAAATAATGTTGACAATGTAGCATAGTTTAGTCACCAAATAAACTATGATTTTCTCGTATTTTTTGAATATGAGAAAATGTTCTGGCATATTCTGGCGTATGGATGCCATAGCTTTAGTTTACATATACTCCACAAAATCAACACAACGGCAAATCATCTCCGCAGTGCCATCTGAACCCTTTGTCGATGTCCCATTTTCCTGGCATGCAAGATTTTTGACAGTGATGGTGAAGCTTGCTCTACTATCTAAATAATTCAATTAGTAAATATCTGACCACTTCTGGAATATTTACAACAAAAAAAATAAAATAAATCAAATTCAATTCAGAAATGGTGAATTGTTCTATAGATTTAAGAAATAAAATTAACATACATCTTTCAGTGAAATGCACACCCTTGCTCCCAATATACATACATTATTCAGAACAGGAATGCATCAAAATCACCTTGAAGATTTGATAGTATTTGCTGGTTTGCAAGACATGTAATATGTATTGTTTTAGAATTAACAGTGGGACCGCAGGCTTAACAACTGTGAGTTCATTCAAGTAAACGTCATTCAGATGAACTGTTAATGTGTTCATTGACTAAGTTTTGTGTTTGGAAAGTCCTCAAAATTCTAAGCTTTACTTATGGCAACCAGCTATAGCATTTCTGAAAAGGGCAAAAAAGTCAGTAAAATATACTATATACTGTACTGCCATAAAATATACAGGGAAAACCTTAAGAAAAAAAGTTTGTATAACCAGTACACTAACTCATAATAGATTGCCTTTTCACACCTTGGTATTTTTGGTTGGTTTTGGGAGTGGAGAATGCTTCATCTTAGCCTTGAAATGGGGATAAAGTGCAAAAACCACTGAATTATACTTTGACATGAGTGTGCTCTGAGTGTTACACTGCAGTCCTAGATACTCAGTCTACAAGTGTGCAGGTGGTCTTTTGTCAAAAGTGAATTAATAACATGATAGTTACCTGTTATTACTTTTGTACTTTAAAAACAGTAAAGCTCGGTGTGAGGTCGTTGCACTTCATGCTCAATCTATCTGCAAAGTCTGCACTTAATAAAACAATGGGACTGACTATGTTAAACATTTCTTGGTAAAAATGAAAGTCCAGCAGCAAAGTTTCCTTGCTGCTCCTGAGAGTTCAATAAGGGCAGCTAGCGTATGCTCCTTACCCATGATACGAGTCGTGAGTGACTGTTGCCATGCAGTATGTGACGTAGTGATTGGCATGAGCAACATATCAGTTATGATACAATTATTTTGAGGGCCAGCCATGAGCTTGATTTCAAGATGAAATGAGTAAAGATGTACTTGCCATGTATGGATATGAAACTGGATACAAAATTATGAATTTATATCATTGTATTATATTACGTCTAAAGGAGCACCAACGAAATTTGGTGTTTCTAAGCAGGCATAATTTGTGGCTTCGTACTTCATCAAATAAGCCAAAGGAAAAACAGTAGTACAAATAAATAAATAGACTTCAATGTATAAGACTCAATGTTGGAAGACCAGGGTTGGTTGCATGTGATATTCTTGCTCAAGAGCTTTGTTATAAAGACAGCAACATCAGCTTTGAGGAACTTCAGAAAACCACTTTCACTCATCAGTCAGAACTGCCCTACACTGCAGCCAAAAGTGTTTTATACTGAATCAACATGATACCTTGAACCAGCTCTGCATACAAACACCACTAGGTTATCTGGGCATAATGTTTCTCACAAATGGCACAAAACATCAAATTTTTTCTTTTTTTTTTTTTTGCAGACTGCAGATCACAAGAGAAAATTACATTTTCATGTTCAGTCATTTCTTTGGTTAAATGTACATCCAGAATATACAGAAAAACAGAAACATTGCTGACATTCTGTCCCAGTCCTCAATAATGACAACATGACACTGTGACAGGCTGCTGTCATACAGCATCTCGGCATTGACTGTAGCATGTGCGGTTGCAGTGTGTCCTTCTCTTTTTGTCCAGTTGAGAGTGATTGATTTTGAAGTGCAGAATGTTGACAGTGTTCAGCTATCCCAGGAGGTATGAGACCATGGGCCCGAAACAGAGAAGCAGCCATCGCTTTCTTTTTCTCTCTCCTGCATCTGCCCATTATTTCCACACATCTCTCAACCCTATTCCTTGTCCACTTTTTTTTTTTACCCTCTCCCTGCTATTTTTACCCTGCTCTGATGGCTTTATTGATAGGTAATATCGATATTTATGGCTGGATAAAATGAGCTGCCATCTTAGAAGTGCAGGGTAGGAGATCCCTTATGTGGGCCAGAAAGAGACAGACATGCTTGCTGATTTTCTTTGAATTCACAGCTGCTCGAGCTAATACCGCAGAGATGCAGCCCCCTGTCAAACTTGCATTCATAGGAAGAAAAGAAAAACAGAGAAGATGCGAAACAAAATAGTTTCAAATGCAATACTTTTTAGACAAATATAGGTTTATGTATGTTGTGGATATTCTATCAATATACATGTTTTTATCACATAGATCACATGCTCATTCTTGAAGAAAGAGTTAACATTTTAATTCTTCAAGAATTAAGAAAGGATTATTCTAAAATTCCACGCCTATTAGTGATGAATCATGCGTTTGTTCAACCTAAACACAACATCAAAGAGGAAAATACTCAATTCATTTTGTGCAAACAGTATGTTTCAGCAAAGTTTCTTCAAATCCTGACCTCTTGACGTCATTCATGTTGGTCATATAAATGTCAGATTTGGATATTGTGGATTTTATCGTGCTGCGTCTTCAAGACCTGGTGGTTGTTACGAAGACAGCCAGTAACAAACCGAGCCAGTGATCCTCTCTGCTCCTCCATTAGTGATGTCATGTTACCCACTCCTGGGGCCCCAGCTTTGTTTTCCCATCATGCCCCCGTTGCCTGCTGGTTGGTTTTTAAAGAAGCAGTATTCTTCTTCAGCCTTTCAATTATACCATGCCCTGTAGCAGCATCCTGCATCCTCCACGCACACCAAGACAGGAGCTAAGCGAGTGGGAGGAATTGATTTGAATTTGGTGTCTAATGGGTGTTTTGGTGTTCCTGTGGTGTTTTTTTGTGTGCCTGTGTTTGTACTGTGACTGGCTGATTTTAACTCCCTATAACTAGAGATATTCTGCAATAAATATTGTTTGGAGAAGTGCACTAATACAGAGGAAGTGGGGAAAATGTAGAGGTTATGTCTCCGAGGAAAACCTGAAGCGACAGATTCAAGTCTGTGAAAAAAAAAAAGAATAACTTGAAACTTGACAGTTCAAAAGTTAACACATTTTCTTTGCAATATAAGCAATGCAGCATATCAAAATGGAATTACAAGCATACGTATTTATTCGAGGTTTTGAGTGCTACAGATTTTTTTTAGAAACTGAGCCTTCAACGAGAAACTTCCATAGCAATCCCAGCTACATACCAGTTCCATGTTTCCCCGTCTCCCTTCCTAAGACTCCCACGGCAACCAGACATGGGTCAAGTTCTTCTTTTAAAAGGATGACAGAGAGGTTGAAACCTTGCAGCCACAAAAACAAGCAGTCTAGACAAGGCCCCACAATCCTGACCCCAGTTAGACCCTGTCCCCCATGGGGGCCCATAACACCTTTGTTTCCATGTTTGATTAATTCAATTTCCCGTCACACTGAAGCAGTCACAAACGCCATGATATAAAAACTTGATATACCAAACTTTCACTACAGGTATGATGTATGCAGCATAAAGTTACAATGCAATTTTTTTAATTATAATGCCAAACCTTTTTTTAAAATTATTATTAACACAAAATATTCACAAACAAAAGTCATTTTGTTTCATCAAATATTCAGCTAAAGTCATTTTTTGTCAAAAGAAAAAACCTTGATGTTTTAATTCTTTTTTTTTTTTTCAAAAACATTATTATATTGCAATTGATTTTTGCTAGAGAAAAGAAATACATACGTATTTTTGCTATATAGGACACAGCATTATTAGGGGAGGCTTTTTAAGACATAAAGCCACATTTTGGCATGAACAAAAGTTGAATTATTCATAACCCTGGCATATTAAGATTTAAAGCAATCTTTTAATTTTATGTACAAGTTTGTTCTGACACATGCAAAATTAGTTTTAGAGTCACTAGGCCAGAATCCCGACTTGAATCTCATAGAGAATCTGTAGGGAGCTAAAGATAAGTGTGGCGGCAAAAATAAAGAAATAAATCTGAAATTAATCAACATAAATCAGATAAACATTTTCTTTCAATTTTCATGCTACCTTGAAATTATATTTTGAGAAATGCCAGATACATTTGCTTATTTATACATCTGCCTATGCAAGCACATACAAGACATGAAAGCAGATCTAGATTTCAATTCCCCATCAGCGCAGAATTATAGTTTTGTCAAACCATCTCGAAATACAATCTGGCTATTGTATGAAATCAAAGTTTGGACATATACACCATTTCTTAAATATTCTGAACTTTAACATTTTTAATTCATTTATCTCAATCTTGCAATTTTGCAGGCATGTTGTGTTGTATATACTTCTTAAGTATTTCATTATTTCTTCATATTTTTATAAAAATTAAGTCTGACTTTTGATGATCTTTGAAACTGGATCTTCAGGCACTTTGTAGTTCAACGGTTGCCAAAATGTCCTTAAATTTGACTGGGAAGAAGTGTCTTGGAGCTCGTGATTGAATAAATTAGGGCTGATGTCACCTGATTCTCAGCTATTTCTCAAAAGACACATGCCCTGGTTTTGTTTTAAGCAGTTGAAGGGAGCTGATTTAGACATAAAATATTATCTAATCATGAAATTAATATACAGCTTCTATAACAGGTACAAGTGGAGTGGAGGCTATTGAGAAACCAGACAAATTCATACAAATATAGTTATAGATATAGTTTCTTTAATTGTAGCCAATATTGTCAGGTAGCATGCTGCTGCAAAAGCACATCCACTTTCTTCATTTGTGAAGAAGGACGAGAGCGCTGATAGTAAATGGCCTGGATCTGTATATCACTTTATCTAGACTGAGGACTCCAAAGGGCTACACACTCAGTCACTCGCCCATTCATACACGCTTTTGTTCTTCACCAACATTTTTTTTTTTGTCTCTCTACCAGTTTGGTCCAAAATGACAAGACTAAGAAACCAATGTATGATTTTTCTTCCTTCCTCCAAGTGTTCCTGCAGACTCCTCGTCCACCTCGCTCCATCTTCTGCCGCCCCACGGAGAACCACGAAGTGTCTGAGTCATCCTCGATTACAGTATGTATTTATAGGGAGTAGAGTCAGGACCTGGGCCCTGCGTGTACTTGTTAGTGTGCGTGAGTGCGTGTGTGTGTGTGTGTGTGTGTGTGTGTGTGTGCGTGTGTGCGCGTGGGTGGATAGGTGTCTTCACACTGCCTAAAACAAGGACCAGTTGTTTGATGACTCACCTCGGCCAGTGGACACTGCACACCGGGTGAACTGACGTCAGCCTGACCTTAGACGGAGGAACCGTTTGAAGTGACCTCATTCCAGATTGGGTTAGAAAGGTGAAGTGCTCGACACTATCCGTCAAGACCCTCCGTTTGATTTGCTCATTTTCTCAGCGCAAGACAAAGTAAGCATGTGGCATTGCACTGTATGAACACAAAGCCACATTTACAGATTTAAGCTTTTTGTCTTCCCCTCTACCCACACACGCATAGATGCTTATCCACTGACTCAATGTGTCCAGATACACACATGAACAAATAGTCCTCTACAATGAACTCGGCCAGCATATACATACAAACTGTGTCTATGGAGGCCTTCATGTTGTTGATGTTTGAACATTTCAATTGAGAAAACTCCGAGACCTGCAGCTGCCTGTCTCGTCTGCTCGGGACAGAGAAAGGGCGGGGGCCCGCTTTTTTTTTTGTTTTGTTTTAGTAGGGAAGGCGAGAATTAAGGCAAGAATGCTTTCTCAATGAGAGATGAGGCATATTGAAAACTATATTAAATTACCCTGATTAACAATTTTACCACGATCGGGCAAGCTGTGGGGGGTGCTCCGTGGGGAGGCTTGAAGACTATTCATCCCCACAGTGCCGGGGTCGAAAGGAGCCCCAAGTTCACAGGCTCGGGCCCTTTGTTATGTAAACGCCGTATCCCAAATCAGCTGCCTCCTCCATCGCCAGACACAAGCACTTGCCTGAGAACTTGAGAGAAGTCGTAGCTCCACTGTTCATCTAAAGCCATCCACCCACTCCACCCTGACACACACACGTAAACACACAGGCACTTTCAGGCACAACTTCATATTTCCGTAATTGGAAAGAGGGTGGCAGATGTGCAGCAATGAGTCTCTTTTGTCCTGAATTCATCTATGCATCTTTTGTGTCAAAATGTGTAAAAAAAATATAAAGAAAACATACTTTTCAAATCATGAAATTAAGTATATTATTTAATTTGAAATTCAGTTTTTCTTTTTTTTTTTCTTTTTTGTCAGGAAAATATATCAAGTAATATTTCATTAAGAAAGAAGTGTTTTAACCCCCAAGTCTCTTGGGAGTGATAATCAATACAAATTAGGCGGAGAGTTGATAAGACATGTATTAGAGGTCAAGAGTTAAATTCTGGCCAAACAACCTTGACCTAGGGTCAAAGTATTTAGTGAGAGCACGCCACTGGTGGACAATTACATTGATCTTAAATGTGGACCTGGTGCATTCAATTTCTGAAGAATAGTCAGGAAGAGATGTATGATCTTATTATTTTATTGTAATTTTATCTAGATAATAATATACATTTTAATTTTTGTACATTTCAATTTCTGAGTATGATTTTATATATGAGAAAACCTAAAAAATAAATCATTACAGCTGTGAGTTGCACACATTGTATAATACACTCTATGCCTGATAAACATAAACAACAATATCAATAGGATTAACAACGAAATTAGACAAACTTAGCAAAAAAACAAACAAAAAAAACAAAAAAAAACATGCAATATAATTATATACCACAGTTTTGAAGACCCTGATGGTCCTGAGTTGTGGGCTTGATCAACTGCCCTCTTCTGTCAGCTCTCTATTGTTGTGCCAAAACCATAACCAGGAGAGGGAGAGGAAGAAAAAAAAAAAAACATCTCATCAATGCAAATTAAACACCCAGAACCTGGGGAGCTTCGGTTAGCTTGCCAGTTCACAAGAATAAAAAAAAAAAATCTAAAAAAAGAAGAAAAAAAAATCACCAGCTTTTACTTCCAAATCTTGCTGTTACATACAGATTCCTCATATTAACATGAAATAGTCAGTCGTATCCGTGGATTAGTCTACAGTGAGTTAAAAAGCCGTATCCACACTCTGGCTGCCACAAGAGAAAATAAGGACGCCTCTAATTCTGCCAGCATAATTGCCTGATTATAATGAGCTTCCCTCTCTCTCTCTCTCCCCCTCTAGCTCTGTCTTAATTTCTCAGTGTGTCTGCTATTGTCCACACACACACATGCAGTCAAACACTGCACCCTAATTCTTATAAATCGATCTTCATATGAAGAGGGGAGGAAAAATTGCATTAATACTTTGGACTGCTACACTTGTGCACTGTGAGTGTAAATGCAATGTGTTTTCTTTTCTCTGCGCTCAATAGTCGAAACAGCATTTGTGCAGAAATAAAAACAATATAAGAACAAGGAAGATGTGGCATAATGGTGACATCCTGGCAAACACAATGACTACAGCAGGCAGTGCAGTTGTTGGTGTTTTAGTCTTCATTTAAATCAACTAGATTTGCACACACCTGAAATTACAAAGTGTGTAATAGAAAATGGAACATTTACTTTTAAAGCCACAACTCTTTTTAGTTTTAAACTTTTTTATGAGTGAGTGGCTGAACAGTAGACACATTATAAAGTACCAGAGAAGATGTTGTATTACAAGTTTGCATGTATTATTTTATTCAATTAAACCTATGAGTATGTCTAAAAAATATAGCATTTTATTCAAGTTTTTTTTTTTTATCACATTCTACAGTTTTCTTTTTTTTTTTTACTTCCATGCTCATTGTAATGTTAGTCAAATGCAGCAACATAGACCATAAAAATGAACTGGCAGAAAAAGAAGCAAATATTGATGTCCATAGATAGATAGATAGATAGATAGAGCTGCTTCTACGAATGTATGTACGTATGTATTTCTACTTATTTGTTATTCTTTCATTAGGAAGTTAATTACCAACAGGAAAAAAAGTTAGCATATTAGTAACTTTCATGTTTGCTATTCTGTGTGTAATATTTTCACTCAACTGCAGCTGCATGCATCGCCTTGTTCCACCAGGATTTGTTTTTCCATCCTCCTAAAACCGCCTAAACCCGGACACGGGCGAAATGAACGTGCCCACTCATGAACACTTTTGCTTAATTATAATCCCTGATGGAAAATCTGCAGAGGGAGAAATCTGAATACATTAGCTCGGATGCAGGGAACATCAGCTCTTATGAGGTTGTGCCTATATGTATAATATTAATTGCTGTGAGGGTTTTCTTCCTATCTACAAAATAAAATAAAAAACACATTTTGTGTGTCTATATTAGCACAGTTGTGCCAGAAGTATGAAAGTGATTGTTAATTTGTTGGATGCCAAATTGAAGAAATAGCTGAAAAGGGTGATTTGATGACAGCAGTCATTTGAATAGACATTTATATAATTTCTAAGTTTTTTTTTAATCACTGACATCAACACAAGTTAATGTGAGCAAAAAATAAAACCTTGTGTTTTGTTCAAAAATGTGTTTTCTTAAATACAAATTACATAAAAAATAAATAAGTGACAACAGGATTTTTTTTCTACTGCTGTTCTGAGGTAACAGCAGCAACAGAAAAGAGGTAAATGAACTGCAGATTTTAAAATAAAGTTTACAGATTTGAGTCGAGGTTTTAACTATATTGTCAGATATTAAATGATTAAGCTATTTAGCAATGACTATTGTCAGTCCTTCACAAAATTGTCCAAGGCAAGCAGGGCGAATTTCTGTGGTTAACCAAATCTGTGCTATGAATCCCACATTACTCTGCTTAAGCAAGAAGCTGCTGGTTTTGGAGGAGAAATGTAGACTGCACATAAATTATTCAGCAGTATTTGCATTTGCATTGTAATTTGCATGCTTGCAGATTAGAGAGAATGAGGAAGGAGGCGCTGCACCAAAGAGAATTACATTTTGAACCATTTTCTGTCCTGCTGGTGAGGAGATGACACAGATTTTTCTTCCATCATCCCCCTTCTGCATCGAGGTACGCCACTGAGATCAGTGGCACACATTTCAAACTGTTGTTTGATTAATAAAAGAAGGAAATGATGTTTAATGCTTAGCAATGCCCGTCCACAAAAAGCCCCGCCATTAAAAATGAATTGTGACATTCAACAATAAGTCTATTTGATTGACTTGGCTGAGATTCCTACTGTAATATTCCCATCGTATTTATTAATATTTTAAGGCTTGTGCTTTAAGCTGAAGCTCCAACGTGCTAGTAAGCACAGAGGAGATGTCGTATGGATTAAACAATAGGAGTGGTGTGAAACTTTCACAGTGTGTCGAAGATCCTGGCTATTATGTTTCATCTAAAAATAACAAGGCTGACTAAAAAGAACAGACAATGCTGGCTAAGAAAAGAATAAAAGGAGGGCAGGCTCCAGAGAGCTGAGAGTTCAAACAGCTGCAGTCACAGTGCTGAGTGGGATGAAGGAAAGGAGAGTAGAAAGTCAGAGACTGTCTTCGGTTTTAAATAAAAACTAAATCACTTGGACGTGTATGGAACAGAATAGATTTTTTTTCTTTTTTTTTTTTTTAAAAAAAAAAGCTGTTATGATTAAAATTGACTCGTGAGAGACTTTTGTAAAATTACATCTGTCTTCGTACATTAGAAACATTTAATTCTTCTTGATACATTTGCCCTTTTGTGTTAATAGTGATATCATTTTACTTAACTGGATTCAATTTCGACACCTTTATTAGTATATAACTATCAGATACAACAACAGTGAGATATTTTTGAGATAAAACAAAATAACAACTGTACGCAAGAATATTCTGGCACTGTATGCATGTGTCTGTCAACGTGCCATAAAAGAGTAGTGCTATGCATCAAGGGGGTGGAGTAGATTTCCCTGCAATAAGAGAGGAGGGCTTTGGCAATATATGCGCATGTGCAAATAAAGCAAAGCCCTCATGTGCCCACATCGAAATGAACATATTATTCTGCATGCATATCATGAGTGCAAGCACACACGCACAGATGTGTGCACAAATGTGCAAAACATGTGCTCAACCTTGCCTCTTGATAACACCCTGAGCCATGCTTTGAAAAGGATGCAACAAATACAGTAAATATTTTATATTACCCTGAAATACATGGGATGGGACATAAATAAAATAAACCTAAATTTTACAGAATATATCAGAAAACTTGTTTTACATAAACCTAGAGTTGGTAAGTACAAATATTGCAAAACACATTTAGATCTGGTCAGACCCACTGGATTCAGAAACACTCCCATGCAAATATTTGAGGCAGACAGAGTACTCTGTAATTACGAAGCACATCAAACTTACCACTTTTTTTTATTAGGCACAGGCTGATATTGTCATATCTGGGGTTGTTTGATTTGGTTTTGGGTTTTGTTTATTTCTGTGTTATTTCGGTTACATCTGTCTTGTTCCTGTTTTCCTTAAGTTAACTTCTTCGTAGTTTTTCTACATATGTTTATTTCTTATTATTTCTTACTGTGGCTTTATTAGGTTTCTTCAGTCTAGCTATTATTTAGTGTTAGAATTATTTCTTGTTCTCTTGTGTACTCTCCCTCGCCCCCTGTGCTACTCTCTCTCTTTCCCTCCACTCACACCTGCAATTAATTAGCTCATCAACCCAAGTCTTTTGTTCAGCATGCAACTTCCCCAGTATTTAACCCTCTCTTTCTCACTCACTACTTGCTGGATCCTTTCATCTACTCCCATCACTTCCTCTTTCCACTCTGTGTTCTCCTCATGTCCCCTTGCTGGCTTCTTTCATGTGTTTTTTCGTAGTTTTTATTCTTCTTCATTAAATTATACTCATCATCTACTCTATGCCTCCGTCTCCTGCTATTGGGGCCATCGACTACCATCCAACATGGCAGTTATGAAATTCTTTCAGTATAAAGTGTTGAGCCAAAGCATCCTGGTTTTATGGTGTCATAGTATTTAGACTAAATCTTAAAACAAAACTATGCATGTTACAATTGCTTTGATTTAAAACTCAAAGGTATAACATCAGAAATATAGCGACAAAACTTGAAAAATTTAAGAAGAATAAACAGATTGGTTAGAAATTATTGAAAAGCAACTACAGCTTAAGCTGTAAAGGAATGGGGAACACCATGTCAGAACACACAATTCATCAAATTTTGAAGCTGATGCGCTACAGCATCAGCAGACCACACCAGTTGCCACTTCCTCCAGGTAAGAACAGGAAACTGAGGCTACAATTGTTAAAATCTCATCGAAATTGCACTAGAATAGATAGAAAAAACATTGCCTGCTTCAACTAGTTTTAATGTGATTTTTAGATGTACACAGTTAGAAACTGGTGCAAAACAACACAAAAGCATCTAGTCACCATTCATCTATTTATCAACTGTTTAATCATGTAATTATGTGGCAAACATTTTATTTATAAACAATAGACCTTTTAGAACCAAGTGAGCACGTCTGAGTAGCCTTGGTCACCATGTCCACCAAGTGTACCCATTTTCTGATGTTTCTGAGATTCCTCAACTATCTTTTGTAGTATCTCAACACATTTTTAACCACACCTCTGAAAACTGTTGTAAGTAGAGCTAGATGAAATTGCAATCACATTGACATATTCATATGTGCAGTATTACAATCGCAAGGAACCTCTTGGTTGCAATATTTGGTTTACTGTTATGTTTCAAGTGCCATACCATACATGCACCTGGTGTATGCCAGTAATGTCCAGTAACTGACCTGCTGGACAGACTTAATCTCACCATTGGATCGATATTTTGGTAACCTCTTATGGACCGGCAACTTCTTCAGTATGTACTTTGTGGATATATAAGCACTGGTCCCCAGTTCATTTAAGTTTTTTTTTTTTTTTTCCATTTCAAATCGCTATCCAAAACTCTTGAGTCAAATATCAGTCAATGGCTTATTTCTATTTTCAAGGGTTACCTTTAGTGCTAGCCTTCCCACTCTTCCTATACCTTGGCACCCAATTCAGTTTGTGGTCAAAATATCCACTTAGAAATGGAACACTCATTTAAGAAGAAGATGATCAATCATTTGAGCTTATTTCTCATAGCATCCTTAATTTTATATGCCAATATATAATGTGCAAACAGCTAGCAATTGTTTTGCAAACATCTATACACAATAACTTGTATGCATGTCAAGGAAGCACAAAAAGCTATGCTAAAACAAAACAAAAGATTATTTCAATGANATTTCCATTGATGATTTTTGTGTGATTTTGTTGTCAGCACATTCAACTTTGTACAGAACAAAGTATTCAATGATAATATTTCATTCATTCAGATCTAGGGTGTTTTATTTGAGTGTTCCCTTTATTTTTTTGAGCAGTGTATATATATAAAGGAAAAAGTACTATGTAGCTGATGTTTCAAAAGAAACAAATCTTATATGGATAAAGCTGAGAATTGCATCATAATTATGCAGATGAACCCGTGATCAGTACATGTTGCTATTATGTCAGTGAGGATGAAAATCTTTAAAACCTTGTTGAATCTAGACAAAAATAAAGCAGTTCTGATGGTAACAGAATGATTTAACCAGGTGGCACTATGTCAATAAAATACATATATAAATCGGTTGTTCAGTTGCAGGTTCTATTATTTGGCATTTAAATG
Organism: Poecilia formosa; assembly: GCF_000485575.1. Taxonomy (NCBI): domain Eukaryota; kingdom Metazoa; phylum Chordata; class Actinopteri; order Cyprinodontiformes; family Poeciliidae; genus Poecilia; species Poecilia formosa. Next base: position 655,199 of record NW_006799944.1, on the reverse strand, counting down.
TGCCCCTTTAAATCTCAGTTTTTAAGATGTAGAGGTCCCTGGCTTGTGTTAAGAAAATAAATTTAAAGTATGCTAGTTTTAAAACTTAACATGTCTTGATTGAAATAGCCTAATTATAGATTTAAAATCAGAAACTTATTCTGGCCTATTGACCTTTATGTTACCTGTAGTTAAAGCAGATGGTTTGCTAACATCTTTTGAACTGCCATTTGTCTATGTGGGAAACAATACAGGATAAGTTCTAGCTTTTCACACTCATCTGTGAAAAAACAGCAGGAGTTCCTGGCTTTAGAGAGAGGGTCAGAGATAGCTCCTGGTTGGATGAGCAAAGATACGCCTTATTTGAATAAAGATAAGAATACGCCTTTTACTGTAAAACTTTCAACACAGAAGTAACAAATTAGATTTGCTCTTGCAATTCTCCAAAGACGTCTTTGCTTTTCTTTCTTTCTTTCCTTCTTATTCTTTCCATTTATGTCAGGTAAATGAATATATGTCTCTGTTGTTCCGCAGTTTCTGTTGTAATTTTGTTGTCTTCTATTGGATTAAACTGCAATTCTGTGACGTGTGCACTCATTGTTTTTGTGTGGCTACACGTGGCCCGCCAGGAGAACCTGGGATCGAAGGAGATCGAGCCAAAAGAGTTTTCTTAAGAAATATTATAACCTAAAATCTTCTTTAACACTTGGGATCCCTTACTCCTTGAAAATGATGGCTATGATGTGAAACAGATCTCTTTACAGAAACATTCCTTAAAAAAAAAAAAAAAAAAAAAAAAAAAATTTAAAAAAAAAAAAAAAAAAGGTAAAAGGTAAATTGATTATTTACTCGGTCATAACTCTAAGAGTTATTTTACAGTGTAAAATCAGCTTGGGGTATCTCTGCACCAGTTTAAAATAGTAACGTAGTTCACTCTGTCACACACGTGGAGATTTTATTTCTTTTGAATAGCGCATAATACACTGTCTCCTCTGTTATGCCTAGAAACAACTACAAATATGTCATGTGTGCTAATGATTTGTTGGTCCTTCCTGACTGAGGCGGTCCTACTGAATCATCACAGTCATCTCGCTCACGCCTGTATTAAATAGCACAAATCATACTTTTGATTAAATAAAATACAGAATTTCGTATTAAAAATATCCAAATATTTCTAACATAGTAAGAGATTGTCTTACCTTAAAGAGGTGGGAATACCGTTGTTGTCTCGAGTAGCGCTTTTTCACACAGGCAAATCTGAGGACTCCTTCTCACCCAGAGTTTCAGTGTGACCTCTACTGCAGTTGAAAATACTCGAGAGGGGAGGTTGAATCCATTGATTTTTCTGACGATGGAGCCTGAATTTGTAGAGATAGAGAGATACATTTTGTTTTGGTAGGAGACCGTTCATTTCTGTGCACAGCCATCGCAAGAAGGGCTTATGTGCTCCTTGCTACTTGATTTCGGAGTAGGGGTGTTGTGTGTTGCTGGGGTAGAGTCCGCTTTAGCAGCACTTCATCAACATGGTGAGTATGTCAGCAAGCACCTGAACGCAATACTCTTACTTATCTGTCGTGGTTCACTGACGGTATATCAAATGGACATATTTCTATTATATTGAGATATTTGCAGTCGTTTTGCCGTTTCGTTTATGTTAGCTTGTATATTTGTGAAAGAAATCGTGTCATTTTAGTACAGCCTGTTAGCCATAGCAGGTGTCTGCATCTGTTGCTTTATCAGTTTGTTCTAGGTATCAATAAGTTAAGCGTTGGTTTGTTATGGCTAAGAAACATTTTTGTTTCAAGGCAGGCTTCGTTTATACTCCTGTGGCGGTTTACACTTAAACCAGCATACCAATATACCTCTTAGCTTGCTAATTATAGTTGGCTAACATGGAAATAGCTTCCAGTTAAGGAGCCTATGGAAAGACATATTTTAAGCCAATGATCAGAATTAGAAAATTAAGATATGACTATTAACATGGCAATAACAAAACCAACTTAGTGGTAAACATTTAGCCTGTCACTCAGGTTAAAGCTGTGTAGTGAAGGTTGTGTTGATTCATCTGACCTGCACGGTTTGACCTCAGGACGCCCTCAGGGAGAATGTCAGGATCATTTGACTCACCTAACTTTGGTGTAATTTATTTCTAAACCTGTGACAGATATTTAAATAGAACAACTTACCCAATTTATCTTTACCTGCATACAAACAGTTATTACAGCAAGTATAAATACTATAATCTGGACATTAAAAAAAACCTTTAGTAGTTCCTTGATATAAGTTTTATTTATTTTTTTTAAAGAAGTTCAAAATTATTTTATGGCATAAGTATCAATGAGAGATATGCTATGGGATAGTTGCATAAAACAAAAGCAACAGTGACTTGACTTTTAGACACACTTTCTATTAATCTCAAATAAAAAAAAGAGAACTCACAGACTTGACTAATCATTTCATTACCCTTATGTTTGTAATCACAGACAAACAAAAGGCTGATATAAGCATGGGAAAGAAGAGTTTAAACTAACCCATCATCTAAATGTAGTATACAGTAATCCATCATTTATCCCAATCATCTTTCTGTCCTTGAGTTTTAAATCCACCCATTCTTTATTTGCTGTTCTCTGTTTTTCTCCTTACAGACATTGATGTTTACAGTTCAGTCTTACTACTGTGAAAATATCTGGATAAATTCATAGTCAAGTTTTGGATTACACTTTATTGCTAGATAAGAAAAGAGTTTACAGCCATTAAAGTTTGAGTCTAGAAGAAGTATGGAATTTGAAATGGAATTTTTTTTTAAAACTCTGTTATCAACAATTGTCTTTTGTGCTCCAATAATTGCTACAATCTGTATTTATAAGTTCCTAAATAGATTAAACACTCATTTATCAGGTAGCAACAAATAATGCTTTTGTCATATTGTACTTAGTCTTATAATTATTCAAAACCTTTTAGTCAAACGTTCCATTTCGCAGTTTAAATTTGATGACAAAAAGCTTGCGTGTGCATATTTGCCATTATGTTTAAGTATATGTTATTTTAATAATATAGAGATACTGTTTATCTTTATTATATTTATTGTATGACTAAAGTATCCACAATTTTTTGCATTTAATTCCAAAATGCCTTCACTAACTCTCTATACATTTAGATATTTGAACGCTTATTGATATTAAACAGCATCTCCTATGGAACAGCTTAAAATAATAATAATAAAAAGCCTGTATTATTTAGTCAATCAAATTATTGTCTAAATGTTTTGCCAACATTTCTTCAGTGGAAAATGCAGTAGATGGATAACATGTCTAACTTCATTCATTAGGGTCATCATTATGTCAGACTTCTGTGTTGAACCAATAAACAAATCATCATCAATCTCAGTGTATTATAAGCCTGGCGGGCCACCTGGCTTTACTTGTGCCCCCCACCAAGCTTTGCATTGCTTAGTCTTTTGAAAATGTTTGCATTTTCTAAGACTTTATAGTTGGTGTTTCGGTATCAATCTTCAATATTTCAATAACACATAATTATCAAGTGATATTTTCAAATTTTCTGCCAACCTTTAACATTTTTTTAACTTATGAACACAACAGGCTGGCTGGATGAATAACTGCCCTGGCACTCAACCTTAGCAAGATTTCTCGGGGAAACCTTGAACTTGTACTCCACACTTGAGAAAACTTTGTTCTTTATATGCCTTGCAGTACAGATGCAGCACATATATAGCATGGGAAAGTCATTGTTACAGATAAATATAATCACTGATTTGTGTTGCAAATGTTACCGTGATGTAAAGATTTAGATTGTAGAGTTTGTGTGAACTGCTGTAAAACGTTGAAGTTTTACCGCTTTGAGAACAGTTAGCTAAGACTAACAGTTAGCTAACTGTTAGCTAACTGTTAGTTTCAAAACTAATCTGTTTTAACAAACTGAATGCAAGAAGACCCATCTGCGGCAGGTATGATTTTGATTCCTCATATTGTTTGAACAGAATCCCTAATGGAAAAACAAAAAAAAGTAAAATGTAAAAAAAAAAAAATGTAACTCCATCTGAAGACATGGGACAACCTAAGTTAGAACGGTTTCAATTTTAGTGTTTAGTATTTTGTATAGTTTCTATAAAACATCCATTTAAGACCTTGCAATCAATTCTCTTCAACCTTTTTATGCTAATACCCATAACTGAAATTGAGTGCAACCAATTATCCACAGAAGTACAGTGAAAGTGTATGAATATGTTTGCATGGCACTGTGCATGGCAAACATTTGAATGCAGACATCAGTTAGCTGTAGTAAAGGTCTCCGCTATTTAAAAAAAATGTAAGCATGTGACTAGATGTGGGATAAATATAATACAATTTGTCACAGAATTTGACAGGAATTTGGGCAACAGCGGTTAGTGGTTTCCTTCATTTTTATCCTGATATTTGATGATCATCTGTAAACCCAGGAGAAGTGGAGCTGAATGACGCTGGACAGCTGTTGGTCAATACATGTTTTAAAGTTAGTTCCATCCAGCACTTATAGATGGTGGTTATCACTGCAGCTCCAACAACCCAACCCCCCACAGATTTCATTTGGTTGTCGTGTGGAGGGGGTCAAGCGGACTGGGCAAGATAAGGGAGTACATGCTGGGTCAATTTCCCCTAGGCCTGAGATCCTTGCAGGTCCCCACAGAGAATGGTCAGCATTCGCCCGAGGAAGACTGTCTGCTTTTGACCTATATAACATGACCATTACTCTGATGAAGAAATGTCTCGACTCAGACAGGTTGTGTTTGGTCACGCGTCAAGTATGAGTGAGTATAACTGCAACATAAATTGCTCCCGCCTCTCCTGCAGTATGTCTGGAGATGTATTGACTCCATGTTTTGGCGCTCACCCCTTGCTGGGCTACACTGGGGCTCCCTATGACCATTACAAAATTTAGTTGAGTGAGTATAACTCACACTTTTATATCCTCAATATATTTGTCACCTTCTGTGTCACACTGGTTTTGTTCTAAAGTATTACTCAGACTATTCTGTGCGCTGGGTTTTCACTGTATCCGTTATGTTTGTTATTCACTCATACCTTAGAGGCAAATAAGTAATGATGCGTTTGGGTTTTCGGATCACTGGAAGCAAAGAATGCAACATATTTCTTTTACTGTATGTTGATATTCTGATAAAGAGGTCTACCTGGCTACTTACTGCAGTAAATGAAGGATAAATACAGAAAAGGTAACAAGGATCTTTAATGTCACCACTGAGCTAGAGATGAAGAAAAGGTCTTATTCTGAAACCCAGCTTTGTAGTTAATACTACAGAGGATATCTGAATTATTTGAAAGGAACTTATTTACTTAAAATTACAGAGTGTGGTCATGATGTGAAGAAAACGCCGAAGCAACAGGATTTTTCAGATAATGGGTTTCCTAACCGTAGTTTAACTGGCTCTAGTTCAAGCACTGCAGCCGTAGGACACCCCCTTGAAAAGGAAAACATTTTATCATAGATTAATTGGTCTTTTTGCTGAAGTGCGTGCAGGAAAAGATATAAATGATTCCTACCGATTGCCAAAGAGAAACCCACCAACAGATCTGAGCCAACAGCGGCTGGATAAAAGCACAGCTTGATGGGAATGATTCTGGCCTCTTAAACCTAAGTGAATATTGATCTGAGGGTTCTGGGTTGGAATTGAGCCCCTTTTGTTGCTAAATCTTTGGATAACAACCATAAAAGCTGTGTCTGGCCAAGAGACATTTTGAAACATGTGCCACACAATAGTTTGATGGGAAAAATTTAGTGAGACTTTAAATTTTCTGAAAATGCAACACTTGTGTATTATGAAACGTGAAGCCGCTTTGATGCTATTGTAAACCATGTTTGAAGGATCTTCTTTTGTCTCCCTGTCATCTTTGTTATTCTGTTTTGTGAAATCTGGTTTTGTTAGTTTAGACTGCTGCATTTTGGGAAGTTTTATTGGCATGGTTTTGTTAACAGTTACTGTTTCGGGTCTTGTCGTCTTTCTTCCATAAGCTCAGTAAGTTTAAGCTTGACAAAGAAGCAACATCATGCATTTAGATGCATTAGTACCAGGTGTGTGACATTTCTGGGCATATAATAATCGGCGTAATGGTAAAAAAAAATAATGCTGCACTTGAGCAGCTAAATTGATGTGGTATTTAAGATACCAGTAGTCACTCCTGACAAGCATCTCCACGGCCTTATACAAGTAAATGTATTAAAGAATCAAGTGTTTTTGTTATAGAAAAGCGGAATAATTTTCACTTGCCCCTTCGTTTTAGTCTCTGCATGGTTTGGATTTGAAAATGAACTGAAGCTTGGTCATTTTAGTATCTTTGGCGGAAAACTGTAGACCTGAGGTTTGCTATTGTTTAGGCCACTGAAATATATTCTTGAATGTCTTCAACTTTCTGCCCAGACCTATTATTAATTTGCTAGCTCAATAAAGAGAAGTAAGGGAAATGTCACATCAACACTTCTGCCTTAAAAAAATTGACAAATTAGCAAGTCCACTATATTTCTCGCCGAAGTGAAGACTGTCTTGTGAAGTTGTGGTCAGCAGAAAGTAGGTACCTGCTAATTTTATTTGCTGTAGATATAGCGCAACAACCTGTGTCTGTACTTGTGAGTTATATTTTGAAGTAAAAAAAGGAAGTAGTTCTTAATTTGCCCTGTTATGTTGATGGTGGATGAACAAAAACTGCTCACGGCAGTCATGTACTCTGAAAACACTGAAAACGTCCCTCACTTAGTTTAAACACCCAATTTACCATTTTCCAAATATATTCATTATCTACAGCTCGACATCTGAAATCATTTGATCAAATCTTACTTGGACTCTTTTACATTGAAGACAGATTCAATAACACTCTTTACATTGTAAATCAGTCTATTGGGTATACAGTGAGGGAAAAACCAGATGAATAACCTCTCAAACATTTTTTTTTCATTGTGTTTGGCTTTGGTTTTACTTTTGTGGTTGTTGTTTTTAAGCCCTTTTTGGGTTAAGTGTATTTTTGAGAATAACGACTCCGAAAGAGTTGAAGAACTTTTAAAAGTTGTGAATTTTCCTTTAGAGGATAATTTATGTTTGTTGTTACCACTTTAATTAATAACTAAGTGTATTTACTGTCTTTTCTCACAGGCTTTGTTTGGTGTGCAGCTGGTGGTTACCATGGTAATGGCCAGTGTAATTCAGAAAATTTTACCTCATTATTCCTTCGCAAGATGGCTCCTGTGCAGTGGCAGGTAATATATCATCATTTATGCCAGGCCTGATCCATTTGATGAGAGTTTAAATTTCTAAATGAATATTTATTTGAAGTTTAGTTATTGAAGCTGAATGATCATAACGGATAAAATATTCACACATATCTTTTGACATGATAAATAACATTGCTAGATGTTATTTATCATGTCAATATAAATACTCTGTAGAATAGTTCTACAGAGATATTCTGTAGAAATTGCATTTTTCTTGAGAATATGTACTTCTACACACATAACATTTAATAAGCTGTTAACAGGAAAATGGACCAGAAGAAATCCTCTTACAGTCTAAAATTGTCAATGGGATTTAAACACAGCTGTGAGGATGGATTTAAAGGGAACCGAATGTGTATAACAGTGGGAGAAATTACCCTTTAAACACTTGTACATGGTTACTATTTGAGTCTTTCTATATTAGTTTTCTTAAATCCAAGCTGTACTCCACAGCCATATTTATTTGCTCTTTACACCTCAGCAATCACATAGTTTGAGTAAATTTAGCTTCAGTCTGATTCTTCTTACCCATCTCCACAAAAAATATCTGCTTTTTGTGCCTTTTTACTGCCATATTCACTGCTTGATGAAATGTCTCTGTCCTTTTATCTTCTTCACAGTCTGCGGTGGTATCAGCACCCCACGGAAGATGAGTTAAGGAACTTGGCTGGGAAACAAAAGGGACAGAAGAGGAAAGACAGGTTAGACAATTTTTGGGGGGGAATTTTGGAAGTGCAAAGACACACGGACAGTACAGAAGTATTCCTTTTTGGAGAATGCAGATGATTTGGATAGATAAAAAACAGTCATGTCAAGAAAAAATGTTGATGTTTTGCTTTTAAGGACTGTTTGAAATCCGATGGAAGACAGTTTTTTTCTTTGTTTTGTGTCTTTACGGCAGTTTATCAGAGTTCAAAGCAGTTTATCCTGTTTGGATCTAGAAAAGCAGGTCCTTTTTCTGCTTCATCTTATGCTATTTTTGAGACAAGATGGTTTAAAATACTTTAGTTTTCTAAGAACTGATCTGTCTTGAAAATGGTCAAATATCAGACGTGTTTTATTCTGGAAAAAGATTTTCCTTTAAGATTATTTTGCAACTCAGAATATGCTTAGCTTAAAAATGATGCTGACAAAGGTTACACCATCTGTCTAACTTGTAACTTTAGCTGTTTTTCTTTGTACTCCCCCGTTGAAGTGTGTATGTAAATAAGGTTCATCTTCAAGTTAATCCTTGCCATACCACATGTTATATCTGAACTTGAGACGTTTCTGTAGTCTTTTTTCTGACCCGGTGTGAGTCAGATCAGGTCTCTCTAGCACCACATGCTCAATAATTCCCTAAAGAAAAAAAAATGGACCACTGTCCTTTTCAACTCATTCCATGCAACTCCGTCCTCTTTGTTAACAGAGTGACTCCCTCAGTCAGGGGTGGAGTTAATCCTCATTTTTTCTGTCAGGTGTCTCGTAGATGAAATCTGTCCCTGGCATGTTTGGCGCTAGAGTCTTACGGTGGTATTGTATTTCTAAATCCAGGACGTAAGCACCAGGTCTCTATTCTCCAGCTGTTAGTGAGAGGCTGCCAACTATGTTCTTTTTTTTTAATGGCCTTGTTAGAGTAGAAAATGTTTTTTTTTTTTTTTTAATTCATAAATTCAAAGTTAAAACATTTCTCTCGAACAGATAATGCTAAGGTAATTGAATTCTTATATTTGCACTAAAGGTGGCCATGTTCTGCCACAGTGTGTGGTTCTGTATGTCTTATAAAGCTGTATATCTTTTTCCCTGAACTTTGGTGTTTTGCTCCCTTATTTCCCTCTAGGAAGTACAATGGTCACATAGACAATAAACCGCTAACCGTTCCAAAGGACATAGACCTGCAGCTGGAGACGAAATGCATCACAGAAGTCGACACGTTAGGTACTTTTCCAAACATTTCTAAGTCCGAGAGATAATCAAGCTGACTTCTTTCTAAAAATGTCTAAAGTTTCTACTTATTCTATTAATAATCAAAACGGTTAAATGTCTTTTTTCCCCCCCCCTCAGCATTGTACTACTTCCCTGAGTTCCAGTGGCTGGTGGATTTCACTGTAGCAGCTACTGCAGTGTATCTGATCACAGAGCTTTACTACGGCGTAGCTCAGCCCTCAGGAGAGATGAACATCAGTGTGGTCTGGTGCCTACTTGTACTCGCCTTTGTCATGTATCCTTGCATCATTCTCTCAGTTCTGCTCCTCATTTTTAATTGGAAATTCATGTGAATGAGTGCCAACAGATGTCCTGCTAAAACCCACAGTTTATTCCTGCAGTAAACACCACAAATACAATAAAGTAATATGTCACATCATTGACTTTACCTTTCTCCTGCTTTTCTGTTATGTTGAATGATTGTAAAATAACACATTTTAGTCGTTCCCGTTCTGTTGACCAGACTCAGTCAGTTGGTGTCACTTTATGCCTGTGCTGCAGAATGAAGGGCCCCTTTTTCACAGCCCAGTTGACTGATTTAGTGGGGCCGCTAGGGGTGTTGGTGCCTATCTACAACCGTTGCTGTTTACAGAAGCTCTCCTCCTGTGCCAAATTTCACACAGAACAATATACAAATGCACAACCCGGTTTCTTCTTTTTTGCTTTGGCCTATGATGTACAATTCCAAAGTAACATATTGAAGTTTGTAGTTTTGTGACTGAATGTTTAAGGTGTGTGAATACATTTGCAAGGCTCTATAAGGCATTTTATTGTGACATTTTTTAAACTGGACTGGTAAGTTAAAAAATAACAGTTATATTGGTGCTTGTGTTTCATTTCAGTTCATTTCCTTGACTTTTTCTCCATAGTAAAATCCTTTTTTCCCTCACGGCCCACTACTTCAAGCTGGAGGAAGGAGGCGAGCGATCCCTCTGCATTACATTTGCTTTCTTTTTTTTTGTCAAAGCTATGATCATTCTCATTGTTACTGAAAACTACCTGGAATTTGGTCTGGAGACAGGTCAGTGCACCACTATTACAAATCACTTTGGCAACTTTTTATCACTTGTTGTGGTAAGTCACTGTTTCTTCACTCTTAGGTTTTGCAAACTTTTCTGACAGTGCTCAACAGTTTCTGGAGCATCAGGGCTTAGAGTCACAGTAAGTACATTAAATATTTTTATGCTTATTGTGCTCATAGTTGTGATCAAAGGGTGTTTTAATGAAAAACAAGTATGACATTGTAGTAGAATTTGCTGTATTTATGCCACATCATAGTAAAATCAAAAACCTTACTACTGTTTCACTGCTCCCCTAAAATTACATAGCTCTCACTTTAACTCCTAAATCCACTCTGATGGTCCATTGAAGCATGGGCTCTACTCAATCTCTTGAAATATGCCATGGTGTCTTGGCAATAATTCAACAGATCTATGTTTATACTTGGCTCCTCTGACTCTTTTTGAAAGTACACAGGATGATGTGCACATTGGCTCCAATGTCATTAGTGCTGAGTGAGCTGATGTTTGTACGGAAGGCTTTTATGTTCATAAAGCAGTATGAAAAATGTGCTAAAAGCTATGACTTAGCTGCTTGGTGTATGTATATAT
>NW_006799944.1:604727-644169 GCF_000485575.1 Poecilia formosa | reverse complement strand
ACTTTTTTTTTTTACTATGATATCTTTGGACTCTAGCCGTGGTTCTGAAACATATAATACAATTTGTGTTTTTTTTACAATTTTGGACAAATATTTTTTAACCACAAATTTTCCAAAAAGAGCTAATCTTGGAATTATGCAGCTATACCATATATATGTTGTTGTTTTTTTTTGTTTGTTTTTTTTTCCAGACAGTAAATATTATCTGTTTTCTGTTCAGCACGTTTGTATTCGGCAGGTGTTCAGGGTTTGGTTCAACGTCAGCATCCCTAAGCATTTAAAAATGCTTGTACATGTATCTCTCTGCACACCTGTAATATTGTGGACCAAGCAATCTGGTTCAGCATTTCTCATCTGGTTCTATGTCGGACTTGAAATTAATTTTAAACAAGCCGTGTGCACATGGTTTTGAACTGGTTCCACCTATGTTTCTTACTACTTTCACATTATCTTCAGAATCTGGAGTTTCATGTTGCTGCCAGGTATCTAACTCATGGATAAGGCTGTACTCGGCAGCTGTGCTTGTGTACAGCTGCTCTCTAATCAAGTCCTCTCCTCATAGCTCTGTTGCCGTTTGTTGAAATTAGGGTCATTTGGAAGATGACCTCTTTGAATTGGGACTTCCTTTCATTTGCATTTGTGTCATTTCTCTTTCACAGGGGCCCCATATCTAAGCTCACCTTCAAGCTGATCCTGGCCCTGCTCTGCTCTCTGATTGGAGCATTTCTAACGTTCCCTGGCCTACGATTGGCCCAAATGCACCTTGATGCACTTAACCTAACCACAGCAAAATTTACACAGTGAGTGTCTTGCAACATTGTACCTCTCTGCATTAGGAGACATTTTTTTTAGTATTCCTATAACATTCAGTTGCTCTTCATAGACAGTTTTAATACCCTTCTTATCCATTCTTTATTCACTTAATAAAAAAAAAAAAGTTCAGTTAAATTTAAAAAACTAAAATTATTTATTGTATATCAATATATGTATACAGTGATTGGATCCACACTATTTGTGACCTGAATGACACATCAGTTGAGCCTCCAAAGCACAAACAGTGAAACGCTGAGGAGCTAATGAGCTAGTAGAAGTCTAAACTTGCCACAGTAAAATGTGAGCCTGGATACCAGAAGCCTCCAAACACCGGGTGCAGTTCTCTGTGGTGCATTGACCCACTTAAACTCTGTGGCGAATGAAATCAAACAGCAGGAAGATTAGACGGTGAGCCCATGCTGTGCCAGTATTTCTTCTTTTCTTTTTTTTTGTTTTGTTGCTGTGTTTTGTCTTGAATTAGGCAAATCTAAAGTGAACTGAAATGCAAGTTTTATACGTGCTACTCACCACATTTTGGTTAGTTGTAGTTCTGGGAGCTAGGCCCTTTATATTCTAATAAAAGTGTTTCTTTCCTCCTTTAAAGTTAAAATAAAAAGAGAAGTAATGTATCAGCTCCATGTCTAATATTTTTGGATTTAAAATGAATGAAATGTATTAATTAAGCACTACCACCTGCTTAGCTGTGGAACTTATGTGGTTGAAAAAAATAACACGAAGGCCACCAAATAAGCAAAAATCTTTTTTTCTTGCTGATGTTGGTGTACGCTTTTTAGGCTTTTTTTTTTTTCCTAGACCTTAAACTCATCCTGTTCAGACTGGTCACTCATTCAGTCCCCAAGGATCAAATGATTATATTTTGAACAGTCAAGCAGAAAGCAGAAAGGTCTTATATTGTTCTGGGTATGTGCGATACAAGAGATCACTCTGTGACTGAGATGAAGATATCTTCAGTTTGGTCATTTTTCTGTATAAGAACTCGCTGGGTGGCATGTCTCTGGCCATGATAGGAGGTGCTGAGCAGAAAGCACATTGCATTCACATAATCCACTTTGGCATAGTAGCCTTTGCAAAATGGCTTCCTCTTCAGTTTCCCTCCATAAGTGCCATAAGCTTACCTTGGCAAACCCTGTAACTAGAGAGGATTATTTCCAGTGCCCTCATTTTTTCTTTTTCTTTTTTTTTTTTTTTTTGCCATGGTAATATCATCACCTCTTTCAGGGAAGGTTGCATTTCTAAAGTCTGTCCTTGTTAACTTCACATTGGGGTTAAAAATGTTTAACTTCAGATTAGCTTAAGTGAAAATAAGAAAATGTTGGAGTAAAGCTTACTGAGTTGTCTCTGCTTCTGTTCTTAATTGATTCACAGAACTCTGCTTTATATCAACTTCCTCTCCCCCCTCATCATGGTCCTGCTGTGGGTGAAGCCCATTACCAAGGACTACTTGTTGAATCCCACTCTTGGGAAAGAGAGTGTGCCTTTGTAAGTAAAATTTTTTATATACCATGCTATACTATACGCTCTAGCATTTTTTTTCCTCATAAATATAATATTAACTGTGTGGTGCTTTGACATATTGGAAAATGTGAAATTCTCATGTAGTTTTACTATGAACGACATACGTTTTTGCTCATAAGGAAGAAGTTTGTAGTTATTTTTAAATGTAAACTTAAGATGCTTTAGTTTTTTTTTTTTTATCATGTGGTTCGTAATGATAAAAGTAGAAAAAATGTCCTTATTTCTCTGAAAAAGAAGCACAAATACATAGACCAAGTAGCTCTATCACCACATGCTAATTTATTAAAAGTGGTGGCTGTTTATATATTGTTGAAAAAGCAACATCACACATAAAAGATGTTGTGAACTTGCTGTCTTTTTGTCATTTTTCCACCACAAGCAGCTTTTTGTGTTAGTGCAATAACCAGCATATGGATTGTCATCATAACCGTTCCACAGCAGCACCATGCTGTGTCAGCAGTAGCCTAGTGGCAGAGAGTCTAATGCATTAGAAGAACGTCATAATTCCACAGTAAGACAAGTTACAGATGGATCATTTTGTCCATCAGTTCTCATAGAAACCACTTTGACATTTTTTGTCATGATTATGTGTTTTAAGTTGGGTCTTTTTGTACTTTTTAAAACGTTTTTTATTAAACTACAACATGAGGACATGGATGCTTATCAAGCAAAACGATTGAACCGTAGTAATGTTTAAAGATCTATTTTTAGCTTCAACTATGTCTTTGTCTGGCATTATGACACAACTCTCTCCACGACGATTTCCTCACTCTGCAAATGAGCTACTTTAATTTAGATTTTTTTTTACTAACCTGCTACTTATAAGTCAAACAAGCAGACTGGGAAAAATCTCTTCCCTTTGTGTTTTAAAGAAAATAAATAAAACCAAAGTAAACTTAAAAGTTTACAACAGTGGGTTAGAGGAAGCTTTGTTTAGCTCATAAAAGAAGTGATGGCAACATATACATTGTCTTCACCGCAAAACGAAAGTTGTTTTCTTTAACTCCTCTCTCATCATTAATTCTAAGATGTTATCCTCTACTTGTTGTTTGAAGTCTGTCGTGTATCTAACTTTCTTCTGCCTTTGACATAGGCCTTTACGCGCATCAAGGTCAAACCTGATTAAGTTTAATTTCATGTTACACTACCCCCTTTTCACCTTTTTATACCTCAATTTCACCCTCTCTTGCCTTTTCTTCTGAGCTGTTTGTGGCTCTTTTTCCTCCCCTTGTCATTTCTTTCTGTCTCTGTGCCTCTGCTTACCACCCAGATTGGTGCTTTCACGATGTGTTAAGTTTGTGGAGCAGAAAAAAACTGCCTTTTTCTTTTTTTTCTCTGTTTCTCCACCTTTATTTCCGCCTTCCCATTAATGCCAGAATGAGCGAGCAGGCATATGATTCGTTGCGGTTATGGGTTATTATACTGATGTGTGTGCTCCGGCTCGCCATGATGAGACATCACCTGCAGGCCTACCTCAACCTGGCACAGAAAGGTGTGGACCAGATGAAGAAGGAAGCAGGACGGATAAGTACGGTTGACCTGCAGAAGATGGTAACTACTTTGTTCATAGTTTTTTTGCTTCTTTTAAACTACAACGTTGCAGCTGTTTACTTTATAAATTGTACTATTTAAGATACTCTAAACTTGGCGACTTGTTTAGTATTAAATTTTGAAAAGCAGCCATGTCTTCTTTAGTTATAGCTTTAGTTTAGAATAGTTTTGAAATTGTAGATAATTGAATGGTTGTCCCATGTATTATGTGATATCTTCGATTTAAATCTACAAATATTATGCTTTTGCCATTTTCCTTTATAACTATAGATATAAAAATGCTACTGTTCTCAATTCCACCAATTTACATTGAGGTGTGTCACCGATGTGTTGATCAATGTGTACTGTCCTCAAATTCTATTTTTTATTTTTTTTTTATTTTGCTCACATTACAGTTTTAGGAACTAACCAATCAGATTATTTGTTGTTGCCATTGTTCTGACTTACTTTTTAGTTTTTATTTTAAAATAATTTTAAATACCGAGGAAACTTAAAGAATTCACTGCTAACTGAAATGGTAAAATTTTCAGTTTGATTGGCCCTGACCGAGAACCAGCCATTCAGAAATTCAAAAAGTCGGCCAATGACGATGTTGGATTCACATGATGAATGTTTGGAAATGTTTTGTCTTGCAGCTGTTTTATAATCTGAACTAATGCCATTCTTCTTTGTCTAGATTGCACGTGTTTTTTACTACTTGTGCGTAATCGCACTACAGTATGTGGCACCACTGGTGATGCTGCTACATACCACTTTGCTGCTAAAAACTTTAGGTGAGTCACTCCTTAGTATTTTACTTTTGTGTTGAATAGTCTTTGCTTTCTATAACATCAAGCCATTCTTTTCCCTTTTTTTTTTTTTTTTTCCTTAACTTGCAATAGGTGGTCACTCCTGGTGGGTCTATCCTGAAGAAGACTTGCCTTGCCTCCATGAGATAAATTCTGATTCTGTTATCGGAACAGAACAAATGGCACCTCTAAAACCAGATACAGTGGTGGAAACTGGAGCCCGGGCATCTGTGGCCCAACTCTCAATGGCTCTTGGGGGCTTACGGACTGTTTTTAGCCCCTTACTTTTCAGGGGCCTGTTCTCCTTCTTCACCTGGTGGATTGCTGCCTGTCTGTTCTCCACCTCTCTTTTTGGCCTCTTCTACCATCAGTATCTCATGGCGGCATAGCATCAGCAGCAGTCCCAAAATGTGGCATTTAAACCCCTACTTTTCTGGACATGGTCAGAAAAGGACCTATTGGGGGGGCTACAGAGGCCCACTCGTGACTCTGCTCCACAACTCTTCCTCCGTCACCTCCATGTCTCTGACCACCTCAGAACAACTGATCATATCATCAGAGCTCTTGGTTTTGCTCCCAGTGCTTCCTCCACAGACGACTGTGAACTCTTATTTGATTTAACTTGCATAGAAGTGATGTTTGTTTTTTTATTCAGTCGAGCAGCAAAAGCTCTAAGTCTTTACGAGGCTCACCATTAAACAATGAGAGGTAAATAAATCAGTGTCATCGGTAAAGTGACATAAAAACTCTACAGACAGATTTATGAATTTTACACAAAACAATAATCAGAGATAAATGGAAAAATGGCTTTCATGCAATTTTACTTTTCTGCATAGGAACTGGTGACTAAAGCCATTTAGTGACTGCGGGCTACATACCGTTATTCGGTAATCTCAAACATTCTCAGATACCTTTAACTATAAAAAAAAACATAATGCACCTCCTTTAATGCTTTCCAACAAGTCAATTAGAGTACTAATTTTAAAATGTTATCATTTTCTTTAAATTGTCTCTGATTTCAGTGATCGCCAGGTCATTCTTTTTAATCGTAGCACATTTTATCAATTTTACTGGTGTGAAAGTAAAATTACTACAATTTTACTGATTTAGCTTAAAAATGTTGAAAAAAAAAAAAAAAAAAAAAAAAAAGGTTTCTTCTACATGCTTTCTCCGTTGAGCTGCTGCATCACAATTTTAGTTTTTGTCTGAAAAAAAAAAAAAAAAGGATAATCTATTTAAAATCTGAAACCTGAGGCTACCCCTCTACTAAGAAAAAAAAAAAAAAAAAAAAGGATAATCTATTTAAAATCTGAAACCTGAGGCTACCCCTCTACTAAGAAATTAAAACATATTGATTAGCGTAATTATAAAATTATTACCCATCATTTGCCTTCAATGTTATTTTGATGTGTAAATTAACTGAAAAGTATAATAAAAACACCCGCTAAATGTATCAGTTATCAAATGCTAAATGTAAGAATATTATCCATTTTGACACTCGGATCTTCTATAATAACAATGAGAGTCAAATCTTTTGAACAGTCAAATATATTTGACACTAGCTGATTGTTTCGAAGCTATCCGTTTAGGTCTAAGTGGACTGGCCAACAGAACTACCACTTATATGAAATCCACAATAATGTTTAGAGAAAAGTGTTAATTAAAAAGACAGGTGAGTGGTCCTCTTTTAGTTTCCACCCACTGTAATTTTTGTCTGGAGTTGAATTTGGACATATTCTTGCCGAAGGAAATGTGAGTCACCCACAGAAATACCCATTGGTGGATTGTGAAGAAGCTACATTTAAATCACAGAATATCTGGATCATTCTAATCAGACTGTGTTTTCTTTTTCCTCATCATTTTTGTGTTTTCTGTTTGTTTGGAAACTGATTTCTACCATGATTTGGTCACTTCTTGGTTGCGTCTTGCTCTGGTACAGGTCATTTCTCCTCTTCACCGGTTCTTAGTTTTGTAGGTTTGGTCTCTTTGTTCCCAGCCTGTTTTGGATAATAAAATTGGTTGTCTACCTCGGGATGTTTTGTAAACACCATGGTTCAGTTTGTGTTCACTTTGGGGACATTTTGTACCTGCTTTGACAACCAGCGGTTTTAAATAAGTGTCCTATAATCTACTCGCAGACTACTTTAAGGAAAATGCGTTATGAATATAATAGCTATTACTTAGCCTTCTGCTGGATGTTGCTCATAGTTTCGGTTTAATCGGGGGTCAAAAAGTGTCAAATTTTATAAGACTGAAATGACCCAAACAGGGATCTGAACCACAATCTTAGGGAAATGGGTTTTATTTGAATTATATTTGTTTAGCATTTATTTTTCTTTACAATGATACAGATAATTAACTACCTAAAGAAACAAACCGATGCTCTATGGTTAAGTACATGGCTATGAAATGGAAGGAAGTTGGGACCAAAAGGAATCGGAATGGGGTTATGAGTTGTTCTTCACTCCTTAAGTCTCAAAGTTTTGTTTTATTAAAAATATTAACCTGTTTTTTTTGTTTGTTTGTTGTTGTTTTTTTTGTACCTGAAATGTCTTACACAGTCTTAAAACGTATTAAGGACCAGTGAGTTTCTGCTTGGAAGTGCTGTAGTCCTGCTCGGGTTTCTAGAGTCGGAGAGACGAGATCGTTTCTCCTCAGCTTGACGTTGATGTGCTTAGAGCTCGCCATACAGGACAAAGTTTAATTTAAAAATGGAAGGATTTCTGGTGTCATGTTCATAGTTTATTACCTTCATGGTTTTACTTGAGCCATTTTAGTGGGTGTGTGAGAGGACTAATATGTTTTACGGGAGGCCAGCATGTGTGGGGCTCAGTCGGGGTAACGGCTTATGCCCCTCTGTCTGTCTGCTGGTAACGTGTTCACTGCTGATTGTCAGCTGTATACTCAAAGGGCATTGTTATGAAGAGAAGTCAGCTGCTGTTAAGATGGCACATTTTTTTAATTTTTATCTCCTACATTTAATTGTGCATTTTCAGATTTCTTTTCTTAAAATATACGTTTTTAAAATGGTGCCAAGTAAGGGTCCTATTACCCAACAACCCTGTGCTTTGTTGCTGAAGGTTTTGTTTCTGCTACTTTGTGAAACTGCACTAAAACTCTGCGGCCTTCAGTTTTTTCTGTAGATCTGACTTGGTACATTGGGGATTAGCTGTAGAGGTTCACACAAGAACTACATGTGTTCAGCGAGTCTTTGTGGATCATTCTACGTTGGTAGGAACGTATAAATATGCGCACAAGGAGTCGGAGTTGTTGACTCACTGGCCAACACACTTGCCCGGTGTTATTAGAAATGTAGGGCACATGGTGTCAGGTTAATTCCAAATTCCCGTTTTCTTTGGTTCAGCTGGAGTTTATGAACTCCAGACGTCAGTTTTGTATACAGCAACATATTCCAGCAACACCATATCAACATTTCTAAAATCCTGATTTTCAGTCTTAGCTTTAGTTTGTATCCGTTTGAAACGATGGGGAATATGCACATAGCGAATGTATCAATCCTGCCTGATTTTTAGATTGCGTTTTAATACATTGATTTGAGTTGATTTAACCCCCTTCCACCCACTTCCCTGCAATTTTCAAATTCATTCCTTGCAAATGTGTTTAATCTGAATCTCGTCCTAATCATATTTGTCGTAATCATTTATTTTTCATCTATTTTTTTTTTTAATATTTATTTGCTTATGCTTGCAAACATTTCTAATTTGAATTGTAAGCCGTTCATTTTGTTGTTGAAGTGCACAATGGCTAAAATCATTTTTTTTTTAAATGTGTTTGACAAATCTGTGAGAGATTACCTTTTATTTAATGGCCTGGTCTGGGTAATTGAAAATAATATTTTGGATATTTTCAGAATCCACTGTCCAGATGAACAGATGTTGATATTTTCAGTTTTTTTTACCACTGTAAGTGTTTATTACTCAGTTTTGGTTTCACAGACTAAAATAACACATGATGTTCTGTCGTGTATTTATTTCTGCTTTAGATTTTGTCTTAAATAAATTATGTTCTTTACTTTGTCCTTTTTTTTTTAGTCTTGTACAGCCTAACTGGGGATCATGCATGAGATTATTAGAAACACTGTAGGATGTTTTTACATTATTCCTAACAGTTGTTATGCAGATTTAAGACCCAAAATGTGATTCTTTGTTCCAACTTTCTAATCTTTGGAGGGTTTGAACTCACTTAGCTATCCTCCTCGTTGTGCTTGGTAGCAATATTGTCTGCGCATAAGATTCTCCTACTGCAAAAAAAAAAAAAGACATTATGATAAGACTATTTGTTAGAGGTGCCAATTAATGTCCACAAGCACTGTTGGTGTATCGAAGTGCCTTGGAATGCCTTTCATTTTTCTTACAGCATACAAGTGCAGAGACACACAGAGGTCCATGCCACATTGCTACTCATCAAACTGGGAAAGACGAGAGGACATGCTTTACAAATGAGACAAATTGGTTTTGATCTTTCTATTTTAGTAAACGTCTACAAGAGAGCGCCTACATACGTTCTAGAATCAAGAGCAATAATTAAATAGTTTAAAAGACCTGGAACTAACAAGCAATGATGGACAGAAACTTGAGTTTATTATGCCAAAAACATAGGATGGTAAAAGCAGGGGAAAAACCTCCAATATTCATTTTCAATGGATTATAAATTGTTTCGAAGAGCAATTTATTTTAAGGCACATCTTGACCGTGGCCATGCTCATGAGCAACAAGGAAAGTAGGGGGAGGGAAGAGAAAAACTAAATTCTGAAAAGATTTTTACTCCGAGTCGAGAATAACATAATGGCACTTAAAAGTCCAGTTTTTAGTACAGAACTCCAAGGTCCCAAACAAGTTAATGTTCAGTTAGGAAAATGAAGTGGCTGTTGTGGTTCAGCGTCTTTTGTGCGTATGAACCGTTCCACATTCTTGCTCAATCTGTAATATTGATTTTTGGCAGTCGGCGGTCATTGATTTACTTCTCCTTGTTAACCGTCTCCATTCTCCGGGGAACGGTTTGTGGATTCAGGGATGAAACGACAAACGTTCCCAAAACTCCTCTCAATCTGCGCCATTCTCTGGGAGTAACATCGGGGCAGTTAATACAGGCCGAGTGCCATTGTAGCTGTGAGCGGGAAAACTGGGCCAATGCATTCATTCATAGGTAGACAGATCAATAAGACAGCCTCCAAAACAAACCACTGGAGAGGCTCCTTTATTCCTCTTGAGTGGGGCCTTTTCATAGAGGGCCCCTCTTCGTAGAGCAGAGACCCCCGCCCCTCCGTCGCCACAACACAGCCGAAGAACTGAGAAGCTTCTGAAGGGGTCGACGCTACAAAAGCGGGCTTTCTGTCTAGCACAGAAGGGCTAACCCATCCCGATGTCGATTGTGAGAAGCGGCTGCCATACTTACATGATTGACCTGACCTTCTCCCGTGAATGGCCGAAAAGAGAGCACTTTACATTGCTTGACCTCCTGTAACCTAGTTTTAGGTGTTTTTTTTCTCTTCATTGATACCTTCAATTAAAAGCAAGTGAAAAGATTTATAAAAAAAAAGCTTCTTTTTTTTTCATAATAGCATGCCAATTACAGAATGACTG
Source organism: Poecilia formosa (assembly GCF_000485575.1). Taxonomy (NCBI): domain Eukaryota; kingdom Metazoa; phylum Chordata; class Actinopteri; order Cyprinodontiformes; family Poeciliidae; genus Poecilia; species Poecilia formosa. The sequence goes on along the minus strand of NW_006799944.1, from coordinate 633,878 downwards.
AGATCATAGCAATTATCCTATATATAAAACATCCAATCATATTCTTTTCTAAACCGTCACAGCAGATACAAAGGCGGTGCAAAACACTGAAGTGTGTTTACAGATGTAAAGTATGTTTTTTTTTTTAAGTTATTTTAAACTTGCTTTTTAGAACAAATGTAGATTGTGAGTCGCATCAAAATTCCACAACGTCACCTTTTTAATGTGCATAGAAAAAATATTGTTCATGACAAAGTTTTGATTAGGAGGTCGAACAATTTTCAAATGATTCACACTTTCTCTGAGTAACAAAGAAACCACATTTGGAACAGATTCATGTTAAATAATGAATGACAAACACAAGTGAGAAATCCACAGTGGACATTTCGTTTTAATGGTAAAATATAGAAGGTTCAAGGTTTTTATTTGTCATTTTTGCAGAGATCTGAGAAAAAGCATGCAGAGACACAGGGCAGAACTCTGTCACAGGTTGCTAAAAGAAATCAAAAATAATTATAGTCAACTGATGAATGTGTTTAAAAATTTCAATAGAAGTTGAAGTATTTTTAAACAAACAGAGGCATTGGAGATATCAATGAAAGTAGTAATGGCAGCTGTAGGCAACAAGTAGAAAGTATTAGAGTAGTGTTGATATACAATGACAAGTGCTTTATATGCAACCTTAAAAATAAATGTCATGACTATGTTTTTAAAAAACCGTTTCAATGTTGTATATAAAACAGTAATTAAATTGTCTTTGTTTTGTGTTCGAACGGTTGGGAGCAACAAAAGTTATGACGCAAAGTCAACAGCAGAATATTTTTACAATGATCTGAAACAATAGAGTGTTTGATGATGATTTAATATCATCAAATAAGTTGAAGCAAACGCTTCTTTCCCAGAACTCATCCAGTAATAAAGCTTTCTGGATTTGTCTCGGACTCAACCACCTTCTGGCAGACGGGGAAAGAAATGGACAAGAAGTCCTTATGAACTATATTAAAATCGCCACTTAGATCAAATCTGAGGTCTGCTGAAACGGTCTCACTGTAATCACTACTGCTTTTACCTTTTTTTTTCTCTCTCTGATTAACACTGTTGCTTTGGGGTTTCCACGCTTCATTGTTGTGTGTCTTTAATTAGCAGCCTCCTGAATGACTGCGCCAGAGACAGAAAGCAGCAGTCCATCTGTGTGTGTGCGTGTGTGTGAGAGCATTATCCTATCTCTTTAAAATAAAAGGCTGTCTTTAAAAGCTTATGGAAAGCATCCTTGTTGCTCACCTCTGTTAGTTCATGCAATGTTTATTTACATTGCATGAACTAACAGAGTTTTCCTGTTGACGAAAACCAACTGATGAATTTTCCTTCCCAGCACTCAAGTGTGGATAAACCATCCGGTCCAGACGTAATTGTCAAACCACTGATTTCCAAAAATCCCTAGCTAATTTTTCATGGAATTGGCAAAAATATTTTAAAAGATCATTCCCTCAGTGTGAGTCCAACCGTGTCTGCCTCCTCCACAACAAAAAGCAACAGGGTGGACTGCCCTCTAGTGCCACCGCCTGAGTGTGACACAGTGTGGAAGAAGGGGGGGGAAGGGGGAACAACATATGCAGCATTAGCAGAGTGCCTGCTTCTGCTTTTCAGCGCCGGCCAATCACAGAGCCCAGCGCTAACTCGTTCATACATCAGGCGGAACAAGGTGGCGAATGCAAATGCTCTGGGATCAAGGTGTCTCCTTGGTAGTGGTGCAGCACTTGTTTCCTCCCTTTCATGTTAAAATGATGACGGTAATAATGTGTCCAGAGAACGGGCCTCGGATTGAGCCAGTGGAAGGATGAGAGTAGATGGGATCTTTTGATATGGAACGCCGTGTGATGTTGTTGTCGTTTATGCAGCACTCCGGATGACCGTTCATTAGGAGGATTTTTGGCACTTTAGTGAATGCGGGACTTGAACTAGAACAAAGGTGCTGCAGTGTGCACATAGTGTTGTTGCCTTTTGAGGGGGTTTTCCTTTTTAGGTATCTCCAATGTCAATATAATATCAATAAAATACATATTATTTTTTTAAAAATCATATTGTTCTACCCATACACTTTAAGAAAAATGTGGAACTGGCAATTGCTTTTTTTCTCCCCACTTCTCTCCTCTACGTGCTTCAAGCTTGGTGAAGCTAATTTTCACTGTTATATTTTATTAGGAAAATAATGCAACTTGCATTCATGTAGTAGTTAAACTTCTGGTTCACATAGCTTTAAAGCCAGCTGATGTTTCTGATATATTCACGTAGTTAGGTGTCTTTGGAAACTGTGAAATAGAACATATATAAAACTAATCTTAGTTCTATAGACCAGCTAAATTTATTTGTCCACCTGCTGATTTTTTTTTAAATCTAGCTAGATTAGTGCATCAGTTTAGTTTACATACAAAGTTTTACCTTGTTGATATTGGTAAGGGAACAAATTTACAATATTTGTTTTGCTCTGTTCATATCTTTGGTCTTGCCTCACAAGAAACAAATTACTTCACTAATATAACTTAAATAGTTCTCGTTACTTCAAAGCAATGCATCACATTTCCCTGAAAAATAAAATCATCTTCAGAACATTAGAAAAAATCTGAATGGGTCAATTGCCCTAATCCTGATTATAAGTGAGAAGGTCACACATTGATCCGCCGCCGCCTCAGACATCGTCTTTGACCTCTCGCTTGCAGGATGACGGGGGAGAAGTGTTGGCAGGTCACTGCAGTCCTTTGGAGCGTTCCCTTGGGGAGCTGACCCTGGACACTCAGAAACAAGCCTGTCGCGCTGCAGACACATGTTGATTGTCCGTTCCCTCCAGCAGCATTGTCTGTTGGAAAGACAGGAGAGTGTACATTTTTATTTATTTTTTTTTTGGGGGGGGGAGGAGTGGGGGCAGATACATCAAGGACAGATTAATGTTCTTTATATTTAAAGTTTGGATGCTTTTTGGTAAATTAACATTGCTGCAAAAGCATTCATGACCGTTAAGGTTTGCCACATTTTTTGATGTTACACACACAAACCTAAGCATATTTTGTTGTGGTTTTGAGTGGTAAAAGTATAAAGTAAATATGTCTTCCAGGTAATATTGTCCAGTTTTGCAGATTTATGAACTGGAATTTTTGCACATTAAAAAAAAAAAAAAAACATAGAATAAGTTCATTTAAACTGAACAGAGTGTCTGTAAAAAAATCATTTTTTAATGTGGTTCAGCCCAAGCCACATTAACTCATGGACATGCTTTGATCAAAACCATTCGATTTTATCCTTAGCTGAATGTTTAAGATTGCAGTTCTGCTTGAAGGTGACCGTCCACTAATGTCTGACCTCTATTTAGCTTTATCCATTTTCCCATCAACTCTGATCAGCTCCCTGGTCCTCGCTGACAAAAGGCATAAAGCCGATGTCACTATGTTTCACAGTGAGCATGGTGTTTTTAGGGTATGAGCTTTCTACCACACTTAGCGTTTTGCATCTAAACCAAAATGTTCGATTTTGGTTTCATTTGACTAGAGCTCATTCAGTTACATTTTTAGTCTTTTTGTTGTGTATCTTATGGAAAACTGCAGAGGGCAAATCTTTCTACTTTATTCCAGTGCTGAATTTCAGTGCTTTATGCCCCCCTGGAAACACTTTCAGCTTAGGTGGGCAGCTTTGCTTGCAGTTGTGCCATATTCCTTCCATTTTCATACAATGGGTTGAACTTCTCCAAAGCTTGACCTGTTTGTCTTCACGCTGCTGTTTGTTCACCAATGTTCTCTAACAAACCTCTGAGGGCTTCATACTGACAGTCTTTTTAGCTGACTTCAGAGAGTTTTCTTTATTGTTTTTCTTTATAAAAAAAAAGCTTTAAAGATATATATTATCTTATTTCCACTCCATAATTATCCACTGCTTTGTGTTGGTCTGTCACAAAAAAAAATCTAAATTATATACTTTCTACTAAAGATAGTAGTTGTGATGTGAGAAGTATAAAAAAGTTCCATAAGTATTAATTTTTTTGCTAAGCATTACATATTTGTGTGTGTGTGCAAAATTACCCTTTTTAGGCATACTTTTATATGCACCAGAGACTTTAAATGATTGAATAACATAAAAAAAAACTTTTTACCTTTATAATATTCCACTGAAGAATATGGAAGAGGAATATCTAAAGAAAAAAGTAGCGCACTCATAACCATCAACTTTGTTTTTAAATGAAAGATTGAAAATTACATTTCACTTCTCGAGCGTTAGAATGAAAACGTAATATAAAAATAAGACATTTCCTTTTATTATTCTCTCAAAAGGGCTATTATCTGGTAAAGGTGAATGCATCCCAAGAAAGAAAAGCAACTATCATTCATCTTCTGCAATGCATGGCTGTAAATTATGGCATTATCTGCACTGCCACAGAAAAGAAAGGCAGAGATGAAGAGGGGGTGTTGAAAATAAAGAAAGTGATGTTGGGTGAAAAAAAAAAGACAAAACTCCTCAACATGCACACACCCTTCAGTCAACAAAGATTAGGCTCGGCCTCATCCGGTGGGGCCTGTCAGATTTATTTCCAGCATCAAGGAACTCTTCCCCTCTCTTCCAGTCCATCTCCATCAGAGCTCTGCCTGAGCTGCTGTGTGGCCAGAGCTGCTGTGGATGGAGGCTCGGGGTAGAAACTGGAGGAGGTGTGTCTGTACATTCACGAGGATGTTTTGGGAGGAGGCAGTAAAAAAAAAAAAAAGCCGAGGTAGTTGCCAGGGCACACAGGGCCCCGTGGCATTCTGCGATGTCTGGGTTCCTGGCGTGCTCTGGGAGCACCAGTCACCAGCGGAGGTGAAAAGCAGTGTCACCATGATGAAAAGGGGCTTCCTCCCCCCCACCACCAATCCGTCTTCAGATCTGTGAGAAAATAATGAAAAAGACAGACGGATACGGGGAGACGGCGAAGGAGAGAGTTTTAGGGAGCGTAAAATCGCTCTCACTGTAGTTCATGTCAATATGTCTCGCATTTGAAATCCTTATTATAAATTGGGGTGTGGAAAAAGAAAGGGGGATGTGTTTTCATTGTTCAGGGACATGTGCTGTCTCACACACACACTGCTCCCCTTGCCCAGACGCCTGTGCCACACCACCTACCTCTGTCGTTCTGCAATGTGTAACCTAGCAACTATTTAATTAAAATAGCATCAGCAAGGATAGAGGCTTTTTCCCTCCTCCCTTGCAAGGATTTTCTCCAATCTCAATACTTCTCAGCGCAACATGAATCAAAAGTGACGCTGTGTCTGCCACTATATTGTGCCCCCCTTCCTTTGTTTCTGCGTTTGTGGCGGTTTCCACAAAACTGACTTTCTTTGCTGACGGACAAAACGCGTTTGAGTGACATGTAAAGTGGAAAAAAAGTGTACTGAAAACATCAATGTCTTTATCAATAAATGTATTTTTAATCTTGCTATTGACATGGAATTTAGAGCAGACACCAGTAAAATGCCAAGATTTCCAACACATAAAAATAAATCAAAACAAAGTTCACAAATTATATGTAAGGTGGAAGAACAGGTGGAACATGTATTATAAAAATTATATATCTAAAAATAAAAAACACATTATAGACACATTTCTATACTTGTGCATGTTTCAGTGAGCTGTCAAAATGTACATGTACTTTTAGAAGGAGAACAAAATAATCAAGAAGCTTGTTCAAAGCAGAGCTCCACTTGCAATGAAGTTCAGAAAGACCAGGATTCATAAGCTACAGTTCTTGCATGAAAACACTAAACAATGCATTCAACCACAATGTTGACTGTGAGCACTTGCTGCACAAAGACTCCACTGCAGAAGGAAAAGCATTTCGAAGCTGCCTTAAAGTCTGCTGCTGAACATTTGAACATTAAGCTCTTGAAGTACTGGTCAAAAATAGTCTGGTCAAAAGAAAGTATCAAAAAGAAAAAACACATACAACAGTAAAGTTTGGAGATGGGAACGTCATACAGTCGGACTGTCTTTAGCAATACGGTACTGCAGTACCTCATTAAATTGAATTGAGGATAAATGTACTGGGTTATTCTTAATCAGAGGCCTTAGATGAACTATCAAAGGATGATTTTTTTTTTTTTTGCTCAAGACACTGATACAAATAAACAGGCAATCACAGAGGAAGAAAACTGCTGGAATGGCTACAGCAATCATCCCAATTGAAAATTGATGGAAAGAATTCATGATCAAATAGCATTGAAAATTTGAAGAGAGTTTGTGCTGAAGAATGGGTCCAAATCATGCCTGGACTAAGCGTGCGAACACTTCCTCCGTTCATTAATCCTCCTCAATCTAACATGACCAAAAAAGGTTTAAAAAAAAAATCACTGTGTGTCACTTACTTAGTCCCTCTGCCATTTATATAATTTCTTTGTAGGTCTGAATTAATTGGGTTGTGGAGTGATATCTAGTATTATTTTTTACTAGTAGCCCTATTAGAATGAATTTCATGTGTTCAGCACTCGTTTTTACCTCCGTATGTAGGTTGATGCTAAATGCCAGACCTTACTCTACAACAGACTTGCAGAAACAGGGCCGTCGACCTCTGTCCTTCAGAATACTCAGTCAGAAATGACAAAACGCCTCCCCTTTATGCTTTTCTCCTCCTACTCCTCTTGCTATTTGTCTACCCCCCTCATGGCTGCATTTTTTTCTTCTTTGTATGGCAAAACACAGCACCTCCTGTTCCGACCTGAAAGGAGTTGCCTCTCACCATGCTCTACATGTGTGCCAGGCTCGGGCAACGCGGAGCAATTAGAGGAAATGTGAAGCAGCTCTACATGTCAGCGTATGCCACACTCACTGCCACTCAAACTGCATCTATGGGAAGCAAACAATGGAACAATGTTCTAGTTTATGGCTGTCAAAACAGAAGGCCCTGGCTGCTGTTTCTCTTACGCCTTTCGCTAGACCCCGTCGGTACCCTAATGTGTCACACAGAGTGGGGAAGTTAGCTGTTCTTTTCTTGATTTTCTGTAATGTCACATTGCGCCATTGTGCAAGTCCAAAGAAGTATACACATAGAACCTTTTTTATTGCTCTTCGTATGAGGAACTCTGTCAAACAGCGACGCAGTGAAAGTCATGGTAAATGGATGATTCAACATTCAAATGGGTACATTACAGGGTTCACCTCTGTCTCAGGCACCTTCATGCTTTCTACCAAAAGAATTTCACATTCCCGCCTCTTATAGCCCTCTCACCTTCGTTTCTCATTGTCTCCATTCCCTCTGCAGACATCACATTTCAAACACAGACATTTAATGCCAGCAAAAAAGAAAGAGAGTTAGAAAATGTAAAATGGATCCAATCACATAAAAGCTTCTGTCTAATAGTCACTCAGAAAATCACTCTCCACCCAATTTGAGAGGGTACTGCCACAAGACCCTTCCTGGTGTGATCTTTTCAATAAAATGTATCAGTGATGGAAAATCCTCTTGATTTGAATATATTCAAAAGTTGAGCATGAGTCTGACGTCTGTTGCATTGGAAGCTAAGCAGATCTGCATGCAGTCACATTTTAATTTTAAATATTTTTTTTTAACTGTTGCTTTTTTTATTCTGTTACTTAATATTAAACTACATGATGCACCAGTGAAATAGTCAGAGTTCTGCATCTTTCCATTTTTTTTTTGTTGCTTTATCTTTATTGCCTTTGAAAAAAAAAAAAAAAGAAAATCAGATTTTATTTTCTGATTCACCAAGACTGTTATGCATCAGCTTAGGAACATATGCTTTAATACATAAAGTGTCATTTATTTTTATTCTTTCAGTTTCTTTTGGAATAAAAACTGCTCTCTATAAAAAGTTTTTAAAATAAATTAAACCTACAGCACGTGTGTTCTACTTTATGTGTCACAGTAATTGAGGAAAAAAATTGGAATTCGTCAAAAGCAGAATAGACAAGTCAGACGTAAATGAAAACTGCCTGATTGGTACATCCCTACTTAAAAATCTTCGTTTTACGCTCTTATAATAAAGACAATACCATATAAATTATTGTTAACACAAATTTAGTAAACGTATATCACTGAACAATGCAAACTAAAAATAAAAAAAAATTATCTTTTGTTATTTTTAAGAAAATTTCCATATAACACCTATTTGAATTACTTCTGTATTCTCCTTTGAGTTATAGTCCATATAGCTTATGTAAATCTTTGAGAATGTGTGTTCACACAGTGATTTGCATAATGGCACATGATTTTGACAGAGAGAGGGACCCCTTGACATTTTTATAATGGCACTTTACAGGGTGGACAAGGTTGGGGGCAGGGCGGAGAATGCAAGGCAGTACTTGTGGAACCACATATAGGGAGGGACCTGTGTGGTGTGTCTTCCAGCCAAGAAGCGAGACAGTCACCCACGGTAAGCTGCGGTTTTAAGAGAATCAGATTTCATATTGGGATTTATTTGGTGAACATGGACGTAATTGCATGTCTGAGTTCATTGGAAACATGAATTAATTGCTCTTTTCTTCAAATCTAATTTCAAATTTACTTTTTTATCACGTTGCAATCACTGACTCCCCGCCCCTCTAGGGGTAAGAGTTGGCCTCTCCCAGATTTGCACATCTACACCATACCTCAGTGTCAGTCAGGAGAAAAGCATCTCCACCGTATGATGCTGTTTCATCATTGGGATTGTGTGTTCAGGGTTATGTCAAGGTTTTCTGCCCTACAACAGAGTACCTTTTTTCCACATTTATGCATCCTACATGGCCTTCATGGACGTCTTATGGCTTATTTTCAACAATGACTTTCTCTTTGCCACTTCACTATAGGGGATACATTTGTAGAGTGCAGAATTGACAGTTTTCATGTTAACAGATTCTCCCAAACGAGCTGTGGATCTCTACAATTCTCATCATTGTTACTTTTTTCATTAATGCCCTTTGCAGAATTGTCAGTTTAGGGATATGGTTATGTCTTGGTTGGTTTGCAACTGTGCCGTCTTGCTCCCACTTCTGGATGAAGACTCAAATGATGCTCTGTGAGATGTTGAAACATTTTTGTGACCTGCCTGGTGCATTCCTTGACCTTCATGAGGCTGTTTATTCACTGCTGTTCTCAAATCACTATTGAGGTTAAATTACAGTCAGTACACTGAATTTAATTAGGAGTAATATAATAGGGGTTTGAATACAAATGTGTATCATGCTTTTATGTGCAAAAACATTTGAAAACTATGTATTTCTTTACCTCCTACTTTACCTTCACATTTATCATCTGCTTTGTGTTGGACTTTATATAAAATCCTTAAATGTACATTATAGTTTGTGGTTGTAATGAGGCAAAATGTAGTACATTTCTTGAGGTATGAGCATTTTCTCCATTTCGTCAACAAAATAATTTCCCCCACTCTGAGAATTTTTTATTTTATTTTATTTATCAATTACTAAAAATATGTGTTTTGGTGAAGGAGGTCAGTCAAATAAAATCCAGGAAACGTGGTTCTTGTCAACACCAGTGGCATTGGAAGAGTCTCGAGTCGCAGACTGGGGTGTGCATGGCAGACCCAGTCGTCTGTGGGAGAGGCTACCAGCAAATTAAAAGGTCACAGACTTTGATGGCTCTCCCTTTTTACTCTGACACACTCCCTTATGTCTTGTCTGAGAGGCACATGCAACAATGGCATTATTTTAGCTTGCCCAAACAGCTTAGACAATACTGCAGCCTAAGGCCATATGCTGTGCCTGAGGCCGTCCAAAAGTCCCCCCACGTTTGTGTCCGTGGGAACAAGAGGTAGACTGAAAGGGCTGTCTGGAAATCACTCCCCTAACATGTCGTGAAGGAAGTTTTTTTTTTTTTTTTGCTGCACGGGTGAAGCAAGATGGCTGATAAACACCAGTCAATACATGGCATGCCTTGAGAAAAATCACATCGGCAAGACAGGTTATAGTTGGAGAAGCAAAGTAAAACAAAACTGATTAATTATGTCATTGTTTATTGGAATTTCTAAAACATATATTGAAACTATGGTTCATTCATGGTGTTTTTTGTTTTTTTTTCTTTTTTGCCAGTTATAATTTGACCTCAATTAAAGGAGGATTCAAAATCTGAGCTTTTGTATCCTTGAAATCAGTACAAATTTCTTGTTGATGTATCCACTGTTTTTTGCACTCTTGAATCCACTCTCTAGTCACACATCTGTCTCGCTCCATGCTTCAAATCCCCGTCATACTGACATGCATACACGCTCAGGCACAAGCAGACACTTCATTAAAATGCATAAAGAGTCTCACTCGCACACTTACACACACCTGACACATGCATTAATTAGCACACAAGAAACAAGCTAGCCTCTCCATTCACACCCTGAGCCTCTTTCATTAGCATGACAGTGGCTAGCGGCGGCCGGGGGCCCGTCGACTGCAAGGTTCTCTCCTTGGGGCCCCTGATTAAAAGGAGAATCCCTTGGATGATTCCTTTCATCGCTGCACCCATGCAGAGAGTCTTGGATGATCCTCGATCTGCAAACTGTCAAGTGTACCTGCTTCTATGGGCTGGTCTCTCTTTGAGTCACTGCTCCATCTCTCCATGCACCATCCTTCCTCCTCTCACTCGGACACCCACTACAGTCTGCTTTCTTCCATCCGAATGTAATTGTCACCTCACTTCCTAATTCTCAGCGAGGCCATTTGGGCTTTCCTTTCAGGGATTCTAACATATGTATGCAAAAGAGGAGGCCTAGCTGGTGTCGGCCCTTGTTCTGCTCCTAGATACAGATCACACAACTCTTGGATTCACAATGACGGCCCTAGGTGACCAACAGAACAGAGCTGGTTCAATGAAAGCTCATTTCACTGTACTTAGAAACCACCTTTCTCTCTTTTCAGCACACGGGGATCTTAGCACCCTCACACCTGACGTACAGGGTGGCTATCATCTCAGGCCTTTCCCACCGGGTCTCCTCCATCCAGCCTGGATTTCAAGGCAAAACGTCTCATTAGCTGTGGTCCTTGAAAGAAGGGCACTCCATTTTAAATTCAGTTACACATTCCCTTTGAGTGGGACTGGAAGGCAAAGAGGAAGGCTGATAGTGGAGAGAACCAAGGCATGGAGATGATCTCAATCGAAGGCTGGGGCCTTGGACCCCGAAGGGAGGGATAGCAGAGAGGGCTGTGAGGTGTGCTGGGGCAGCCATAATTTTACACCATCATAACCTCTAAGGACTGTAGATTTATGCTAATGGCAGTTTCAGAAAGAAGGTCTGCAGAAACTAGATTTGGAGCTTCACTAAAGGGTGTGTAGTTTGAAGTCCATCTTTAGTCTACGTTTGCCTTAGACTTCTAATGTTTACAGTTTTGGATTGGTCACACACCTCAGTCTCTCTCGTTGACTCTAGGCCTTCCACGTTTATTCGCACACCGGGTACAAATTAGCTAAAATACTTTAAAATAAATGTATATTTCATTTCAAAGGTTTTATCTAACCCAGTTAATTTAATCTTTCATTTGTGTAATGTTATTCAGTAGGGAAAACAAATTTAATGTTGAGAAATGTCTTTTTTTTATTTTTTATTTTTTTTAGCAAAATCACCAGTGGCACAGTTTTTCATATAACTAATGATCCGATCCCCCTTTAAATAAATGAAACAAAACCATTTTTTATTTATACATTACTTTTTTTTTAAGTAATCAGTGAGTTTGGGAACTTTTAATTGGCAGTAAATTATTTATTGTTTACCTGAGGGATGTATACGACATAAGGTATAAATATGACATGAAACTGATGTGTGGAATCATAGAACCAGTGTTTGGGAGTGCAAAAACAAAAACTTTTTATCTTTTTATCACCACAAACATAAAAATTTGGAGTTTGAACTTCAACCAGAACTGTGTGGTTCGGTCGGATGAGATCAGGATTTTGCTTTTTGGCAGCAAGCATTCCAGCTTGGTTTGATATAAAACACAGGATGAATATTTGGAAAAACTCTTTGTCCTTACTGTTAAGTGCAGTGAAGTATCTGTGATGCTGTTGGCCTTTTAATCCTTCAAATCCCATGAGAACTTTGCTGGTATACATGATAGACTTTTTAAAATACCAGGACTTTTTAGATGAAAATCTGGTTCTACCAGACAACTGAAAGTGATTATTGGTTTCGTATATTATCAGGCTAATGATCCAAAATATTTGGCCAGTATAGGAATAACTGACCAGACACACTATTGCATTATTCATGGCACGCTCAGTTGCCACTGGATGACTCATGAATTTGCAGGAACTAGATTGATGGTGCCAAAAGAAATGGCCACAGATCCCTCCTTCCATGTGATCCAATCTTGTAAAATTTGATAAAAGACAAAATATCATCCTTTTGGCAAAATCATTGTACGTAGCACTAACAGCAGCGATGTCAGTAATTGTCAGTTATTTTATTGCAAAATACTTTTTTTTTAATTACACGGGATGAATTACCTTCTACCCATTTATTCCTGCAGGGTTGCAAAGAGGCCTATCATGGGTGGTCATCTTGTGATGGCAGGATCCATACTGAACAGGTTGCCAGAATAAAATTGAGACACACAAGATAAGCAACCATGCATACACACTATACTGCCTTCGCCATATGAAATGCTACTAGACAGTATAGCTAAACTCTTCCTTATATCAACACACACACACACATGCACACGCTCATACCTACTGTCAATTTTTGATCCATTATCTCCACAAACCCACCCCTCAAACTAATCATTTTAAGTATTTTTCCAAAATTTTTATCACAAAAGAAAACCTTAAATCATTTATTCATCTTTATTGGGGATGATTTTAAGTGAGGCAGGTATTCCAGTAGAAATCACAGTGAACTCTAGTCAGCAAAATCTTTTTTTAAATATTCTCACACCAATCCAGGTGCAGAAGATTTAACAAATGTTTTTCTTTCTTTCCCGGTGGGCTGAGAGCTCAGATTGGTGTCTTTCTGGGCTCCGCGGCTGACCAGTAGTGCTCTTTGAGATCCAGCCCCATGAAGGAAATGCCTCCTGAAGAAGCTTGTGGTGCACACACCACATACAGCACCAGTCTCCACTAATGATGGCTGCACGGCAGCGGCTACATGCAGCAGGGGGGCAAGCTGACAGACTCTTAACGAGGAAATTTCATAGAGAGACAGGGTCAGTGGTGTCAGAGCCGAGCAGATTTCGGACCATACTACATTACACGCAGATGAAGAAAATCCCATCATGTGCCCCTTCAGCTAGAGCGGAACTCATAATTAGGATTAGATGAAATCATCAAAACTCGTCCGGGTTGCTGGACCCCTGCTGGCTTTTACAGTTAATAGCCAACAACCAGCAATACAAAGGATGCAGCGTGATAAGAATCGATTGGCACTGAGCTTTCTCTGATTTCTCATTCTGAACCATCGATTAGGACAACTATTGATCAGTTTCTTTTGCTGTGTTACTTTGCAACCATGGACCAAGATGAGATCAGTAATGGAGGGTGGCACCATGGTGAGGTAGAGGGCAGATGATGGACATATGTCATGTGGGTCATTCCTTTAGCTTTCCTCAAAATGTAATCAGAAACCTAGACACACCTTCATTGTAATAAACCAGATCAATCAATAAGGACACACTGATGGAATTAATAAGAAAACATGTCAATATGGTTGTGTTTGACCAACAGAGGTCAATAATAGAGTTTTTAAGAAAGAAGAATCTCCATATCAAATGCCAACTAACTTGTTTTTGTCACGTTTCTTAGTATTTGTAATCCTTCATTATTCTGTTATTAAAAGAAGAGTGGAAGAGTGCACAGGCCTTTTGAGAAAGCGAACACACTTTCAGTAGAACTATTCAGAGGAGTTATTTTAAGAATGTTCAGTTTGAACAATTTAAAGCTTAATTTAGGTGATAGCAAGGCATTTCCCATCTGATACCAGGGATCAGCGAGCGGTCCCGAACACAGCACTTTTTAAATGATCCATATCGGATGTCCTTAATAACACTCAGCTCATAATAGCGTTTGTCCTCTTGCCTGTCATGATGGCACCCCTTGTGAGATGTGTGTCCAGGTGTCAGTTTTTAACAATCACTGCCCACTTTGAAGTGTATTGCTTGCAAAACTGTGTTGCAGTTCATGTAAATTATTTTGTTGATTAAATCTGTGTTTTGCTCTTTAGGGTCTAAACCTGCACACACGCGACTTTGTGCATGATTAGCTTTGATGACAGAAACATCCCGTGTTTCCGTCACCCTGCGTCACATGATTTCCGTGCCCCTGTGGTGCAAAGTTACTCATGTCAGGATGCCGCCTCACATCCATTGGTCAAGTGCAATTTCACTGCCTCCCATCGGGGCTGAATTGAGCATTAAGGGTGTCTATTTGACATCTGGCTTTTCTATAAGTATGCTCCACATCGTATATTTCCCAGCTTTTGCTCAGCCAATCTAGATAAGGCCAAACATTATGCAGTTTATTTAATTTTCTGGCAAGAAAGAACTCTTCACCTGCAGTCGCTGTTATAAATTTGTGAAAGTGGGCATACTCACATATAATGCCTGTCAAAAGTCAATTTCTTCCTCCGTAAGCCATTTCTCATCGCCGCAAATTGAACTGTGCCACACAGATTCGGAGTGTAAAAGGAGTCGCGCACGAGGGTGGGGAAAGCCAGGAAGAACCTGCTGGTGCAGCGAGCAGAGGGGAGGGGGGGTATTCGTGCCCTACGGCATACTGCAGGGGCTAAAACGTTCCTCCACATCTACGCAGGCAGCGAAGAGTCTGGAGGCATACATGGGATTACACCCTGTGTTATTGCCCTAGGCTGTCGCCAGGAGAGGCCCTCACACGTACCAGAGAGCCACACGTAAAATATATTGCACCTTGCAAATCTTAAACATTATGCGCAAATTGTAAAAGTGTGTAAATTCAGTTGTGTGTGTGTGTTTGTTTTTTTTGTTTTTTTTTTTTTTTCCAACTGAATCAGGAAGAAGTATCCACCTGCTATAGGTTTCTTTACATAGTTAATAAAAAACTTGATATATGAGCATTTTTTCCTGAGGCTGGCAGCAGGTGACTAAATGAGAGAAAATCTCAGAGGAACAATGAGGTTGTCAGCTTTAAGGAGCTTTATTTTTATCCCAAGAACACTGATACAAAGTTGAAACAGCTACTTAAATATTGTGAAATCAATCAAGTGTCAAATTTCGTACAGTTGCTTGAATGTGCGATACAAGAAGAAAGCCTCTTTCCTCGCTGTGCTACAGACCCCAAGGTGACATATTTTCCTCCTTCAACCACAGCGAGATGCATCGCTTGCGTACACACCGGCAGGTTCTGGTTGGCGAACAAATGAAAGTATCTTCTTAACACTGTGCAGGAGGACCCAGGGGGTGTTCTCCACTCTCGGCTAAGCACACAATCCTCCCCAGTCAAGCCCACTCGTACTTGCACCGACACACAGCCATTTGCGCTACATATTCAAGGAAAAACTCTGCCGGTAAGAACCGAAAGGTCACACGAGAACTACAATGTGCTCCACTTACAGGTTCGGCGTGGAGAAAATTGATTTCTATCTTTTAAGCATATTAATCATTCAAATTTTCTGCTACTGACAATAAGAATAAAATCTCACATGTGGTTTAGTTTTTTGTTGTTTTTTTTTAGCTGTGATTTTAGGCAGTGGTAAGTATTAGAAATAAATCCTCTTTTTTTCTTTTTGGTTTCAGTTAGTTTATGTCTCACCTTTCACCTTCCGATGTATTCTCATCGCAGCTCAAAGAAAGATATAAAAGGAAATGTCAGAAACATTTCTCTTACTCTTTCAACCCTTGTGCCCATTAACAGTTAGTGCTCAGAGTAATTGTGATTTGAA
The DNA here is from genome assembly GCF_000485575.1 of Poecilia formosa. Lineage (NCBI taxonomy): Eukaryota > Metazoa > Chordata > Actinopteri > Cyprinodontiformes > Poeciliidae > Poecilia > Poecilia formosa. Next base: position 618,042 of record NW_006799944.1, on the reverse strand, counting down.
TGTAACCCCAAATCTGTTTAATGATCCATAGAGGGAGCACAGGTAAAGTGCTTTTAACGAGAGGGCCCTTATTTTACCAGCCGCAGAGGAGCAGAGAGGAGTCGAGCTGCTATTTCACATCCAGCTTCAAAGCGGCGCTTCAAATTGTGCCGACGAGACTTCATTTCCTCTTATCTGAGTGTGTATAGGTCCTCCACAGTGAGAGTGCACCGAGTGAAAATGTGAGGGGACGGCGGGTGAAGATGTATAGAGCACACAGCGCCACAGACAGTCAGGAAGACTCAAATTAAATGAATATGAGAAATGGGGGAAATTGTTAGACATTACAGTGGCATGCTCATAAACGTGGGTCTACAGTTATGTCCTCCTCCAGACAGACCTGAGAGATACTTTATAGCAATGAAAAGGTCTATGATATTCATTTTCCTGCGACTTTGCATGCAATACACAGACTCTATATCATAACTACCATGGGTTAGGGCTTCACTTGAAATTTTTTTTGCACTTTTCACAGGGTGTTTTTTTATTTATTTATTTATTTATTTATTTTCAGATTATTAAACAATTGTCAATATCAGACCAAGACAACAGATAAATAAAAACAAGATGTTTTCAAATGCTTTTTTGATTTTTTTTTGTCGTGTTTTTCTTTGGGTTTTTTTTTTTTTTTTTTTTTGACAAAAGGCTATCAGGGTCATCTTGGGCCTATGTGAGAAAGTAATCACTTAAATCATGAGTCATTTCAGAAAGATGAGTTTATTGTGACTGTCCTTAAGGAGAACTGGTCTGACAACATAAAGTAGACTATAAGATCTCAAATCTAACAGGTTTATTCAACAATGAAATTAGAAACAAAGTCATTCTAGTATATCAGTCTGGAATTGTTTCAAGGTTCTTTTTGAAGATTTGGGATGCAAGAAAACCACAATCAGTGCAATTATCCATAAATGGTGAAATAGGGTTAGGGTTCCCTAATGTGAAATACTAGGAACAGTGTGGAGATCAAGTAGAGAGTATGTGGCAAAGTAGTTTTTTTTTTTTGTTTTTGTTTTTTTTTTGTTTGTTTGTTTGTTTTTTGTTTTTTTTACATCCTTCATTCCTAGATTTAGGCCACAAGCCACTGGGAGCAGTGTTCCCCTTGAAGCTGCTGGCTGGAACCTAAGATCAACCCAACCCAGAGAGAAAGCAGCAAGCTGTTTCAGGAACCTGTGCAGTGCATGCACCATGTGGCGTGGCTGTTGTCCACAATGCAGTTGTCCTGGGTTTGATTCCCGGTTTGGGGCCCATCTGCTGCTCTTCTCCCTATTTTCCGTCAATTTAGAGTTGGATATGAACTGCTTAGTCATGTGCAAGACCACTTCGGGAACCATAAGATAAGGCCCAGCACAACATGCACCACGAGCAGGAGGAAGTGGGTAATATCAAGTCCTTTCAATGGAGATGGGAGCAAAAGAGTCTAAGATCTACCAAACTTGAAGGCTCTGCAAGCATTCCGTGCAACAGCGAACAAGAACCAAGCTTGTGTTGGAAGTCCCAGTCAAATGAAACACCATGGGCAGTTGTGAATGATAGTGCAAAGATCCTCCGGGACTTCCAGTTCCAGATTGATAAGAAAAAGGATGGTGTTGGACAAAGTAGACAAGAGGGCAGTACCGTCAGACTTAATTCCACATGATAGCAACGTCAAAAAGATGGAGTGTGAGAATTCAATCCATACAGGCAGAGTGAGATGCCACAGAAATTTCTCTCAACAGTACGCTCCCAAACCCAAGTCAAATGACATTTAGCCTGCAGAAATAATCAACCAAACATCTTTTCTGGCAGAGGGTAAAGATGTACTTAATGATTTACAGCAGTCTAACTAACTCTGGATCGGCGCAGAAGGCTGACTGACAATATAGTGTTTTGTGCTGTTTTGGAGCTGTGACATAACATATTTAAAAAGCATTGCTTCATTTGGTTAGTTGAACTAACCAAATGAAACTAACCAAACTAACATTTGGTTAGTTTAACTAACCAAATGTTGTGCATTTCTCACTTGAAATGCACAAATATATTCAATTAATAGCCAGCAGGCAGTAAATCCAAGTCCTGATGACAAACTATTAATTGAGTTGAAAGTTTCTCACTGAGAAAAAATAATCACTTGGCAATTGGAAGGTTGTAAGCCAACCTTCCAGATTAATCTCCCATGTTGATGCCTCCCAGGACAAGGCGCAGAACTCCAAGTTTATTTCCAGCTTACATATTGGTGTATGGTTGTGGTGTGAGTGCAAGTGGATCAATGAGACTCTTGTGTAAAAGCCCTCTGTCGTAAGGATTACAAGAAAAAGCACTACGGAAGTTAATGTACCATATCACACAATATGTTAGAAAACAAAAAACTACAAACACTGTAATTCAGCCATATGGAGTAGAAAGACATTTGTTAGTTTTGTAATGTTTAACACGTGTTAGCCCTCTTGTAATTAAAAAGAACCAAATTACTCCAATGATTTAGATCTGCCATTTCGATAAAAAAAAAAGTGCATCACTTGGTGCAGTGTATTTACACACCTGCCTCAGTCCGCTGCTCTTTCATAGCCCAGTAATATAAAACCTGGGAAACTGAAGGTATCTTGAATGCCCTCCCCCCCAATACAATAACACATCCCGGACTGGAAAACTACAGTTGGAAAGCTTTGAGGTTGGACTGAATGAATGAAAAAAAGACAAAATGTCACCAATTCCATCTCTGAAGATTTCAGATAGAGTCTGACAATGAAGGCACATCAAAGGGAAATGCAGACCCCAAAGCCTTCAAAAGGCACTGTGAGCATATGCGGGGTTATTAAATACATGAATATTGACAGGGTTTTTCCTATTTCAGGTGAAGAGAATCTCAGCTATATCTCCTCAGATCCAACAAGAGCTAAGAGAAGGCAAGCGCAGTCAGGGCGCTCTCTTCCTCCTCCCAGCCATTCACAGCAGACCTAATTGACAAGCAAAACCCTCCAACGGTTCGCCGCCCACCCACCCCCCTATCCTCTGCACGCCTCCCCGCCGCCAACTTTGCCCACTGGACCGAGATGTTGCTGAGCCAATCAGGAGAGGTTTTGTTTGCTGAACTCCGGTACGTCCTTCAGCACTTTGGCCCCATTCATCTCGCCAAACAATCCCCCTAAGAATTTAACTGGTGGGCAAACACACAGTACATGGGTAATGATGGGGGCACCTTGGCTGTCGGTGTGAATATTTACCCTGTCATCAAAGGAGGGGCATGCATATAAATCTACGCCTGCCCTCCCAAGTTCAGGTTCAGGGTTTGGAAGTGCGGGAGTCGAAGCGAGAAAGACAGCGAGTGAATATTCCACAGATCTAAGAGCCTATGGAACGTGATGGAGCTTTAAACATATGGAGCATGATGGGAAATTAGCTTGGTTTGTAACTCCACAAGCACACAGAGGTTGCTCAAAATGTCAGATGCATGAATAAATACATTTGAAAAACAAAATGGCATCCACCCACGCAGCGGGGCTAGTCGATTGTAGGTGTGTGGAAATACTGCGGTTCATCTTAAGCACCCAGCTCGGTTTTTCGTTTCTTACATCCAAAGGTTTTGTGCCCTGCTCCCCGCAATGAAATTGAAACAAAGTTTGCTTCCTGAGTTCTGCAGAAAGCTGCGACCTTTTCCGCAATATTCTATTCTGTTGTTTAACACCCGATAAACAATCCCCATTCCATTGTTCAACACCTGATAAACTCAATTCGTGAGGGGCCAGGAAACAATTCTGCTAAAGAGAGAGGCAAGAAAATAGCTGCAATCAGCCAGCAGATTGCAGTGTTTCGTCTGCAATTTGGAAGAGTGGAAAGATTCCATCTGGCCAGTTTTGCAGCTGATATGCTACTGGTAATATGTTCAGCCTAGGTAAACTTACGATGGGCTGAATGGATGTTTTATTGAAACTTGTGTGTATAGCAGCCAGGAGCTTGCTTGGTCTACTGGAAGGAAACAAACATTCCATTTTATTTTCTTTTTCCTTCATGTGTAAAAGTTAAAGTATCTGCCATTTTTTATTCCCCATCAACCTTGAGCAAATCACTTTCCGTAAGTGTAGACTTGCAGCTGCTTTTTAAAGAAAAGCACAAACTACATACACAGTGTTACTGAATAGGAAAATATAACCTCTTCAAGTGGCAACATGTTTAAGGTCCAAGTATTTCATCTCAGTGATTTTATTTTATTGAGATTATCTTGAAAACATAAAAGAGCAATCCAAAATCTATAGAAGAGAAAATAACCTCACTTTTTTTATCTGCTCTTCATGATGCAGTCCTGCTTCTAGTGTTGATTCTCCACAAGTAGTGCAAACAAATGCTTCCTTTCACACTTATTGGCACCCTTATTAAAGATGTGACATTTCTAAAACCAAGTTTGCAATTGCAATCTCAGAATGAAATATTTTAAAAGTTCCTGCCTACAAATGAAGCATCACTGGCAACATAAGCCTCTCAACTACTGAGGACAGAACTCTAAATAACCACTAATAGTCACTATTATTAACTAATACAAAAAAAATGCTAATAACAAAAGCAATTTTGAAATTTGCATTTCACGTTTTTAAGCTGATCAAGGCATCTATTCGTAATCCGTGACCTTCTGTTTCCCTGGGTCATAAAAAATTCTAAAACATTTTACTTAGGTGTAAATGTGAGAGTTTGTGGTGCATACAGTCTTATAATGGCTCTGAAATACACGTGTTGTTTTTTGATGCAGTCTGCCTCTGAATAGTGCATGTGTATTGGGATGAAGTGTGTGGAGTTTACAGTGTACTGCTGTATCAGGACAGGGTGTCTTTTCACTTGATGCCACTATTTCTTTTAGTTTTAGTTATTTATTTCCTATGGCAGTGAGTGGTCTCAAGTGTTCATATAAGTATCAGCCAAAAATATTTAAGAAGTTGGTCACTTATAGTTTAAAAAATCCAGAATTTCAAGGTGAGTGAATATATATCAGAGCAGAATCTTAGCTCGGCACGAATAATGATACTAATGTGTCATTACTAGGATGTTTAAGTTGCAGTTGAATCATTTTTGAAGCAGTGGTGCACATGTGCCACAACACTGATGTGAAATTTTTCAACACGCTGAAAAACAACTGTGGCAGCCTGGCTTATCTGCTGAGCAAATTATGTGTGTTACATCATGAAGTGTGTGGTAAAATGATCGAAGTGTGTATTTTTTTCTATGTCACGGTGCGTACCTACGGCGTTGAATAGACACGGACTGGGCGTATCAATTATATATATGGAAGGCATTGTATGTGGGATGTTTTGTGTTGTATTTGTCAGCGTTGGGGTTGGAGGACCTTTTGTTCCCATCATTTCTTAAAGCTAAACAACCTCACAGTACTCTCAGATCAATAAAGCTCTTGTTGCACATTACTCTACATGCCCATGCCGCTGGAAAACTAGACTTCTGAGAAGCCATCGGAGACCCAAAAAGACACAAGCAGGATTACATTAAAAAGGATGACCTTATTATAGGCAGGAATGGGTGTTGCACAGTTAGTTTTGTTTTTTTTCCTTGCATGAAGACAGAGAAAAGGGGTGATAATGGCAGCATGATATGTTTTATTTATTCATTTTGAGGATATGCAGTTATTATTCAATAGATGAGTGTGTTGGCTTGAAATGACAGCCCATGTCAATAAGAGACAGACGTAAATGCACGTCTGCTCGGTGCGGAGAAATGAAGTGAAGGAAAGGGAGGGATTTGTGTTAAAGCTGTGAAACCGTACTGCTGTTTAAACACAAATTAGCAAAAATCTGCTGAAATACATGGAATATTAGCAACGGAGCCTTTCTTAGATTTTTGTCGAATCCTTGTCTAGTTTGGCTATGAGCTGTACAGAACACCAGATCTATCAAGTAATTAATTTACTTCTTCTTCTATATTCTGCAATTAGTGGACTCGTTATTATTAGTAGTATATTTTGTTGCTTCATTTTATTTCATTTTTAGAAATATATATTTTACATATCGTGTCTCTTAGCATAAAAACATACAAATAAAATCAGAAAGTGGAAAGTATTGTCAACATGTAAAATCCCTCTTTTTTTAGACTAACACTAACCTGTGGAAGTGTGCAGTCACTGAAACATCTTTCTTCCTCTGTCTGTCTCTCTCTCTTTCTCTCACACATACACACACAAATACACGCACACTCACACACACAAACAAAGCCTTTTGTACCATCTTCCACACCAGCACTTCTCTAGGGGCCAATACTGTGCTGCAAAGCCCTTTAGAGGGGCAGCAAGCCGGAAAATGACCCCATGCTGTCACCGCTCGCCTCAGCCCCGCCTGGTTACGCCCGTTTCCCAAGGACCCACCGAGGGTCCAATGCCCCCAGGCCTCCCTCTCACACCACTCTACCTCCTGGGGCCAAACGTTAACAGGGGCTCCTCGCTGCGGACAATGGCTGCCGGGAGACGTGGGAAAGAAATGTCACAAGGCTCTCTGACAAGCAGAGTTCGACCCCCTGACCTTGAGGGCTGGTCCCACTGGGCCTCTTTATGTAAACACGGGCTTTCCAAAGAAAAGCATACCCTGTGTTAATCAGATTCATAACCCATGTGAGAAAATACCAAAGAAGTTGAGGTGTGAACTGGAGGTTTGAACTGGTGGCGACTTCTTCACTAAGGTTAGCAAAAAGAAAAAAAAAAAAAAAAAGAGAAACTACAGCTGCTTATTTCCTTTCTCTGTTTTGTACGTTAAAAAGAGTTTAATAGCTTGGTTCAACAGAACTTCAAATTATTTAGTCGGATTTTCTTAAATAGTATCTTTTCAATCAATGTTAAAGTCCTGAAGAGCGCCCTTATAAAGTTCAGCACCTAACGTACTCAAAGGACTTCTATTTGAGGTCTCAGCTGCCTTGTAAACAGTCCTGGTCATTTAACCTCCGACCTTCTGACTTCTCAATCTGTCCAACACCCTCTCCATATGGGACAAGTAGGTCAAATGACGATACCACGGGCCATTCTGCGCCGTAAGCAGGGAGGGGTTGGACACGGGCCTGGTGGCTGTGTTGTGTTAAGGGAGCAATTTGTTGTAGAATATGGGCTAACAAGGAGAACTGGATGACTCATTGTCATTGAGTTAACCACAGAGTCACAAGCTTTCAGTGGTTTTGGATTAAAATCTGAGCGGTGTCTTGGGTCAGTCCATTCTGTTACATTAATATTGTTATTTTATGTCTTTGTAAATAATATGGTCAAATTTATTGTAAAGTTCTGCAAGAAATTATTCTTCAGTCGCCTCAAGTGATGACCAGCACCTGAATAAATTATTTATCATATTGATTTGTTTGTACATGAGTCACATAATCTTAGTAATGGGTAGTAAAGCGTCTGGTCACCCTATTTACCACTTCCTAATCTACTTCCTAAAGACTGTTGACAAGGTCCTGTTGATGACCCCTCGTTGGTATTAGAGCCCATGAAAAAGGTCAGACCATTGTGGCCACCAGGGGCCAGAGTTCACAAACCAAACAGCCTGACCTCATTCCCAGGAGACTCTAGCTGATGGACTCCCCCCGCTAGTTAGTGGAGATCATTATTAACTAGCGCTCAACAAGTGACAGATTGATGGTTATGGATTGGATGGACTGAGGTGCTGACCTAACCTAAAACAAGTGACATACATAAATATTTTTTCAGGTATGCATTAAAATATAATAGTGGGGGAAAGCAGCATCTCAAAGAAAAAAAGGCTACCAAATATCCTTAGCTTAATTAATTATTATTATTATTATTATTGAATTAGGTCTTGGGGCAAAGAAAGAATGAGGCTACATTCAGTTCATTGTATAGTTATACACTTCATATATAATTCCTGTTTTTTTTACTATTTGTACTGTGAAGTGCTTTGTGACTGCAGTCTAAGAAAGGTGCTATGTTAATAACATTTTCTTACCATATTACAACATATGCCGTCTTTTAGTTTAAAAAGATGTTAGTTTTCAATAACAGAAGATATATTCAAAGTAGAAAATAATCTATGCATTTTTATTGTGTCCGCTCCTACATTGATTTTTTTTTTTTTTTTCCGGCAAAAAAATGCATACCTAAGTCGTCAAACTATTGTATATGTATTTAGGGGTTTTGTTATTAAATTATGGGAATAAATCCTCAGATCTCACATCAAATAAAATCTAATATTACACCTTTATATTACACCTTAATTCCATTTATTGTGGTTCAGATTTCCATTTGTATTTGCTTCCATATTATTATGAATGTTTATTTTTTAAAACAACAGGCTATATGTACAATACCGTGTAATATTTAAATTATTAGTTATTAAAGTGGGTGTGAAAAGTCCTTAAAGTTGAGATAAATTTATGTAAAGGTTTGTATAAAGTGTCCCTTGGCAGATGGTTTCATTTTATACACAAAGAAGTCAAGTATGAAACAACTAAATCTACAAAAATACAAAAATGGTCAAAAATGACCAGCACTGCTATTGTTGTCATCATTGTCCTCGGCTCCACACGACATTTGTATCTCGTAAGTGTTGTGATCCATCAGTTGTTTGACTCAAAAATAGTCTGTCGTAGCATCAAGTCAGTAAAGAAAATTATACAGGATTATCATATTTATACATAAAAGATGAGCATACATAATTTATGCATCAATTTCACATGCGCAAAGAGGTTTTTGTTAAAAACAGCACCACTTCATTTAGGTTTCCTCATCGAATCGAAAGTATCTGAACTTTATGACAGATTGGTACCTGCAATTCCAGCCGAATTCGCTTCATCATTAAGACCATCGCTGCCACAACAGCTGGGTGTAAACTGTAAACCTGCAAAACCTACTGTATACAAGCATACATGAGACGCCGAGCTGTCCCCCATGTCTCCTTGCAGCCCTCGTGATCGTAAATCTGCTTGCATGTCCAATGATCGTTTATGAGCGCTTTACATGAAAATCATTCTCACAAACAACGCCCTTCAGCTTGTAATGAAAGCCAAGCATCAAAGTTAAAGATCAATGTCACGACAGGGATTGCTTGCAGGTTTAGCGATGTAAAGAGCGTCACAGAGGGATCTATAGCAGCATGCTTTGATCTGGTGCGGTAGATGCATTTTTATCCTACGTGCAAAACATTTTATTGGATGTCTCAGAACACAAGTGTCAAGTCCAACACTCCGAAGATTTATCGATGTAAAACCAAAAGCCAGTTGAAACAAACTGAATTCCCAGACTGGGACGTGCATTCAGTCCGTATTGGAGGTCAAGGGGTTAAATGGCTGAGGTCATTCAGGCTTGAATCAGTGTCTAGGGAACTCTCAGATCAATCTAAAGCTGTTGAACATGTGGATGGAAGAAGAACACGCATCAGATGGGATGATTGGTCTCTGATCAATGGTTCAGATGCTGCTGGAGTTTATTTATCCAAAAAGAGACTAATGGATTTGTCAGCTCGATGAAGCAATATTCTGAATAATGAACTATATCACATAACTAATAAAAGATTTCTGACTAATTTGAATTCAGCCACATTTTTAATGCACAGGAAACCAGCAAAAATATACTTTGCTTGCAGATTCTACCAACCCTCTCCTCATTTTTTTTTTGGGCTAAAATATTCAATTTCAGCTCATGTGTATTGAAGGATCTCTTTCCCAAAAGTTGAAACTTTTCATCTAATTAATCTGGGTATTTTTTGAACAGATTTTTTTTTCTTTATAAAACAATTCTTTCATCTAACTGAGAGAAATTCCAGCAAAAATATGAAAATATTCAGGCTGTGCCAGTAGGTGGCAATAATTCTCATTTTCAACGTCAATCAATTGCATCAGTTTTTTTTTTTTTTACAATCAGAATAAAAACAAAGGCATGTTTAAAAGTTTTTTTTTCTGGTTGAAAATGCCATAAGCACATTGATAAGGAAAAAAAATTACTTGACAAGATATGGCAATGCTTTGACAAATCAAGTAATTTTCAGTCAAATCAAAATGATTGTCTTAGTTCTGATCAGTGAACGTACCATACTAAAGTAACGTCATGCTGCCAATCAGTTTTGTCTGTCTTTGGCTGTGTTTTTCAGTGGAAATTAGAGTCAGTGTTCATTATTTCAGTGCTGCTTTGAAATAAAGTCAGAGGAAGCGCAAAACTGTAAGAAGGTACTTCAAAGGAAACTGTTTTTTTTGGCAGATCACTCAGTGAAAAGCAGCAACACACAAATCGGACAGCAACAAGACTGAAAGGAGGACATTAAGTTGTCATCATTTGGTTGACATTAAAGTGGATGTAAATCATTTTTGGCTTTACGTCTTTTTTATGTTTCCTAAAATGAGTATTGTCAGGTCAAAACTTTACAAAAAAAAAAAAGAAAAATGGGGACTAGAAATGATTCACTAACGTCTGACTTGGCTCATCTCATTTTAAAAATACACATATATTTTTCGTAAACATACTAACCTTTCGTCTTCACAGCTATGTAAAGCATATTCCCCGATTTGCTTTATAGCAATTTCCTACCATTGTCTTTGTTATTATAAGGGTTGTCTAGACAACACCACCAAACCATAATGTTTAATACAGCCACATTTATTCCAATTGATCTGCCTCCCACAAATCTTAACTGCCTGGTGTCGATCTGTTTCTTGGATCAGGCCCAGCCCCGACTGCGCTCAGGCAGGTAAGAGCTCAGATAAGCACCCCACTCCCTGGCCTGGGCCACAGATGAAAACACGTCTCCCCTTTTTACCACTTTCATCTTTGGCCAACATTCCACCCAAGCATACCCTATGGCTCCTTGCCCCCTGCGTCCTCTTATCCCTTTTCCTCCTCCAGCCTCTGTCATGCAGGGGACCAAGAATGGCATGCAGGGACAAACTTGAGACCTTGCAAAAAGAGAGGAAAAAACCCCCCAAAAAAACAGGAGGGGGAAGGACGTTGAGAGGTGGGGATGGTGGAGAAGAAAGGAGTTGTGAAGAAAAAGAGAAATGCACATTGTACTTTTCAAATGGATGGGAAATGATTCGCTAGGATTTGCTGACAATTATACGGTGGGGTTTAATCAATTCGGACCATTCACAGCGTGGAGAGGGCTGATCCCCCAGTACAAAGGAACAGACCGTGGGAGGGCGGTACCTAAGAAAGCTCTGGCCTGGTGTAAGTAACATGAGGCAACACTCCCCTCCCCACACATTGCACTGCAGCATATGGCTCCTCTCTGAACTTATTAGCTAGCGGATTAAGGCCAATCGCACAGACCCAAGGGCCTGTGGCTGCCTCTGCTGCACCCTCCCTTGCTCCCCCTCGCCCCCAGGAATGAAGCTGAGTGACAGGGAGCATTGTGTTGGGCACCTGAATTGCCACACCTCTCACTTACCCTGTCATACAGTGCAGTTTGATGAGGTTATTTGCTAGGAGGAACTGAATCCAACCACTAGCCCTAGAGTCACAGAACAAACCACACAGAGCCAATCAGTCAGTCTCTAATGTTGCATTAAAGCAGGTCCCATCAAGAATTTTCACATCTTTACACCCCATAAGAAAAATTTTACTCATTTTAATGACCCTCTCACAAGTCTGCCTCCAAATTAGTAAGCTGCTCAGCTATGGAGAGGATTGTAAGCACCTGAATGTGAACACACAGATTAGGCCTGTAGATATGATGTCTAATTACCATCTCATTGCAACTCGACATGCAAGCTCGACATGAGTGCCGACGTGCTGGGAGAAAAAGGTCCATTTGACAGAGGTTGATTATAGGTCCATTATGCACAAAGTACTTAGAGATGGGCTGAGAGTAGGAATTAAGAGCTTGATGGCTACTGTGAGGGGACCTGGACTGGAGAACAGCGGTGCAGCAGTCAACAGGGTCTTGGGTTTACAGGAGGCCACGGCTAGGGGGAGGGTGTACAGTAGTTTCTGCTCTTGTTGATTGGTCATCTAGAGAGATCTGACAAAAGAAGAGGCCCCTACTTAAGTCCTCATTTGATCTGGAAAGTGGCAGGTGATCCTCTGAATCTTTTTGTGTCAGCTCACAGGGGTCAGATGACCCAGAGTGACTTGTCTTACCTGGCACCCATCAAAGCTCCTCATTTGGAGCACATGGTGAATCAGTCTCGGGTATCCACCCCTCTGAGAGCTCCACCTGGCCATAGGGTAAAGAGGTGAGCTCCACAGTGAAGCAGCAGGGGTGTTGGATCCCAGCTTTACTAATCCTATCCTACATACTGCGAGGGGTTGAAGAACCCAGGGGTCAGAGATGGGAGCAGAGAATCTACATCTTTGTGGCTGGACAGGATTAGAGGACCTTTTGGTCCTCGTGATTGAGGCGTCACGCCTGGAGATCACAAATGTATTGGTGGAACTAACTGAAGAACCAACATTTGGTGGGATTGTGAGGATGCGAGACTTACACTGTCAACGATCTTTAACGTGCATCTTTAGTTTATTGTTTGTACACTTGCTTTAAAGTGCAGCTCTTGTTGAGAAATAAGCGTTGAAGTTGAAGAAGTAGAAGAAATCCGACATTTCCAGACAGGTCTTGTACTCCTTATTCTGACACTCGTTATGTGTTGCTTGTTGTTACTGGATTTCAAGGAGATTGCCTGTCTTGAGAGCCGATGATTGATGGTCTTTCACATCTTTGGCTGTTGAAACCACTACATCTCGCATAAAAAAACCCAAGACACAAACAGTGATACTGCAGGTCAAATTTTGGAGAGGAAAACACATACTCTGCAGGAAATTCATCAACATAGATCTTAAAGAGCATCCTGATAGTCAAGTAATTTTCTTAGTTCATGTTAACCCACATCAGGCCAATCAACACTTCTGCACCAATTCTGACACTCTCTCACCTCTCACAACACCTTGAAAGCACAGCTTCACTTATCAAATGCTTTTCTCATAACAGAATTAGTCACAGCACAGCCAAGGCATTCTCAATAGGGCGTACATCCTGGCTAAACACAACGCGCTGGTTAAAGGTTATAGGGAGATAATATGTTACCTGCAGTTGAAAACTCTGACAGCGTCTTTAATTAGAACGAAATTAGATTAGTTGGTCCATGTGATCCATGTTGAAAGTCTGCCAAAGACATTACTTCTACAATCCTAAAAACTCTAATTTAAAAAATCTCATCATGTTGGTGAGCTCTTGCAGATATATATATATATATGTGTGTGTGTGTGTGTGTGTGTGTGTGTGTGGGTGTGTGTGTGTGTGTGTGTACACCAAGGATTTACAATTAAGCCCAAAATTATTCATACCCCTTGCTTAATTAGCTATAAAGTAATGTTTTAATTTTA
>NW_006799944.1:595936-604355 GCF_000485575.1 Poecilia formosa | reverse complement strand
TGTATATATATATATATATATATATACACACATATATACACTGCTCAAAAAAATAAAGGGAACACACATTAACCAATGGAGGCCTGGATTTGGAGCCACACACAAAATTAAAGTGAAATGTTCCCTTTATTTTTTTGAGCAGTATATATATATATATATATATTGGATTGAAACTCTGGATAAGAGTTATAATTAAATAAGTACTGAATGAGATAAAATTCACATTGGAGAATTATAGTGCTTGTCTCTGACCACCTCATTAAATGCATGTTATGTTCAAGAGCATTTAGCAGAGGGCATTGGATAGCCATAGAGATAAAGCCTTGAATAGAATGAATGTAAGGCCAATGGTTAACATTTGAGATGAGCTCCATGCTGAACCTTGAGGTTCATTCTGGTGCATATGCTTCCATTACTGACTGAATAGGCAGATTGTGCTGGCAGGGATCCATCTCCCTCCACACACTGTAGCCCTGTATCACTGTTTGAACTCACTCAAATCACGTTAGGCAGTCAAATCGGGTTAGCCACTCTTTAGCATCAAACACACTTTTGATTCAAAGCATCACTTCATTGTCACTCGACATGTTGGCATGCCAGAGACTCAGTTGTCAGTGCTCCTGCACTGATCCACATCCACTAGGGTCAAAAAGACTGGGATACTGAGCTGCTCTGATTGTAGATTTGTGTGCGCGTGCCTGTGAGTGTGGCAGATAAGCAGGGGGTTGATAGTCGGACCATGAGACTTTTCAGGGAGGGTTGAGAAGAGTTACTGACAATCTGGAAGTCCTTCACAGTGACACGTGTGTTTGATGGTACACACAGTCTGTACTCAGCCTCTGTGACCCGCTGCTGTCACTGAGGGTCAAGGATGTGGCAGCGTGCCACCGTCTGCGCTGCAGAGGGATACGTTTTGTTCAGGGTGGGTTGGCGGGGGCGAGGACAGAGGTGGGGGTCGGAGTGAAAGACAGGGGTTGTGTCAGAACTGCCAGTCTTTGTGGTTGTTGCAGAGTATAGACAGCTACTTACAACTTATACTTATTTTTCCTTCAAAAATAAATACATTCTAACAACACGGGTGTTTCCTTTATATAAAAACTTCATCCTGGAAACTGAATTTGCATGAAAGAAATGCTTGCAGGACGTACGTCCTTTCTAGAACAAAAACAGGGCGGTGATAAAACAGCAGCAGATGAAATGTGATGTTTTAAATTATGTTTAATTAGAGATGCAACCCCCTGAAAAAATAACATCCAAACTATATTCATGCCTGCAAATGGGAAGGAAATGTGATACAACATATATCAAGGTAAAATGGGAAAAAGATGCTAAAATAAAAATAACTGATGATGCTTGGTTAAATATATGTAACACATCAAGTTCAGGCCTTTGGAAGGAATTTACCTGGAAATGTATGGTACGTTTTTTTATTACACCGAACATTAGAGGTAAACACTGTAACAACACTGAAAAGGCAAAATGTTGGAGGAACTGTGGGAATGAGTCTGCGGGACATTTTCATATCTTCTGGGAATGTACAAAGATTACACCCTTTTGGCTGGAGGTGATGGGGGAAACCAATGCTAAAATGGACCTGAATCTGCAATATGATGTTGCTGTGGTGCTCCTGGGTGATCTACCCCAGACATTGGAGAAATCGGATAGATATCTGCTCTTGGTACTGTTAGCAGGAGCAAGGAAAGCGATAACCTGTAGGTGGTTGGGCCCGGAACCGCCAGCGTTCTCAGAATGGAGAGAGATAGTCGGGGAAATCCATACAATGGAGAGACTGACTTTCTCATTAAGACTTGCTACTCACAAATACAACAAATATTGGAAAAAACTGAAACCTCTATAACAAATGATAACAATTGTTAATAGATGTAATTACCACTTTTTGTTGATTATTACATGACTGCACCTGTCAAACTGAATGCTCTGCGTTTTGTGTTAAAGGGGAATCTGACTGTTCCAAATGTGTATGTGTACAAAAAAACCCTAAAAATGATAAAAATAAAGTTTTAATTAGAGATGCAACAATAAATTGGCCAGAGGTCGGAATCATACAGGTTTTCCCTGATTGGCTCTGAAAAAATAAATGCCTGGTAATTGTATTTATTTTTCTTCCTTTTCATTAAATGCTTCAAAACTAAGAACTGGTTCCATTTTTAGTGATTCTTGATCAAATTAATGTTGAGTTTGATGAAAAAAAAATCTGTTTATTTTGCAAGGATAGATGCAACACATAACTACTCTTAAAGCATACTCCACCATGTTTTTTTTTTTTTGTTTTGTTTTTTTTGCAATATTGAGGGCATCTGTATTGATATGATTTCTTGAAAATCTCTTATGACTTTACATCCTAGAAATTGTTCTCAGACCTCGCTAATGCCATTTTCCTGTACCGTTTCCTCTGACATTTTTTTCTTCATCTGGAGTGGCAATTTATTGCACACTATAGAGCAATTATGTTCTTGAGAGTAACCGAGTTGCACGTCACTCTGATTCATATATGTATACGCTCCGAGGTGGATTCAGACGCTCCGAGTGTGTGAGGCTAATAGCAGAAGAGTAGGAGGAAGAGGTGCATGGAGAAGTTAAAAAGGGTACAAGGCTAACAGTGGGTGTAGGCAGATTTCTAGGTTTGTGTGTGTGCGTGTGTGTGTGTGCGTGTGTGTGTGTGTGCGTGTGTGTGTGTGTGTGTGTGTGTGTGTGTGTGTGTGTGTGTGTATGAGAATGCATGTGCTTATATATTAATGTATAGGCAAGCTTGAGGTGCACTAACCCTACTCTGATAAAAATGTGTGGGATGTGAGGATGGTTGTGGAGCCCCAGAGCCAATCTACCCAGGACCCTCACTGCTGCCTGAGGGCCTCTTCAGCGCCTTCCTCCACCTGTCTGCCTCTATTTTTTGCTCTCCTGATACTCAAACTCTCCAGGAATGTCTGAACCAAAGGTTTTATATTTGTACTTTTAGCTTCAACTTTTAGGAGATTTTTTTTTTTTTTTCTATGAAATTTAACACATCATCAGAACTGCAAAATATGCATTGAGCAAATTAAGGTCGGAAGGTTTTTTTTTTTTTTTTTCATTTATTTGTACCTCAAGAAAAGAGAAAGCAAAATGTAAAATAAGATGCATGTATAGCATATAGTAATTAATGTACCAACATAACACTGTTTTAAAAAACATACCTGGATCTGATGGAACCATGAGTTTTCTACTTTTCTGCAGTGTAACAAGAAGAGTCTCTGACAAACACCCTGCATACTCTACGCATCAACAAACAGCCACTGCAAATTGTTTGAAATATACATCACACAAACACTTTGCAAATGTAATTTCTTTAGCATTTGAACTTGGAGTGGTGCAACAAACAATTTGGCTATCACATTAAGATTGAGTAGAAGTAGAAAAGAGTGATGCAAAAAAGCCCCCCCCCCTCAAAAAAAAAAAAGAAATTGAGCTGAGCAGCAGAGAGAATATGGAGGTTTTGATCAGGAGTTTCTCTGGGATAATTGTCAGGATCCGCCGTTTGGAAGATGACTGACGAAAGGAGCGGCATGACAGTGGAATTTGTTGAGGAAACATGACAATGTGTCAAACATCCATCAGACAAAGAAATGCAATATTTATGGATTCTTGAAGAACCTTTCTCTACCTCTCCTTACGTACAGACCCTTGCATTTTGTCTTCTGCTTAAATTGTTTCCCGCCTCGTCACGTGTCTTTCTGATGTTATCTCATAACAGGATTAACAAGCAAGAAAAGCCTGTTACTAAATGTAGTGTTAATAATCGTTAGGAATCAAAAATACACAGCCAGGATCAAGCCTATTAAAAAAAAAAAAAATTATATATATATATATATATATATATATAAACCACAAAAAAGTTATATTTTATGTAATCAAGTTTTTAAAGTAAACATAAAGTAGACATATAAATCATTTCATTGAACTATACACTGAATATTGCAATGATGAACTTGCATTTTGTTTATTGATCTTAATTTTCCATTTCCCACCACTTCCTCTGAGCTGTACCATTTCAGATCTGGATCCAGCAAAAGTCCATCCAACTAGGCGAGTCTACTATTTGTGGGAAGAATTGAAATGCATGGCACATGAAATTTGATAGCCTATCAAACATGCCACCCAAGCAGCGCTTTACAATTGTGACATTATATACACTCATATTACAGAGAAGATTGCAATGTGATATATTGCACAGCTCCATTCTGTCACACATACAAATCCTAAATAAAAAATAGTAATAATAATAATAATTTAATGATTACAAAATCCTGTGATGGTTTATATATTCAGTTGAAAGAATAAGAATTGAACCGGTCAATATTCTTCTCCGCAAATATATTTCTAATGAGTCTAGTGACAAGACCTGGCGTCAAAAGCAACCCGAGTAATTCCCACATAGAGAGAAATAAACACAAATTAGTCCATGACACATGCTCAGTAATGAAGAATGACACAGGGAATAACGAATAAACACGTGCAAAAATAGATGTGCTAAATGACATAGAAACATGCGGAAATCTGTCTGCATTTAGAAAGCAATCTTCCTCTGCATCAGTCCAAGTTAATGTGAGCTGGTTTAGTCCTGAAAAGTGGCCTATAAAAAATGTTTCATGACCATACTTCTGCACAAGAAGTACTTCATGGTAGATAAAATCGAGAAGTTAATTCAACATCTCTGCAACATTTTTGTTGCAAAACATGCAAGTGATAATAGTTTCCGATGTATTTCTAAAACCAGGAGCAGACAGAAGATAATTTGACCATAAACCAGTGACGTCCAGGTGCAACTGTACGGAGTCAAAAGAACAATCAAGAAAATTGAAGTCACAGACTACTTACAAAGAAAGACCAAAAATTAGTTTTTCCATGAGAGCATGAAGTAACTGACTCAACCGCCACAGCTTTAATGAACGGTGACTCCACAAGTCTTTGCTGTTGGAAAAAAAAAAAAAAAAAGCATTTTGAAGTCTATCAAAAATTTTCTGGACACCATGTGGAAAACCAAAAGATAAGGGATCTTATCCCTAATTTTAAAGATGAGACCATAATTGTTTGGAGAAGAAAAACATCAACAGTAAAGTTCAAGGGGTAGAGGCTATTTGTCAGCACATGATCATTTGAGACTTTATACAAACTTTATCATTTGAGAATTTTACCAAGATATTCTTTACAGGATCCTTAAGACAAACAATCCAAAATACATAGCCAAGAAAACAGAGAAATAACATAAAGCTTCTAGAATGGGAATCATCACAACATGAGGGTAATCTAAAATCAGTAGAAAGAACAGATGATCGTAGCAGAGGGCCTCAGACCCTCCAGAATTTAAGGACAGTTTATGTGGAAACAATGAACAATGTATGCCGCCAGTTTCTGTATGCAGGTACCGTCTTGAAGCTGTCTTTACCAAAACAGACCCTCTGTCAGAATTAAATGCATCTCAAGTGTCTCAACACTTACTCCCAGTAATTCCTCATGAATAATTACCGACTAATTTGTATTTGAATTCCTTTCGCAAGTGGGTTACTTGGGTTGTTAGCAACATCTGGTGTGAACGTCGTGTCAGCAACTCCATTAGAAATACATTTATTGTTAAAACTGTTGATGTGTTCAATATTTATTTCACCCACTGTATTTCAAATCAGAGTGCGGCTCTTGAACGTCAACTAATCAAGTTACGAACAGGAGAAACAAACAAGCATCGGCAACTCTCGTCTGCAGACTCGCACACTGTCACTCTTAATAAAGATGCAGATGTTTAGAGGAAGAAAGAAGAAAAAAAGAGGAAAAACCTTTTTTTTTTTTTCCTGAGGCTACTGATTAATTAGCACTATCTGTCTGAAGACCTCCTGTTATGATTAGACAACTTGCCCCTCCCTCATTTCTCCCTCCAAACACATACACACACCCACAAGCACACACACACCTACTAAGAAAACAAAACCCACTAATCATTTGAAGCCTGTGCTTTGTAGGTGGGGCCCCCAGTCATTATCAGGGCCCCCAGCAGCAGCGGGTTTTGTTGGTTTTAGCTTTGCATCCCCAATCAATCCCTAACAGGAAGAGCTTTAATCAGGGTCTTAATACAGCAGTACAAGAGGTGGGACGGCCCTTTGTCCGGGCCCTGAAAAGCCTGATCAGAGGGGAGTCCTCTCGCGTTTCTTTACATTCACCTGCTGGGCCTTATTGGGTCTCTTTCTGAGAGAAAAGGGGAGCAGGGAAATGAATAAAGAACACGGGCAAAGTGTGGGCCGGTTCAGGCGGCCTGTACGGGTTAATCAAGGAGCTACTTGTCATCTCCACAGAGTCTCCCCCGGTCTCTTTCCCATGCCAATTCAGGCACGCCGAGGAGCTGGGCAGAGCCGAACAACAGCGGGCCATAACACAACATTGAGCTAATGATACGCTACTTTAAAACGAAAGCGTGAAGCGGGGAGGTGGGAGGAGAAATGGAGGAAAGCCAGGGGGGAGGGAGGAAAAAGTTGATGATTTGCAGAGAAATGCAATTTTGAGAGTCTGGGAATATGAGAGAAAGATATAGGAACTAAAATAGAATCAAAAATATTGTACAGCAGGATGTGATTTTGTTAAAAGCAAACACAACAAGCACACAGAGCGGGTGATGGGTCTGTTCAGGCTGCAGAGAATATTCAGCGAATCACCCATAATCCGCACTCTGTGGGGAAAAAAAATAAAAAATGAACTGACATTTCCATATGTTAGTTTTTGTGTTATTTATTTATTTTTTTTTCAGTCTACTGTATAGGGACGTCAACCAGAAAAACGAAATCAAATTTCTTCTTCGGCAAAATCTGTAAAGATGATACGAGTTTAGACTATAGATTTCTAGAGGTTCATTAACAAATAGGTGTGAAGGAGGGAGCGTTTACGCTGCTTCAAAGGCTGTGAAGTGATGCTCTTACTCCATCTAGTGAAAAGAGCGAGCAAATCCCTTCATACATTTGAAGAACTGCGTGTGTGTGTGTGTGTGTGTGTGTGTGGGGGGGGTGTGTGTGTGTGTGTGTGTGTGTGTGTGTATTTAGTGTTCTACTGCACTAACATTTTAAGAAATGCAATTTAAAAGATATGACCATAATTCAGTACAAATATGCAGACATATGAGAGCAGGAAAAAAATATGAAACGTAAACATTTATGCGGATTGATGATTACATTAATCTACTTTGCTTCAGTGTTTCCACTAGACAAAGAAATCAAGAGGGCTTTGGGATGTATCCATACTTCAGTTGATTTGTGATGACGCATCCATCAGTCAACCAGAGATCTAAAGCGAACAAGGTCATCTTGATCAACACAGATAGGCCAAACATTGAAAAATCTCTCTCTTTTTTTTCACTATTCATTAAATGCATTAAAACTAAAAAGTTTCATCATTATCCAGCCCATAAGTGCAGCAACTAACACTATATGCTTTAATACACTTTGCTGCAATTAACAAACCTGATAAAAGCTTGGGAGAAATGCTTCAATGCAACAAATAAGAATAAACTCGTAATTCCTTCATTTTCCGTTAGATTCAGAACTACATCTATCGAGGGCACATTTCTTATTTTTTGTGCCATTATCTTAAAAAAAAACAAACAAAAAAAAAAACCAATCATGGTAACACACAATCGGCAGATCTCACCAAAGACGGACAATCCGTACTGGTTTAAAAAAAAACCTTCATCTCTGCATCTGTTTATTTCCGTCTGAATTACTTTCGAAACAATGTGTAAAATTGGACACAGAATTTACATTAAAGATATTATTATTAACAATACTCATTATTGTTATTATTGTCAAGAAATTGCATTTCTACCATTGCTGATTTTCAACTGTCACTCATTTTTTTGAAATTTAACCAAGCAGAGGTCCAAAACAGCATTTTCCAACATGTTTTCTGTTAAAAAGAAAAAAAAAGAAAAAGAAAAGACATAAGTTCAGCCCAACGTCTGTGACATTTCCAGGGATAAAAACGCTGGCAATTTGTGCGACACAGAAAGCTCTGTCGAATTATGCGTGTACTTTAAACGTCAAATTTGTCAGAGACAATGTAGACTGGCGCCTAATGGCTGATCTACCTGACAGGGCTTTTTGTTGAAGTCCACAGAAAGTCCACGGGAAGCCTTCTGTGCTCTCCAGCAGGGCCTGATGCACTTACAAGAATGTGCTCTATGTAACGAAAAGGGATGGCAGCAATTAGAAAACAAAAGAGGTGAGGAGGAGGGGGCCTGGTGATTGTAGCAGGAGCACTTCAACACCCGATTTTTGCATTGTCAATTAGAGAAGCCACACAGTGTCAGAGAAAGACAGAAAAAACCCCCCAGATATTTCCTCCTGGTTGATTTTGCAAAATGTGTGTGTGTATATATATATATTTA
>NW_006799944.1:502015-595878 GCF_000485575.1 Poecilia formosa | reverse complement strand
AATAAAAACATTGTGGCTACAGCAAATGAAACACAAATCTCTTAAAACGTGTATGCGCATGATCTTTTAAAATCTAAATTGCTTTTACTTCTACAAATAAAACCTATCAGTTAATTTGTTTTCCTTTTCTGAAATGAATTGGGCATCCAAAATGTAAACGTGTCGAGGGAGGGGGGACGGACGGGAGGACTTAGAAATCTACACTTTGGTGTGGCAGCAAAATTAAAACCAAATGCTACACGACGTTATGCACAAGCACACTTTCAGTCCATTTAAAAATTTAATAAGCTGAAAGCTTATTTGTCTGATTTGCTGGCTCTTTGGCTTCATTTTTGGCAGGCGTGCGCTGCAGAAGGTCACCAATTCACCTGTAAGGAGAGAATTTACCCTGCCTAATTTTTCCTGTCCTTCAGGTGCAGCCTGCCACCCTGCTTTGCATTTTAATGAAGGCTACATGTTTATTAAATCTTAGTAAAAAAAAAAAAAAAACTGGAATAAATGGCTTATGGTTACCAGGCAACGCAAGTTGATCAAACATCGCCCTCCCCCAATTTTAAGCTCATAATTCATCATCTATATTCAGGCATCAGTTCTTAATTAGATTAAGATGCATAACACTCCCCCTTCTCAGCTGAAATCCTATTTATGCAAATGAATTAACACACAAACACACACACACACACACACACACGCGTCCACGTGCGAAGCTAGAACAATTTAGCAATGAATTTTGAAACGCTTAAATTGCAGATGAAAGGCGATTTATGGCAAAGTTCATACATTTCTAAAAAAATATTTACTAAAATAATATAATAAAAATATTTTTTTTGCTTTTGTGAGACCAGAAAAACCTTTGTATCATAAACTGTAATAACAGGAGTTGCTTCAGATCCTGTTTATAGCTCAGGGAATTTAAAAACCATCGTACATAGTACTTATAAAAATATAAACAAAATACATCAATTAGTAACCAAACATTGTATTTCCAATAATGCTACAGGTCATTTGGAGAACTTACAGTAAAGTATTTGAATTCACATCACAAACATTGAGCCTTACTGTCTGTGCTGCCCCCAAAAGCTAAGCTGTGCTTTTCACTTCCTGAAATCTTAATCAGCACAGCCATCTACAAACGAGAATGAAAGACTATGTTTTTTTTTTTGTTGCTGTCGTTTTTATCTAATTCATTAAGAAAAAGAAAGAGAAAACAGCAGGTGTTCTTGCACGGTTTGCTTTGGCTTCCAGGTAAAGTTAAAATGGGGTCATCGAATTTCATCACAATTCTCAAAGGTGCGACCGTGGAGAAGGAAGAGACGTGTGCATGGCAAACCAAGGACGGTTGGATTTGCTGCAAAGAGCACGGCTCGCTTTGCTCTCCCTGGAGCCACGGCTTTGATTGAGCGCCTGAAATGAGTTGAAATGTCACAAATCTCCGGCAGTACACTAGAAATGAAAATTGGCCTTGTGGCGGTTTTAAGGCTCTCATTAAGAGTGGGCTTAACGTTTTCTATTTAAGTGTGCCGTTGGAGTGCATCCAAAATACAACATTATTACACATCTCTGCGCACTCAAGGAAAAATGTTCCCCTGGAACTTGTCAATGCAGATGGAGTCTCGGCTATATTAAAGAAGAAGAAAAAAAAAAAACAGAGCTCAGAATCAGAGGCCTTGATAGGACAGAAGGGTAGGAATAAGCTCAGGGGAAGACAAGCTTGAATTAAATTTGCAACAAAATATATGTTCAGAATGGGAGAAATTGTCATGTGATTAGTAGCAGAATGCAGATTTTATTCCTTGATTCTGGCTTTTATCAACAACAACAAAAAAAAAGAATTTGGTAAATATAGCAAATCTGACACCCGAGTGTCTGGTTTTATCAAATACTAACACATCTTACACGCAAGCTTTTCTTGTTAGAACTGAATACACTGACTTGGTAAATCTACAGCCCTTCTATTTACCCCTTATTTCTTAGGTGGCTGGATTTTTTATTTATTTTTTTTTTTTGTTCGAGGGGAAACAGAAAAATGACTATCCTGGCTGCTTAGTATTCACATCACACAAAGTGGGTCTGTGTTCCTTATTTAGTCCCGTACTGTACAGCTGGGGAGCTGTCCAGCACGGAGCGGCAGTATGCAAATGAGTCTGGATTTGAATGGAGATGGAGGTAGACACAAAGCTCAATTAGAGACAGAAAGAGAGAAAGAGGCGGTGGGGGAGCGTCTGGACAGGAAGAGGTGGGGGGGGAGGATGGAGAAAAAAAACAAAAAAAAAACGCTTAATGCCAACCTGAGCAAAACCAGTGTACAAACATGCTGAACCACAAAGCTGCATGCAAATAGCCAGACGTATTTCTAAATTCTCCAGCCCGTCTTTCTAGGGGATCAGACGGCTCAGCTCTTCAGCGCGTTTCAGTCACACCAATCACACCAAGATCCCGCATCATCCGTATCACACACACACACAGAATAAAAACAAAACAAAGGTTTAAGTGCCAGCACGTGAAACAATAAAACGAACATATAAAAGGAAAAGAGGTGGCGGCCATTTTGTTCCCAGGTGTCATAGTTGATGCCCAGCAGCCAGCACGGCATGTCACCCAACTGTCCTTGGAGGAGCCTCTGACACGAGCACCGTCACCTCTTGTTACCCTGGCAACTGCAGAATCAATTATGGGGGATGGGAGCAGAATATGAATATTCACATTGCAAGGGAACCTTCATCAAAATTTATAATGTCTTCATACTGCGTTTTTTTTTTTCCTACATTTTAGTATGAATTATTGACCTTGGTTTTTATGTGATGGAACAACACAAAATAGTGTCCAATTGTGAAATGCAAGAAAATCACATTTTTATTTTTTATTTTTTAAAATGCCTTTTTTATTCCTGCATTTTTTATTCAGCCCCATCCATGGCTTCAACATTTTTTAGATACCTTGCTTTAAACTTCACAACTTTATCCACTTCCTCTCTGCTGTGTCCCTTGGTCTTCATGATGTTGTTTGCGCTGCTTTTCTCCAACAAACATCTGAGGCCATTACTGAACATGCGTACTTACACTAAGATTTCTCTAAGCTCAGTTGAACTCTTTCTAACTGCTGCAAAATACAGTTCTACAAAGCACTCAGGCAGTGGACTGCTTCCATGGCTTTCACTGTTTCAATAGCAAAACATTTTTAAAACGGTGCATCGTTTTCCTTTCATTACACAATCATGCGCTACTTTTTGTTGGTCAGTCGCCTCACAATATAATATTAGAGCGCCTGGTTGCATTGGACCAAAATAACATGAAACAGTTGAAGAGGTGCTACCACTGTTGGTAAAGACAAATAAAGCGATCCAAGCAAATTGTTTGCAAGCTTTGGCATTACTACCTTGAAGAAAACAGAAAAGCTGTTCTGTATTTGGGCCGTAGGGGTGGGTGTGCTCCAGCTTCTCCTCCTCCCCCTTTCATTCTACACCTACCATTATGACGACGATCATGAATAGTTTACAAAACTGCATACAGTAAAACGTTGACGTCTTGCACAGCTTCATCGGCAGATTTTTAGCTGACTACATTGGGTCTGTGACCTGCAGTGCAGTCATTTCACATACAGCTGAAGTACAACAGACAGGAGTGCAGGCTTGGCTCTGAGGGGATGGAGCTAACCTAATCAGGGGAGACTGGCAATGCAATATAGGTGTGATTTCCAATAAAACACTGCTTGTACGATCAATGTTGTCTATTTCCTGAGGCCTCCTTTGCACGGTTTTATTTGCAACATCAAATCAGTTATTCAAGCAGGTCCAGTGTAAGTAAGGAAGAGGGATTGCCATTTCAACCAAGAATACAAAGAGAATATATGGACAACTAAAAGAAACCCAGAACTATAGCACAAGAGTGAGCGCCAGAAATAAGTCATCACACACTACGGAATTATGCGAAAACGCACGTGGCACGGTGTGACCACAGGCACGAACATCCACGCAGACACTCGGTCTGCGTGTGCGCGCGCGCTCGTACAGTAAACGTTGCAACGCTCTCATCAATAATGCATCGGCACTTCATGTTTATGCAATTCGCAGGGCAGGCAAGCCCAAGCGATGGAGTCGCTGCAATCCTGATTCACGCAAGCACGCACAGGCTACAAGTCACACACGTCTACGGACAGACTGAGCTCCCACACTCACACACACACACACGCGAGTTATTTATATTTTATCGCCTGTGGAGAAGGAGATTAAGATTATAAAACAGTCTTCAGCACATACCTGTTAAGGCACTTTTTCTCTCTGATTCTGGTTTTTATGCAGGCTGGAAGGGCTCACAGTAAGGCGCGCACTAAGGCTGTGCTGATATGCAAATTAAAGGCTCTGGCTCAATGCAGGGGCATTTATTATTCATAAATTACTCATGTTTATGCAAATGATGGGCTGATACGGAAACACTGGTGGGGGTTGAGTGGCTCAGTCTAAACATACTGTGTGATTCGATCGTTGTTGCGCTCAGCCATTTGTGATCCAGATTCAAACATTTGACCAACAGAGATAGTCATGGAGTAGTCGCTGTTCTCTGAACTTCTCGAGGTGGGATTGGGAGGGTTAGGTTTTACATCCAAAGGTGGGCCCTGTGCATTCTTGCATTTATGTATGTAGCTAAAGCACAGGGTTTCTTTTAATTTTTCAGTATGAACAAAAGGTTTCATTTATGTCTAGTGTTTTGAATGAAATAAACTGCAACACATGGTACATATTCAGGTTAATGTAATAATTATTGGGCCTTTCAAAACAATTTTTAAATATACTTTGGCTCATTACACCTACACATTTTGACCAACTTTTTTTTGCCTTTATGAATTGTTGCCAAAAATAATTTAATATTAAGTATAATATAAGTTGTTACTGTACAAAAACCCCATTCTCTCAAATAATAGTCATATATGATTATGGACTAAAATCAGAATGAATACATTGAAAGACAAAAAATAACTTGTCAGGTTCAAAAATGTTGAATGCACCTGAGCATATCCTTGTTTGTTTTTTTTTATTATTATTATTTCTTGTTTTTAGTTTCCACACTTCATACCAGCTGCTGGTGGTAAAGTACTATCATGCTGTTCACCAACCATCTTTCAAGCTCTACAAGAAGAAGAACTTTCTGCCCTATTTATTTTTAACCTTGACACTTTCTGGACAGGGAAAATTAAATTGCAAAACTGTGTTGCTGACAAACCTATTTTGTTTGTTTTGTGTGTTTTTTTTTTCACACTATTGGCACTTTCTGCACCCCATACAACATTGTTTCGCGCACAGCACTCTACTTTACGGCAGCAAATGTATTACGGTACAATCATACGTCATCATTGGAAGACTCATGGTGGCGTTCAACAATGGTGACGCCCTGAGATTCGTATATTTCGAGTACTTTAGTCTGTTTTTACTCTGTAAAATATCGACTGTAGCCTTATAAGGAATTTAAACCGTGTATCTGAACGCACATAACCGCTGTACACCAAAGTCATTTTGTGGAGTGATGCGTAACTAGATCCACGAGCGTAAGTTGCTGGATGTTGTGAATAAATGTGAGCATTAGTCTGGTAATGTTAATCGGCTTTTGCTTATTCTTGTCAACTTTATTTTTTCATGTATATTTTCACATTATTGAGACCGTTTGTCCTGTTTTTGACACAGAAACCACCATGTTCCACAACAGCTCACAGAAGAAATTCTGGACTTTTAAAAACGAGGATGAACTGGAGCAGATGCGGTACATGGCCAATGAGAAATTCCGTAGGAAAGCACTGGAAAGTGGAAAGGTAGGGTGACGCAGCCTGAAATGCTACCACAGCATTTTTTTTATTTTTTTTTTTTGTAACATTATGTGTGCTTTTCATCGCAGTTTGATTCTCTGTTGAATTAGCCCGGTATCGGTGACTTCAAGTTCTTGGATCGCCACGAGGAGGACGCGTTGTTTCGACACTACGAGAGGAGACTGCTGGACTTCTGCAATGCTTTTAAACCCGCGATGCCCAAATCTGTGGTGGTAGGTTTCTGTGTCGAGCTTTCCTCAACGCAGCAGTCACTCAGACAGACCACTGAACAAGCATGTTTCACCTGTAATCTCACCTCTGCAGGGCACAGCCATCATGTACTTCAGGAGATTCTACCTGAACAACTCGATCATGGAGTATCACCCCAGGATCATCATGTGAGTGCTGCCAAGTTGGGAGTTCTGTAAGGTTTGATGTGGTTTCTATTGAATATGTGCTCAATATCATACATACGTACATAACACCATGTCTGTACGTATTGGCTGTTTCATTTCACAACCTGTAATGCAAATATAGTGGACAGGTGGGAAGTGGATGCAGTGAGTGAGTGCATCCCCCTCACTCTGTAAATATTTTATGTCTTTTCATGGGACAACACTGAAGACATGTTGCATAGCAGTCAGTGTAAAGCTTGTTTAACAGTGTAAATGTGCCGTCTCCCTAAAAGGAAAAAAAAAGAAAAAATATACAGCCATTAGTGTATAATCTGCTGGCCAAACATCCTGTAACTTCTGTAACATCTCATTTAAAATATCAGAATGATGAGTAAATCCCGCTACATGGGTGGATTATTTCATATTTCAACTTACCGTGATATTTAATAGTTTGTCCTACTTTCTATTGACTGTTTTTTAAGCTACTTGGCGCCAGTGCTTCCCTGTAAAGTTCTCCACCTACTTTTTCTTGGCCCTCTCCCCCTTGTTTCAGGCTGACGTGTGCATACCTGTCCTGTAAGGTGGATGAGTTCAACGTGTCCAGCACCCAGTTCGTGGGAAACCTTCTGCAGGAGAGCCCGGCGGGACAGGAAAGGGTCGCGGAGCAAATCCTAGAGTATGAGCTGCTTCTTATCCAGCAGCTCAATTTTCACCTGGTGGTCCACAACCCCTACAGACCCATGGAGGGTCTGCTGATTGACCTCAAGGCGTGTGCTCTCTGTTTTGATTATGATTACGCTCCAGGAGATCTTTCACAATTAAAACCTCGATCATACGGCGTTCCATAAGGTGACTTTTCTCCCGTCAGACTCGATACCCGATGCTGGAGAACCCGGAGTCGCTGAGGAAGAGCGCCGACGATTTCCTTACCCAAGCAGCCATGACGGACGCAGGACTTCTGTTTTCTCCGTCTCAGATTGCTCTGACAGCTATTCTGAACAGTGCTTCCAGAGCTGGCCTCAAGATGGAAAGGTACCGATCAGAAATGTTATTTTAATTGCCATTAATTAATGTATATAGTCAGGCACCACTTTATTTATTTTTTCCCCCATTTAGCTACCTGACTGAATGCTTGGGCCTTAAAGAGGACAAAGAGACTCTTTCGAAGATGTACGACTCCATGAAACGTGAGTCAAGGCCACCTTCAGTTCCTCTCCACAAGATGGCGATGCTGAGCTGTGCAACCATCACTTCTGATTTGATTCAAGCGTCTTGTCTTTATTTATGCAGGGATGAAAACCCTCCTGAAGAAGTATGACCTTCCCAAGCAGGAGGAGGTGAATGCTTACAAACACAAGCTGGAGAGGATTCACGCTGAATTTGCTACTTCAAGCAAGTAAGGAGATGAAGAAAGCTCTGGGATAACTCTGTTTCATGCTTTCTAATGGGAAATACACAGTCAGAACATCAATTATTAGGCAACAAACATCTTTGGCACCTGAAATACTAATGAGAATTCACCCAAAGACAATGATGTAGAGTGATTTCTATTGAAAGTTTTTGAAAATTCCTAAATTTCCTATTGGAGGCACCAACAGTTTTAGACTTAAATTACGATTACATGTAAAATACAGTCTCTTTTTATGCTACAACCTGAAGACCGTCCCACTGTTGTAATCTTACGTCATTATTTTCAATTTCATTTGGTTGTGTTCTTCACACATTCATGCCCAAGTGAATAATCGCAGGCGTTCAGTCGTATGCAATAACAGTTTTATTTCAGTCAGGTCGTATCTAAGATGCAAAAGGTTCGAGGTTCAGTCTCGGGTAGAAAAATAAAAAGGAACACATCAGCTGTATGAAATCCAGAGAAGCTGCGTCACTACTCGCATCATTCACACCGTAAAGCGTATCCGACACAGGTACGGCTGCCGACTTATAGGCTTAGTGGTTGTGACTCATTTCTCTCCGGTGGTTTGCTAACACTTTGTGAGGTCCGCGGTATCGTTAAGTGCATCTACAGTAAACTGTTTGGTAAACGTCCGAGCTACGGCAGGCACAGGGTCGGACTTCTGCAGCGACTCGAGCCGTCGGGCGGGCGGGCGCCTGAGGCCGAACTTTACGGCTTCGTCAGGTCGACGAATCCGTGTGTGTGGTTTCGACTTGGAGTGGAGCCGTATGAGAAACAGTCGTAGCAAAGGTGCACAGAGGAAACGCCACCTGTTGTGGTGGCGGAGTGAGAGGTGGGGGGAAAAAACTGCAATGTAGCTAAAGCTTTTTGTTTTCATCCAAAGGCATAGAGGGAGTAAAGGTGATGGTTTGTTAGAGCAGCATATATGTAGGCCCACGCACTAAAGCACGATCCATTCAGGGTTAATACATGCACAGGACAGGTTCTAGGTATGCAGCTTTCTCAGCACTTCTATGCTATATCATACACAAACACGGTATTTCCTTATAAGACTAACTACATAACATACAAAGCAGCATATACGTATATATAAAAAGTTGGGTTCGTGCTGCAAGGAAAAAAACAAAACAAAAACAAATACAGTGTAAGTTACAATGGTTTGGTAGCGTAGAAAAATCAGGTGAAAGGACGATTGTGAGTAGAAAGGGAATTAAGGCTAGTGTTGTCTTGGAAAGAGGTGCTGTGTTTGAATTCCCTGATGACAGCAGAAATCGCTACTTCGGTACTTTGGGTTCTCTCCCCTCCGACGACACGTTCCCCACAGTTTGTCCAAAGAGGAGTAGCCAAACAGGAAGCCCGTTGCGTCTGCTCCCTTTCCATAACTGGTTCAAGACTTGTGAGGAAGTGATAGAAACACCAGGATAGAAAAGATCAGATTTCTGCAGCGCAGTGCACCAAGATCATCTCCCGCAAGGTCTCCGCGTCAAACAACAAAAAAGTTTCTGACGGATTTTGGATTCAGACGAGGGCTTTGGAGAGGCGATATTCAGTTGTGCAGCGAGGATTTTGTTTGTTTCCCACAGAGGACAGTCACGTTGCGTTTGTACCGCCACATGCGCACAGTAAAAGCGCAGACTCGCTCGGAGTCTTCAGTTTCACAACTCGTGGAACGAGGCGTCGCTTTGGCTGCGCGATCTGATTACAGGATTTGCAGGTGGAGATCCTTAAAACTCACATTACCTGGATGGCAGCAGCCAGAGACATGATGGTGCACTCTGTCCTGTAAAATAAAACGGACACGTTTGTGAAAGACACAAGCTGTTCAACGTTGCTCTGTTAGGACTCCTGGGACAGCTACCGGTATGAATGGGGTAAACTAGACTATAGGACGATGAAGATGAGGAGCAGACTACCATTCAGTGACCTTATGGAGGACCAAAAGTGCCACAATTTTCTATAAATAACTTTTAGCACGTATTGCATCATGCTCTTTTTCTGCCACCCTTTCTCAAAGTCACTGTTAGACATTTTTATAATATTTGGTCAGTATTAAACATAATGTAAATTCACAATTCATTTCAGCCAATTACTGAAGAAATGTTGCATTTACTTAAATATCTAACAATTTCCATGTTTTAGTTACGCATTTGAATAATTAGTGCTTCATTAGGTTGTGGCACATTTGGCACGCCATACTTTTTATGCCTAATAACACTTAAAATGGTTGCATCAACACCAAGACACAAAACAGAGTTCACCCCTTGTTAATCCGCTTGTAAAACCTCTCCTATATTTCTTTTAATCTCGCAGCAAACGAAAAAGAGGATATGAAGAAGACGGCCATGTTGCCAAAGAACCTCGTTTGACCGAAGAGGCTAGACAGTTTTCTTCATTTGAGTAAAATGTTTTCTAAAATGTTTTCCCCAGAAATCTTAATCAGTCGCATTTTGTTTAATTGCAGGACTGGACTGATGAAGACCTCCTATGAGATTATCGAGTTGTGGAATGAAACTGTTGAAAGTTCCTGCTTTCCTCCAGTATTTTATATGAAAAAAATCTAAATGTGGCAAAATTAAGTGCACATTTCAGTTGTGTTTTTTGAGAAATAAAGATATTTTCTACTAGTTGTTTTTCTTTTTTTTNAACAAACATCTGAGGCCATTACTGAACATGCGTACTTACACTAAGATTTCTCTAAGCTCAGTTGAACTCTTTCTAACTGCTGCAAAATACAGTTCTACAAAGCACTCAGGCAGTGGACTGCTTCCATGGCTTTCACTGTTTCAATAGCAAAACATTTTTAAAACGGTGCATCGTTTTCCTTTCATTACACAATCATGCGCTACTTTTTGTTGGTCAGTCGCCTCACAATATAATATTAGAGCGCCTGGTTGCATTGGACCAAAATAACATGAAACAGTTGAAGAGGTGCTACCACTGTTGGTAAAGACAAATAAAGCGATCCAAGCAAATTGTTTGCAAGCTTTGGCATTACTACCTTGAAGAAAACAGAAAAGCTGTTCTGTATTTGGGCCGTAGGGGTGGGTGTGCTCCAGCTTCTCCTCCTCCCCCTTTCATTCTACACCTACCATTATGACGACGATCATGAATAGTTTACAAAACTGCATACAGTAAAACGTTGACGTCTTGCACAGCTTCATCGGCAGATTTTTAGCTGACTACATTGGGTCTGTGACCTGCAGTGCAGTCATTTCACATACAGCTGAAGTACAACAGACAGGAGTGCAGGCTTGGCTCTGAGGGGATGGAGCTAACCTAATCAGGGGAGACTGGCAATGCAATATAGGTGTGATTTCCAATAAAACACTGCTTGTACGATCAATGTTGTCTATTTCCTGAGGCCTCCTTTGCACGGTTTTATTTGCAACATCAAATCAGTTATTCAAGCAGGTCCAGTGTAAGTAAGGAAGAGGGATTGCCATTTCAACCAAGAATACAAAGAGAATATATGGACAACTAAAAGAAACCCAGAACTATAGCACAAGAGTGAGCGCCAGAAATAAGTCATCACACACTACGGAATTATGCGAAAACGCACGTGGCACGGTGTGACCACAGGCACGAACATCCACGCAGACAACTCGGTCTGCGTGTGCGCGCGCGCTCGTACAGTAAACGTTGCAACGCTCTCATCAATAATGCATCGGCACTTCATGTTTATGCAATTCGCAGGGCAGGCAAGCCCAAGCGATGGAGTCGCTGCAATCCTGATTCACGCAAGCACGCACAGGCTACAAGTCACACACGTCTACGGACAGACTGAGCTCCCACACTCACACACACACACACGCGAGTTATTTATATTTTATCGCCTGTGGAGAAGGAGATTAAGATTATAAAACAGTCTTCAGCACATACCTGTTAAGGCACTTTTTCTCTCTGATTCTGGTTTTTATGCAGGCTGGAAGGGCTCACAGTAACGCGCGCACTAAGGCTGTGCTGATATGCAAATTAAAGGCTCTGGCTCAATGCAGGGGCATTTATTATTCATAAATTACTCATGTTTATGCAAATGATGGGCTGATACGGAAACACTGGTGGGGGTTGAGTGGCTCAGTCTAAACATACTGTGTGATTCGATCGTTGTTGCGCTCAGCCATTTGTGATCCAGATTCAAACATTTGACCAACAGAGATAGTCATGGAGTAGTCGCTGTTCTCTGAACTTCTCGAGGTGGGATTGGGAGGGTTAGGTTTTACATCCAAAGGTGGGCCCTGTGCATTCTTGCATTTATGTATGTAGCTAAAGCACAGGGTTTCTTTTAATTTTTCAGTATGAACAAAAGGTTTCATTTATGTCTAGTGTTTTGAATGAAATAAACTGCAACACATGGTACATATTCAGGTTAATGTAATAATTATTGGGCCTTTCAAAACAATTTTTAAATATACTTTGGCTCATTACACCTACACATTTTGACCAACTTTTTTTTGCCTTTATGAATTGTTGCCAAAAATAATTTAATATTAAGTATAATATAAGTTGTTACTGTACAAAAACCCCATTCTCTCAAATAATAGTCATATATGATTATGGACTAAAATCAGAATGAATACATTGAAAGACAAAAAATAACTTGTCAGGTTCAAAAATGTTGAATGCACCTGAGCATATCCTTGTTTGTTTTTTTTTATTATTATTATTTCTTGTTTTTAGTTTCCACACTTCATACCAGCTGCTGGTGGTAAAGTACTATCATGCTGTTCACCAACCATCTTTCAAGCTCTACAAGAAGAAGAACTTTCTGCCCTATTTATTTTTAACCTTGACACTTTCTGGACAGGGAAAATTAAATTGCAAAACTGTGTTGCTGACAAACCTATTTTGTTTGTTTTGTGTGTTTTTTTTTTCACACTATTGGCACTTTCTGCACCCCATACAACATTGTTTCGCGCACAGCACTCTACTTTACGGCAGCAAATGTATTACGGTACAATCATACGTCATCATTGGAAGACTCATGGTGGCGTTCAACAATGGTGACGCCCTGAGATTCGTATATTTCGAGTACTTTAGTCTGTTTTTACTCTGTAAAATATCGACTGTAGCCTTATAAGGAATTTAAACCGTGTATCTGAACGCACATAACCGCTGTACACCAAAGTCATTTTGTGGAGTGATGCGTAACTAGATCCACGAGCGTAAGTTGCTGGATGTTGTGAATAAATGTGAGCATTAGTCTGGTAATGTTAATCGGCTTTTGCTTATTCTTGTCAACTTTATTTTTTCATGTATATTTTCACATTATTGAGACCGTTTGTCCTGTTTTTGACACAGAAACCACCATGTTCCACAACAGCTCACAGAAGAAATTCTGGACTTTTAAAAACGAGGATGAACTGGAGCAGATGCGGTACATGGCCAATGAGAAATTCCGTAGGAAAGCACTGGAAAGTGGAAAGGTAGGGTGACGCAGCCTGAAATGCTACCACAGCATTTTTTTTATTTTTTTTTTTTGTAACATTATGTGTGCTTTTCATCGCAGTTTGATTCTCTGTTGAATTAGCCCGGTATCGGTGACTTCAAGTTCTTGGATCGCCACGAGGAGGACGCGTTGTTTCGACACTACGAGAGGAGACTGCTGGACTTCTGCAATGCTTTTAAACCCGCGATGCCCAAATCTGTGGTGGTAGGTTTCTGTGTCGAGCTTTCCTCAACGCAGCAGTCACTCAGACAGACCACTGAACAAGCATGTTTCACCTGTAATCTCACCTCTGCAGGGCACAGCCATCATGTACTTCAGGAGATTCTACCTGAACAACTCGATCATGGAGTATCACCCCAGGATCATCATGTGAGTGCTGCCAAGTTGGGAGTTCTGTAAGGTTTGATGTGGTTTCTATTGAATATGTGCTCAATATCATACATACGTACATAACACCATGTCTGTACGTATTGGCTGTTTCATTTCACAACCTGTAATGCAAATATAGTGGACAGGTGGGAAGTGGATGCAGTGAGTGAGTGCATCCCCCTCACTCTGTAAATATTTTATGTCTTTTCATGGGACAACACTGAAGACATGTTGCATAGCAGTCAGTGTAAAGCT
Organism: Poecilia formosa; assembly: GCF_000485575.1. Lineage (NCBI taxonomy): Eukaryota > Metazoa > Chordata > Actinopteri > Cyprinodontiformes > Poeciliidae > Poecilia > Poecilia formosa. The sequence goes on along the minus strand of NW_006799944.1, from coordinate 582,209 downwards.
TGTTTAACAGTGTAAATGTGCCGTCTCCCTAAAAGGAAAAAAAAAGAAAAAATATACAGCCATTAGTGTATAATCTGCTGGCCAAACATCCTGTAACTTCTGTAACATCTCATTTAAAATATCAGAATGATGAGTAAATCCCGCTACATGGGTGGATTATTTCATATTTCAACTTACCGTGATATTTAATAGTTTGTCCTACTTTCTATTGACTGTTTTTTAAGCTACTTGGCGCCAGTGCTTCCCTGTAAAGTTCTCCACCTACTTTTTCTTGGCCCTCTCCCCCTTGTTTCAGGCTGACGTGTGCATACCTGTCCTGTAAGGTGGATGAGTTCAACGTGTCCAGCACCCAGTTCGTGGGAAACCTTCTGCAGGAGAGCCCGGCGGGACAGGAAAGGGTCGCGGAGCAAATCCTAGAGTATGAGCTGCTTCTTATCCAGCAGCTCAATTTTCACCTGGTGGTCCACAACCCCTACAGACCCATGGAGGGTCTGCTGATTGACCTCAAGGCGTGTGCTCTCTGTTTTGATTATGATTACGCTCCAGGAGATCTTTCACAATTAAAACCTCGATCATACGGCGTTCCATAAGGTGACTTTTCTCCCGTCAGACTCGATACCCGATGCTGGAGAACCCGGAGTCGCTGAGGAAGAGCGCCGACGATTTCCTTACCCAAGCAGCCATGACGGACGCAGGACTTCTGTTTTCTCCGTCTCAGATTGCTCTGACAGCTATTCTGAACAGTGCTTCCAGAGCTGGCCTCAAGATGGAAAGGTACCGATCAGAAATGTTATTTTAATTGCCATTAATTAATGTATATAGTCAGGCACCACTTTATTTATTTTTTCCCCCATTTAGCTACCTGACTGAATGCTTGGGCCTTAAAGAGGACAAAGAGACTCTTTCGAAGATGTACGACTCCATGAAACGTGAGTCAAGGCCACCTTCAGTTCCTCTCCACAAGATGGCGATGCTGAGCTGTGCAACCATCACTTCTGATTTGATTCAAGCGTCTTGTCTTTATTTATGCAGGGATGAAAACCCTCCTGAAGAAGTATGACCTTCCCAAGCAGGAGGAGGTGAATGCTTACAAACACAAGCTGGAGAGGATTCACGCTGAATTTGCTACTTCAAGCAAGTAAGGAGATGAAGAAAGCTCTGGGATAACTCTGTTTCATGCTTTCTAATGGGAAATACACAGTCAGAACATCAATTATTAGGCAACAAACATCTTTGGCACCTGAAATACTAATGAGAATTCACCCAAAGACAATGATGTAGAGTGATTTCTATTGAAAGTTTTTGAAAATTCCTAAATTTCCTATTGGAGGCACCAACAGTTTTAGACTTAAATTACGATTACATGTAAAATACAGTCTCTTTTTATGCTACAACCTGAAGACCGTCCCACTGTTGTAATCTTACGTCATTATTTTCAATTTCATTTGGTTGTGTTCTTCACACATTCATGCCCAAGTGAATAATCGCAGGCGTTCAGTCGTATGCAATAACAGTTTTATTTCAGTCAGGTCGTATCTAAGATGCAAAAGGTTCGAGGTTCAGTCTCGGGTAGAAAAATAAAAAGGAACACATCAGCTGTATGAAATCCAGAGAAGCTGCGTCACTACTCGCATCATTCACACCGTAAAGCGTATCCGACACAGGTACGGCTGCCGACTTATAGGCTTAGTGGTTGTGACTCATTTCTCTCCGGTGGTTTGCTAACACTTTGTGAGGTCCGCGGTATCGTTAAGTGCATCTACAGTAAACTGTTTGGTAAACGTCCGAGCTACGGCAGGCACAGGGTCGGACTTCTGCAGCGACTCGAGCCGTCGGGCGGGCGGGCGCCTGAGGCCGAACTTTACGGCTTCGTCAGGTCGACGAATCCGTGTGTGTGGTTTCGACTTGGAGTGGAGCCGTATGAGAAACAGTCGTAGCAAAGGTGCACAGAGGAAACGCCACCTGTTGTGGTGGCGGAGTGAGAGGTGGGGGGAAAAAACTGCAATGTAGCTAAAGCTTTTTGTTTTCATCCAAAGGCATAGAGGGAGTAAAGGTGATGGTTTGTTAGAGCAGCATATATGTAGGCCCACGCACTAAAGCACGATCCATTCAGGGTTAATACATGCACAGGACAGGTTCTAGGTATGCAGCTTTCTCAGCACTCCTATGCTATATCATACACAAACACGGTATTTCCTTATAAGACTAACTACATAACATACAAAGCAGCATATACGTATATATAAAAAGTTGGGTTCGTGCTGCAAGGAAAAAAACAAAACAAAAACAAATACAGTGTAAGTTACAATGGTTTGGTAGCGTAGAAAAATCAGGTGAAAGGACGATTGTGAGTAGAAAGGGAATTAAGGCTAGTGTTGTCTTGGAAAGAGGTGCTGTGTTTGAATTCCCTGATGACAGCAGAAATCGCTACTTCGGTACTTTGGGTTCTCTCCCCTCCGACGACACGTTCCCCACAGTTTGTCCAAAGAGGAGTAGCCAAACAGGAAGCCCGTTACGTCTGCTCCCTTCCCATAACTGGTTCAAGACTTGTGAGGAAGTGATAGAAACACCAGGATAGAAAAGATCAGATTTCTGCAGCGCAGTGCACCAAGATCATCTCCCGCAAGGTCTCCGCGTCAAACAACAAAAAAGTTTCTGACGGATTTTGGATTCAGACGAGGGCTTTGGAGAGGCGATATTCAGTTGTGCAGCGAGGATTTTGTTTGTTTCCCACAGAGGACAGTCACGTTGCGTTTGTACCGCCACATGCGCACAGTAAAAGCACAGACTCGCTCGGAGTCTTCAGTTTCACAACTCGTGGAACGAGGCGTCGCTTTGGCTGCGCGATCTGATTACAGGATTTGCAGGTGGAGATCCTTAAAACTCACATTACCTGGATGGCAGCAGCCAGAGACATGATGGTGCACTCTGTCCTGTAAAATAAAACGGACACGTTTGTGAAAGACACAAGCTGTTCAACGTTGCTCTGTTAGGACTCCTGGGACACCTACCGGTATGAATGGGGTAAACTAGACTATAGGACGATGAAGATGAGGAGCAGACTACCATTCAGTGACCTTATGGAGGACCAAAAGTGCCACAATTTTCAATAAATAACTTTTAGCACGTATTGCATCATGCTCTTTTTCTGCCACCCTTTCTCAAAGTCACTGTTAGACATTTTTATAATATTTGGTCAGTATTAAACATAATGTAAATTCACAATTCATTTCAGCCAATTACTGAAGAAATGTTGCATTTACTTAAATATCTAACAATTTCCATGTTTTAGTTACACATTTGAATAATTAGTGCTTCATTAGGTTGTGGCACATTTGGCACGCCATACTTTTATGCCTAATAACACTTAAAATGGTTGCATCAACACCAAGACACAAAACAGAGTTCACCCCTTGTTAATCCGCTTGTAAAACCTCTGCTATATTTCTTTTAATCTCGCAGCAAACGAAAAAGAGGATATGAAGAAGACGGCCATGTTGCCAAAGAACCTCGTTTGACCGAAGAGGCTAGACAGTTTTCTTCATTTGAGTAAAATGTTTTCTAAAATGTTTTCCCCAGAAATCTTAATCAGTCGCATTTTGTTTAATTGCAGGACTGGACTGATGAAGACCTCCTATGAGATTATCGAGTTGTGGAATGAAACTGTTGAAAGTTCCTGCTTTCCTCCAGTATTTTATATGAAAAAAATCTAAATGTGGCAAAATTAAGTGCACATTTCAGTTGTGTTTTTTGAGAAATAAAGATATTTTCTACTAGTTGTTTTTCTTTTTTTTTTGTCCTAAAACAAAAGTGCCACATAACAGCGAGTGAAAGCGTCTGGACCTTTGCAAGGGCACAATAAATGACTCAATCTACTTTACAAAAGAAACAGTTTAATAAGTGCATGCATGTCTGTTATACAGTCTGTACTATTTAAAAAAAATACCACTGTAAACTTTTACTTGGTTTCTTTGATTATGTGTTCTGTCTGGCAAATGGGATGTTTTAAAACAAAAAAAAAGCCGCAGCCAAATAATCAAATATAACTGATACAATTATGACCTGGCAAAAATTCAGCTTATCTCACATATATACTCATGATTCCAGCAAGAGAATTTATTAATATAAAATAACCATAGGTTTTCTGCAAGACTTTGAAATACGAACAGACAGAAATGCTTCTTTCAGCGTTTTGCAGATATTGTCACAACCTTTAAAATTAATCAGTAACTAATTACAGTATAAAAAGCATATTTGCTCAGAATCCAGTTTACCATTAAAGGGGGTTGAGAGAACTAGCTTCTTCATGTCAGTTTCCTCACACTGAGTTGAAAGTAGGGGACCATAACTTTGGCAATTTGTGCCTTTTAAAGCACAGCAGGTACAAGAAAACCATATAAAATCCTTATATTTGGTCCTCTTGGTGAATGAATGAAACGCACCCACATCACAGTTATGAACAAAGTCCAAAGGGGAGAAATGTAGCAATCAGTCATTGGTGCAAGTTTTTTTTTTTTCTTTTTTTTTCCCATTTGCGGGTTGCTTGTTGTACTCGGACGCTGCTGTTGCATAGCTCTTTTTGTGGTGAACGAGACAAGATGATGGGTGAGGATGGGTGGGACTATCAGACGGAGACATGATGGGAGAGTGGTTCCGTTGTGATGAGGGGGGAAGAGCATGCTAGGTCTCCTCAGGGCTGCGCTCACGGAGAGGGGAGGGGGGAGCTCGGCGCAAAGATGGACAAACGGGAGCAATGGGCTGCAGTACTACCTGTTGCAGTTGGACATGGCATACTGAGTCTGCTTCTGCTGGAGGAGCTCTGTGATGGCCAGCAGCTTTTTCAGTACGTGCTGAACGACAAGAGAAGCAGAAAGTGATTATTTTCTAGAGCGAGGGCGTGAGCTGTGAGGAAAGTGGAGCTGTCGCTCTGGGCGCCTGACCTGCTGTGCGCCCCGTTCGTTGCTCAGAGTGCGGAGCTCGTCCGAGTGCGTGGCGCAGACCTCGTGCAGCGCAGCCAAGTCCCGCGACAGGTCCGTCCTGAACGACTCCGGGTGTTCAGGGAGATCAGGGACATTCTACAAACGCAGATCATCATCATCATCATCATCATCTTTAGCTTTCAATTAACAGCTTCTGTTCCTCTCTGAGCCCGAATGAATCAGAACCACGTCACAGAAAACACATCCAGCCATTTCTTGGCTGGATGTTGCTTGCTTACGTCTAAGAGCCAGTCCTGATCTCTGTTAAATATAATAAAAGAAATACGAAAGAAACTCACGCCTAACTCATCCAGGAACATGATCATCCGATGCTTGTTGTTTTTAATAAATGGGTTAACTCCCTCCATATAGGGTTCCTGGAAAAATGAGAGAAATAAAGATCAAAATACCATCAATGTTTACGAAACTCAAAGCCAGACGGAAAAGGCTTCAGACCTTAGCACCAAATTCAACCAGGTTGGCCAGATTCTGGACAGACTTGGCCACCAGTGTGAGTGTCCTGGCTGCTGTTGGAGATGGAGGGTCTGTGAAAAGAAGAGGAAGTTTAAAAAAAAAAAACACACACACACTGCATCATCTGTGTGATGTTAAACAGAAAACTGTTTTTCAATAGATGCTCACCAGCAATGATGTTGAACATTCTGGGGTTGAGAATGGCAGGGCAGATCAGCCTTAGAAAGACAAAGCCACTAGAGAAAAAAAAACTGTTTACTCACACAGTAAGTGGGACAAACCACTTACTGTGTGACTGCAGAAATATCTCATGTGGCTTTTAGATCTAATAATGTCTTGCCCTACATGATTCGCAGGTTTACCTCACAACCCTTGTCCGCATGGTGTGGTTGCTGGGGAACTTCTGCTGAACAGACTTCTGCAGGCAGCCATAGATGAACCTTAACGTCCTGGAGAGACCGATACAAAATGGATCATTCAACTTTAATACAGCTTTCACAGAAACATCCCTCAGCTCATTCTGTGTTATTGCCTCTGATCTTACGGTGGTAGGATGTCCGCAGCCATGAAGATCTTCTCCACAAGCTCCGACAATATGTTGAGAAGGTGAGCCAGGTTGGTACTAACGTCCTCATTCTTTTCCAGTTTGGAAGGATTTAACTTAACACAGAGGGACAACTGGAAATTAGTTATTGTAATTCTTTACAACTATGATGAACGAATTTTCACATTTTCTCATGTTGCAATCCCACTCCGTTGTCTTTTACTAGGGTTTTATTTAAACCAACACAATGTTGTGTAGATTTTAAAAGTGGTATAAAGATGGAAAGCCTGTAAACCTGCCTTTTGCTTGATTTGGACCTGCACATATAGACCCTAAAGGTTTTGCTCATTCTTCTGTGTGAAGCAGATCAAGGCAGTTGGAGATGGCTGAATTTATTTACATTTCTCAAAGAAAATGAGACTAAATGCAAACATCAGATGCAGTTTTCATATTTTTTTGCACGTAAAGAAAATCGGTTTCCTTTAACTTCAAAACAGGCATTACCTTATAGGTCTCATAGAAAATCCTCCATGATTATATGCTTGTTGCAACAGAGCAAAATGTGACAAAAGAGCAAGAAGTATGATTTTTATTTACTTTTTTCTTTTTCTGCAAGGAACTAATGGTGCAACTATATTTTATTACACAATGCACAAACTCTCACAGATATGAGTTACGGTGCAGCAGCTGGGAGTTTCTTGTATAGTTACCTCACACGACTGTTTGCTCTCCATGATTTTGAGGATGGTGTCCTTCAGCGCGTAGTGGACGAAGGGCGTGGCCGTGGCCTTCATGTACTGCTCCATGAGCGTGCTGGCCAGCGTAGTTGCTCTGAACAACGTTGTTGCCTCATCTGGTAAAGGCCCGCAAACGTGAGATGTTATACAAATTGCTGCCGTCACACACATTCCTCAGTTTACATCACACACAACAAAAAAAAAAGTGCTAAATCCTGCGAAACAATGAAGAGTATTGCTAAGCTGCAAGACGACTTGTGACAGCATGCCCTCACTGTGAACAATCCCCTCATGTTTATCCAAATTCCTGAAGGAGGCAGCTAACCGATTCTTGGATCCAGATGATCGTTGCTTGTTTTTGCAGGAGTTTAATCCCCGCGTTTGTGATTCTTACCCTCCATGTTAATTTCTCTGTCGTTAAGCGTCCTCAGTAGAGGCGCTTCAGCCTTCTCGTGCCTGAAGATCCGCAGGAGGAGGCTGGCCAGTAACGTGCGGTCCTGACCACAAACGTTGGCCAAAGCGTAGATTGCGTGGAAATCTTTCTGCAGGATCATCTGCAGAGAACACTTTGGGTCAATGGACATCGCTGGCACTGAGACGAGACTGCCGTTGGAGGAACTTCACAATGAGTCGGACCTCTTTGAATTCACTGTACTCCTCCTCCGGCATGATCTTCTCCATGGAGTAGCGGTGGCGCACGCGCAGCGATCCCGGCTCGATCCCCTTCAGAGGGACGTGGGAGCTCAGCGGGAACCACTCGTCAATCATCTGACCCTTCTGCAAGCGACCCAGCTGGCATCGCATGAACACTGCAAGGGACGCGTCAAATAAGCGAGTTGTGAAACAAGGAAGGGAATAAAAAGCCGCAGTAATGACCGCCGTACTTACAGATGTCGCTTTCTTTGTTCTTCTTTGTTTTGTTGCCCAGACTGATTTCAAATCTGTTTACTTCACTGGACAGATCACTAAAGTGAGGGAAAAAAACAAACACACACACGGTTTGTAATTCTGCAAAAGTTAACAGAACAAAACGAGGTGGGGAGTCCCACACGCTTACTCGAAGATGAACTCCTCGGTGAAGACAGGATTCTGCCCTTCTCGCGGCTGCGTCTTGGCAACCTGGACGCTGTTCAGGTAGATGTTGCAGTAAGGGTTGGTAAAATACTTCACCGGCAGCTTGTGGGCCTCCTCCACATACAGCACCAGGCTGCTCACCTGAGAGACAAAAGTCATCAACACACACACACATAAAATGCTACGGATGGGCAAATTCATAACATGTACAAGGCGACGCTTTTCAGAGTACATAAGCAGGTCTAGCGTGTGTTGTGCGGTACAGGCATTGGCAGAGGATCACTAGTTTAGTGAGACTGACAAATAAATCGTCAAAATGAAGGATTTTTGAGAGCAATTATCTCTTTTCATTGGTGCGACTATCAACTGTTTTGCTGCACTTTAAGGAACACAAGGCGTACCTGCCGGAGCCTTTTGTTTGAAGTCGGTACAGTGGTTTTTCTTAGGTTACTGCAGAACGTCTGAAGGCATTTCATCCAATCCTGCAAAAACAGAGCGATGTTATACCATCCGAGAGACGCAAAATGACAAAACTGAAAGAAACGCATGATAGATACATAAACATTTTTTGTATAAAATTATAAAAAACAGTTTCTACTCATTGTGATCTGCAACCTGGAGCACGTTTTGGTAATCCAGCAGAAACAAACAGCAGTAAAGGTTGGGTCCATCCCTTGTGACTCACTTTAAGGTTCAATTCTGGCATTTCTTTCTTTTAAGACAATGAGATCATATTACTAAAAGTGTGTCACATAATATAGTGCTAAATAAATGTATTTACTTCTCTAGAATCAAGACTTGCTCAATTCGTTGCTAATAATTTCAGACCTGCATTTGAGGCATCTTGCAAACAGCCGAACGCTTTGAGGCAGCAATTTTAGCAAACATGGCATCTGGACAACGGCAAGATTGTTACACTTTTGATGAAAAAGCTGAAGCTTTATTTACCTGCGCCTGCTCTGGGACCTCTCCTGCAAAGTAGAATATGTACTGTTCCTCACTAAAGTGCTGGACAACAATCTGGAAACAGTTTGGCCTGAAAACGTCAAACAGAAAACAAAGCTTTACAATTTTTTTTTTTGCTTAGCATAAGGTAAAGCCATTATCTCACGTCTTGTTTTCTGGAAAACTGCCATCAGCACCTGCCAAACAGACTGTCGTGCACACAATACACGGAGCACACACTTAGGTCTATCAGCCCTTTGGGTTTGGTAGCTCTCTTCTCGCTTTCAAAATAGATGAGCTGTGCGTCGTTGCCCTCCAGGATGAAGTAAAGGGTCTTCCACCTTTTTCCTTTTCCTAAAATCATAGGGGGAAACTTAGAATCCTGCCTTATGCGACTGACAGAATTTGCAAATAATAGGAAACCACTAGTGGAGCTGGACATAGACAGATACCTTTGCTGAAGAGGAGATAGCCTTTTTTGACTATGTTTTTGTAGAAAGCATCTTTTGTTCTCCGTCTGATAGTGTTATAAATTTCCCTCCCATCCGTTATGTCAGTTAGTACTTGCTCCTGGTGCTGCGTAAGAAGACAAATCCACCCAAATTACAAAATAACTATGAGAAACAAAATACTCCTCTTTCATTCACAAAGCCATTAAATGTTGCATCAGAGACAATTCCAACGTCTACAGCTCCAACAGAAAAATGTTGCATGAATATTTCTTCATTAACTGTTTTCACAGCTTTGTTAAAGTATGCAGACAAATTCAGATTTTGTATTTTCTTTTAACCAGAGTATGAGATGGCTGGAAATATTTGCGTCTTTACTTTACCAGGAGCTTTTCTCAACTGATCTTGCTTTAATTACACAACCGCTTCTTGTGCTTACCTGTATGGAAACGGGTTCTTTCAGGTTGTAGCCCTCAACAATCTGTTCTTTCTTATAATGATCAATGATATCGTCAAGGCTGCAGCAGAGCAAAAAATAAATAAAAAAAAGAACAGACAAACATTGAGTGGAAGACAAACTGACTCAGTTCCAAAGGACAAGGCAAGCTGAAGCTGCGCATGGCAAATGTTTAGTCAAAAGGCGTGATTAATGCGAGATGCATTCCAGCATGACGCCACGCTGGCAGACGTACCTGTTGTAGTACCTCCCTCCCATCATGTACTGATTGTTTGGAGTTGGGGAGATCTTGAACCTTTGGATGTTTTCACTAGTGCGAAAAAAGAGGGAGTAGTCTCCGGGTGTGTTGTCTGATGGTCGGACCAGGAAGCTGCAAACCTGGCCAACTAAGACATCGCAAAGGGTGAGGGAGACAAATACATAAAAAACTACACTACACATAGTTCATATAATCAGATATTTGTGAGAAAGAACAAACAACTGCTGTAGTGACAGCTCTAACTCAGCAGAAAGTAAAGAAAATGCTACCTGACATAAGAAGGTTGTAAGCCTCCGTCTTTGTGATCTTTCCATGATACCAACTAAAGGTGAACATTCAAAATGACAGGAAAACGAGGAACTGAATTAATCACACGTCACCCGTGTTAAAATATTCAGGAATTGTAAATCTGTTCTTCACAAAACGTTAATAGTTAAAAATGATATATATATATATATTTTTTTTTTCCAGGGATCAAGCTGCTTACACTTTTCCCTCGTGTGGGTCCTCCTCCCGGCCCTGCAAGACAACATGCAAACACAAACTTATTGTTTTGAAACTTTTCTCCTGCTGCAGGGAGCATTCAGGGAGACTTCTCTAAACTACCCACACCTGTTGCTGCGCTTTGCAACAGGTGTGGGTAGCTGATGTTACCTAATGACTAGCAGAGAGTCATTAGCTAATATCAGCTCCTTATACTTATGTTACTTTGTAAAGAGCAAGATACCATGTGGAATAAGCACTTACAATTTCTTGCTACTTATGCCACATTTATCAGTCTACTTTTAAGTCCATAACAAAATAACAATGAATGTTATAAACGTCTTTATGTTAACTGTAATAGCCAATATCTTCTATTCTGTCAGGGCCTTTTTGTGCAAACTTCAGGAAATTGTTGTAATTGTTATTCAAGATTATCATCTTCGTGTTTTTACTTACCACCTCCTCCACCAGATCCTCCACTATGAGCCCCTGCTCTTCTGTGCGAACATTGGCGACCCACATCCAGCCGTCCTCCAGGTCGTTGTGAACAATGAACATGTCTCCTTTCAGAAAGCTGTGGGCACACACGTCAAAATGCCATGACAAAGCTCCTCGTTTTGTGTAGACGATGGTCCTACACTGCGGCCAGCAGGTGTCTCCTGCGGCTTAAAACGGAGGTAGATTTTGCACGTCGTCTGCACTGCAGAGCTTAAGGCTTGCAGGCATGCCGACTTTTCTGGCTGACTTTAGACAGATGTTTATCAGATTTAGGAAATGAGGGACACAGATGGGAGCATCAGTGAGTGCGCGCGTTGCAGCTTAACAACTGCTTTTCAATAAGTCAGATGATGTTCTCTGCAGGTCGCTGAAGCATTCCACAAAATCAGGCTGTTCTTTGTGAGCAAAACAGGCAGATGTTTTCCTTCTCTGCCTGGGATCTCTGTGCTCGTGTGTGTGTGAGTGTGAGTGTAATTCACAGTAATGAAAGTGCTTCTAAGAACAAATCCGAATGGGACAAAAAAAAAAAAAAAAAGACGTTCAATTTTTGATTTGTCTAATAAGTGTTTACCTGATCTCATCGGTATCTGGCACTTTGGTGTATGGAAGTATGGCCCTGACTCTCCTCCTGTCTTCTACAGGCTGTGGAAAATAAGAAGGACAAACTCTCAGCGTTGATCTTCCAAAATCATCAATCATTTATTTAGTCAAAACTGATTTTACTAAATAAGTTTCAACTTATTTAAGGCAATGCAGCATGAAAATATGATTAGCATTAGCTTTGCCTCAAATGACCTCCCTGTCGGCAAAAGAAAAAACAGGGGAATAAGAGGATAATTTCTTGTACAATGTGGGTGGGGAACAAAAGAAGCAGGAGAAAAAAGAAATCACTATTCCTTTTCAGTCATCCTAAAAATATATTAATATACTTCCATCCACTTTTCCCCAACTTCAACACAATTCATATGAAAAATAACTTTTGATGAGATTCCAAGAGATTTAACGTCCCTCGTGCACAAAGTTATCTGGAGGTTTAAGTTTCACGAGCTTTTGTATGATATTAACAGATCCAAATTATCAAGGGAAATTTCTTCTCATTCCCATTGGACTGCTCTTTATTTTTACAAGAAACATTAAAGAGATTTACTGATTTTAAAAGATAATAATGTGGCATTAATGGGAAATCTGGACAATTTCACTAATGCTGGAATATGGCTCACAGTAATAGAGGGTCGAAATATCACGCATACCCTATTTGCAAATTTGACACTTTTCCAGGATTCTCACAAAGTGCAATAAGTGAGGAAGAACTCCTTTGACACAATAATCTATTTAAAAAAAAAAAAAAAGACCAATCATATATTTAAGGCTGTGAAGTCAGTCTCACCTCTGGAGGTGCCACTGGTGATAGGAGCTTCTCTCCTTTTAATAGGCAAGACACATAGCTGTAGTAACCAATCAGGTCTGATAGAGAACAGAACCGTCGACCACCAATGTAATAGTCCCCACACATGGCGATTATCCTGGAAAACAAAAACAACATTAAGCGACAGCAGATCTTTAACCACAGGTTCTTTCAGTTCTAATCGGTTCATCAATCTCACTTTTTATTCATGTAGGACCCACTGAACAAACTTTCACCACAAACAGCATGGGGGAGGAGGTGTGTGTGTGTGTGTGTGTGCGTGCGTGCGTGTGTGTGTGAGAAGGAGTAGCTTGGTGAATGTGTGTAAAAATGTGCCACAACAAAAGCATGATGTCATTCATGTTGTCCTCATAGATACCCACTTAGCAACCAAAGACTGCTTAGAGAGCAGCCTGCTTGTAGAATCGTAGCATAAAAAGGACGTTTTGTAAATAAAACAAGCCTTTTTAAGAAATTTAACAAAATTTTTCAGTTTTTTTTTTTTCTTTTTAACTTTACTTTTGCATGAGGTTAGATTTATATTTGGATTTTTGTTTAATTTACATCTACTGACTATTGATTATGTTTTTATCTAAGCTTAAAGACAAAACTATTACAGATCAACTGTGGTCTCAATGTACACGGTAGGATACACTCAATAACCCCAATGTGAGATTCTGACTAATTATATTCAAAAAAGGGTCACTTAAAATAACTACATCTGTGAAAAAATAAGATAATTTATGTGGATACAGTCAATGTTACTTTTCTTAACTACATTTTAAGTAAAAGCTCATTTTTACATATCAATCTACAGTTTAATAGCAACAAAGAAATGTGTTTGTAACAGAAATGTTTCTGATATATCTCCAAAGTGAATTAAATAATATTTTTTTAAAGAAAATGAATAAAAATATAAAACAACTTGGTGTTTTTTTTTTTGTTTTTGTTTTTTATTTTTGCTTAGCAAAAATAAAATTATTTACGCTCACCCAATCACCGGAAAAATCTTTTTTTCTATTTACAGCCATCAACCCCTTCGTATGACTGAACAAGAGTCTGAGATTTGACACGAATAAAAACATTTTTGGTAACATTTCTGTGTCCATTGTGAGTGTTGCTGTTACAGAGAACCAAGACATTTTCAGAATATTATGTTGATTATGGCTCAAGCCTGCCAGCTAATACGCTGCCATATTTAGGCCAAATCAATCAGGACAATTCCACAAAATAGCTTTAAAATTGAAAATGTTGTTGCAGAACAGAAACTCCTGAAAGTGTCTGTGTAATGTATGAAATATAAATACTCTGTGCTAATACTCCAAATTAGCATGCACTGCGGCTAATTTTAATTGTTCCAACTAATAAAAACCTTTTAAAGCACTCTGACGTACCTGAAATGGTTGACCACATTGGTCATACTGAGGAAAGACAGGACAAATGAACCGGGCCGGCGGTCACTCTCCCTGATGAGGTAGCTGCCAGGGGTCCGGGCCTGGCGTAAACGCTCCTCTGCAATGGTTCGGTCTAGTTTGCCATGGTACCACCTGAAGACGACAAATAGCAGAATGAATAAAGGAAGAAAAAAAAAAAAANATAAGTTACTACTTTTAAATGGAAGAATAAACTACATGAAGCCCTTAAAATGTAAATGCAGGAGCTATTCTTTGAGTTTTAACTACCAAATGTTAAAAGTTTAACATGTTTTTCTATTATTTTTTTCTTTTGACAACTTGCTCTTCTAAAAATAGGTCAAAAAAGTTAAAAAAAAAAAAGTATAGCAGTAAGATAGAACGAGGTGCAGCAGCAGCAGCAGAAGCTCTTTTCACAAGAGACCTAAGTGGCTTCCACTTGGTTTAGGGAGCACAGGTCTGTGCTTGTAAAGAAAACATGATAAAATATGCTTTCAATCATTAGGCTGCTGATAGTGAGCTGACAAAGAAAGCACAACCAGCAGGAGAACTGCTGGGATTTTTCTATCATTAAAATGAGAAACGGTGCAGTTGTACAGAACAAGAATAAACAGAAATAGCATCAACATGGAAGAAAATTTTTAAAAAAGTAAACAGGCTAGATTTTAGTGGCAACTGTATTACACACACACACACACACATACACACACACACACATTACCTAGAAGTAGGCCAAGAACGACTCAAACAACCTCCAGTTGCAACAACCAAAATGATAAAATGCAACATGAAAAACAAGATTCAGCTGTGATTGCTTCTGCTTCAAGCCAATCTCGGTAATCCATGTTGAGCCTGCGTAAGACGTGCAGGGTTCAACTCTGCATTGATGCGCCTTGACAGGGAGATGCTCAACTTTAACAAGCTGCTCAGTTTTCCTGCTCCAGGTTCAGGTTTCCAGGTTCAATTCCTGCTGCTGATGTGAAGCAACCAATTAGACTTTTACAGTAATAATATCAGAACACATTTAAATGTTAAAAACACAACGAAGCTGCCCTTCTCCGTTAGGTTTACAACCCAGTTTCATAGTAAGAGGTTGGTGCAAACACAGCTGATGTATGAGTAAGAACTGTATTAGCCATGCAGGAGCAGGTCAACCCGACACAATTTCTAAACCATCTCCACCAAATGAAAAAGTTTAAAATGCATTAGAAGTTGGCTGATGACAAGAAAAGCCGATCACTAAATCAAGACTGAATACTAGAAGAAGAAAAAAAGCATGATTGAAATTAGTCATGGCATGATAGTAACAATATTTTTTTTTTTTTTTTTATTAGCCATTTGCAAACCCCAAAAACCATCTGTGGCATTTATTTTGCCATCTGGACTGCCTCAAATTTTTACTGCCTACCGTTAGCGGTCACTAAAAGATGAAACAGTTGCTAGTATTGTTGTCTCAAAACTAGAATTTCCTTTTTAAGTAAAAATAACATTGTCACATGTACTTAAGTCAGTTGTTTAAACTTGTTTATATGTTACTGTGAAATCGTTAAAAACCATTTAATAAGTTTCAAAGACTTATTAAAGGAAGGATTGTGATTTGTTGAACTGCCCTTCTGCTTGTGAAACGTTTTTTTTGTTTTTTTTTGTTTTGCTGGATGGCAACTTTGGTGTTGACTTTTCCAGTGACTTTGCCCACTGCAAACACATCAGTGTCCAGTATTTGTGAATGTTGAAAACTCATGTGAGCAGAATGGTGCAGAGGTCCCGCTCTGTCTGTGCTCCCTGAAACTTAAAGGAAACCCCAACATCAAGCACACGTCAAAAAAAGACGTGACTTTCCATTACCCCACACTGACGGCACCTGGTATCGACCGATCCGCTTTGAACCCGCTCCATTCAGAAGCCTTGACACTTCTGATAACACTTTCCAAGGCTGGCACACTTCAGTGCAACTCCTCTAATGTGGGTTAAAGGTGACAACTTGCATCATGTTAGGAACCGGTAATGTGGACATAAACATTTCTGGTATGCACCAAGAAGAAAAATATATATATTAAGATTTCACCAATCTTTTGACTACAAATGTCACTGAGCTAAAGCCTCATCAGCTTACTTCTCTTCATAGTTGATATTTTATGCAGTGCAGGCATTCTGCTAAACATTTCATTTCCTATGCCTGCTCTGCCTTTCAAGGGCCACAGTGACTTAAAAAAAAAGTGTGTAAAATTTTCTTGCAGACCTATAGAATAAGAGTAATTTACATGATTTAATAATTGAGAGATGCAACAGGACAGTATAAAGTGACAAACAATTACAAAGTGTTAGCGTTTTTTCTGCTTTGAAAACAGACTCCATAATATATATGAATAGCCTTTTCCAGCTATTGGATGCAAGAGGAAAAAAAAAAAAAAAAGCTCTCAAAAGGCAAGATTTTATTGAAAACGTTGCTCTTAGCCAACATATGATGTCACAGGCAGATGGAGCCTGAAAGTGTGGCACAAAATTAATTAGCTAACAGTTCAATTTTATTTTTTTTTCTCCATGAAATACATATTGCTTACAACAGTATGATAAATTTGCAATCCATGACATTGGGGGAAGCAAATTTCTACCCATTTAATGCCTGCAAGGAAATAGAAGCAAACATGCAAAGAAACAGAGCCGAGTGTGACGCTTCCAGCCGAACAAGCGTTCAAGCACAGTGAAGGCGACGGAAGATGAGCTGTGTCATTGGCACACAGTGATGATCCTAGACGGCGGTAATAAGAGACACCCATCAGCACACGTTCAGGCATGAACAGCACAGTCATGCTGGGCTTGTAATCAACATCCTGATGCAATTTCACAGAACAACACACAGATCTTCATGACCTGGAAAGTTGATTCGTAAACTAAACGGACTGTAAACCTCAACCATGGAGATCACAGTGTATGGTTCTTAGGGCTGTAGGATAATATTGATATCGCGATATATATCGATATTTTCGTTCCTAGAAAAAAATCGATATTCATCAGCAAGTATTGTAACATCCAACTGTCATCTTGCTCACTCACTGCTTGCTTCACTGGGAGAGTGATTAGTGTCGAGGTTAAAAAGGTATCAAACTATTCAGAGCAGGGTGCTTGGTGCACTTTATTTACTTTATAAATCCATGTAAGCTACAGTTTGTACTGTTTCAATTAAAAGAAACATGTTTTCTCACCACTTCTTTGATTCTTTTTGTCCAGCTGTCAACTTTAAGTCTGTGTCCATGTCCAACCAGAGCCAGGTATTGTGTAGTTGGTGCTTTTAATCAGTTTTCAGTTAAATTAATTCAATCCAACTCTATAGCAGTCACAAAATGTCACCAAAATCACTCGGTCCCTCTAAAATCTTTCAGAAAATCGCAAAAGTGTATTGAATTGTATCGTTTGATGAATATTGCAATATATATCGTATCGTGGACAGAATATCATGTATCACTGTATCACTACAGCCCTAATGGTTCTACCATCCGTTTCAGGAATGGGCCGTCATGTCAGCACATATGTAGCAAGGAGAGCAGAAATATCTTGGCTCCGCTGAGTAAAGCCGAGCCAGCTTTTCAGCAAGCAATTCCCCCGATGGTCAACAAAAGATGGAAAAAAAAAAACTTCCATTTAAAAAGCTAGCAGATTTTTTTTTTTTAATTTTCAGTGTTTTTAATGCCATTATGAAATTCGGTTTTAATGCAACTATTTTATTAACTACACAAGGTTCTTAGTCATAGATGTGGTGTTTGATTCCGTTTCTTGCCATTTAGCAAACAACAGGAAGACAACTGGATACTATGTTATAAAATAAAATCATAATATGTGATTTTACAAATACCTCCTGACCAGCCACCGCCCCTTCCCAACACACACAAATGACAACAAGATGAAAAAATGCTAAAAAAAAAAAAAAAATTATCAGCTGATATGGTTAAAACTAATATACCATGCATCCCTAATATTTACAATCATTTAGAAATTTGTGGAGGAGCTGAGAGCACCTTATTGTACCAACATGTTACACAATAATGGCAGGTGTAACTGCAGACATTGTTATGGTCTACTACAATAGCGTATATGACTAATATTCTTTTGGCAATTTTTGATTTTTAGACCTTTGCCGAGGCAGATAAGATCAGCGGATAAGATGGGCTTCACAGTTAAATATCAGCCAATCACCGAGATGAATCTGGTCGATTTATTGTTGCGCCCTACTGCTGAGCGAAGGAACGGTGCAAGTAAAATTCCTTAAGTGTCACAGCTGAAGGCTGTGAGCAGCCATAACTAATGGGCTTCGTTTCCAAAGTGCATTTGTAAAAGAGGAAGCTCTCACAGGAGATCATACAGATTATGACCAACTGATTAGAACAGACATGAATATGATTAATGCAAATCGCTGAGCAACAAATTCAGTTTGCTTGTTTAGCAAAACGAGTCAGTAATTAAAACAAAAGAGAGTGTGCCAATCTCTATGCAACAGCAGTGCGTTTAGGAAGGGGCCAACAGTGGCTGCGTCACCACATGGGGGAGGGAGCCCAGCCAGAGGCTCTGCACCGTTTGTTAACTTCGCAACTGCGGCTGCGCTCGAGTTCTCGTGTCGTTCCAGTCCTGGTACCTGCATGTGGGTAATTACACACACACAGACCAGCTCGACAGTGTGTAAGCAGCTTCTCTGTCTAGGTAATTCACAAAGATGTGACTGTGCAACATCTGGAATACCACCAGGCAAGATCACATGTGTGCCATCATTTAAGCTTCAATCCAAATGGATTTAGATCTTTAGAGGTTTACAGACTAATCACTCAATAACTAATCTGCAATTGGTAAATCAAAAACAACATGAAAACATTGCTAAAGTGCTGTGTTTTTTTTTTTTGAACAGCTCTTAACTCTATATTTAAACTCTCACCAAAGTGCTGCACAGCTGAACTGAAACATTGAAGTCTGCATAATATTAAACACATTTGTAATAGAGGAACAGTTGGGGAAACAGAGAAGGCAGCTTTTTCTGAGCTTTGCAAGTTTTGACGCTCGCCTGCCCTGCGTGTGCAAATGCAGCTGATTTCACATTTCCCTCTCAACCCCCGCAAAGCATTTTGTTTAAAAGAGAAATGTCCAGAAAGTAAATGGAATGCATCTTTAATGCTTTTTTTGGGGAGGAGCTAGGATCATAAATTAATGAATTAGTCCTTGGTAAAATTTTGAGACGCTTCGAGCCTAAAGTTAAACATTATTTTAAGTGCCGTTTTATTGTTACCACAGAGTCGGAATCTGGAGCTGGACTCTTGTCTTCAGGGGAAATTAGAGCAACAGGACAGAAAAATTGCTGTGATTCGCTTGAGGTAGACGTCGTCTCTGCCTCTGTCGGTCCGTCTGCCTGACTCATTAAACTATCATGTCGTCCTCCACTGTTGCTATGGGTGCATCTGTACTTTGACATCTCAACAGACATGCTGTCTGCCCTTATCAAAATCAAACAACAAAAAATGAATTAAACCCAACTTTATTGTATGTCATCATTCTCTGTATGCACAACTGATATTTTTGTATATAGTCAATGTATTTTTATGGGAGGTTTTTGTACGACACCAACAAATGACGCGTATAGTTTAACTTCCCTTGTTATTTGACTATCTACAAAACAAAATCTTTAGCTGCACAGTCGAGGCTCAACTGGAAATCACAACAATAGAGGCAACTTCTGCATCACAGTTACAGATATAACCAGTCTTTAACGGTCAGATATGCAGCATAGAAAAATTAGCGTCCCCTTTCACCTGCCAATCTTGAAAAACCATCGACGTGGATCAAACACCAAAAGGCTCATTGGTTGTTTCACAGGACTTCCTACGTCCTACAATAAGCCTTTATTACATTTATTTTAAAGGAACAATCTGTAGCAAACAGAAAAACAACTAAATAAAGAATTTAAAGGTAAAGTAGAGCTCAGTCATTAGTCATGTAATCAGAAGCACGTGGAACCAGCAAATGAATGAGTCACAAATTCAGTCGTTTGAAGATATATTAATCGTCTCCAGTCAAACATCTGCAGCTAATCAATTTGACTAGCTGCGTTGTTGCAAATGTTCAGCATTTGGAGCGCTAATAACTGAAATAAAAATTGTTTTTGTTTACATTAACAGGCTAAAAATGGCGTATTTGACACAACATTTGGGGTTGGATATGTTTGTGGTTTACTTCATCGCATCAAAGGTTTTAAATCAGGAAAAGATCACGTCGTACTGAAGTCAGTCACATTAACATTTAAACTTTGTGCAGAAAGCAATTAAAAATTGATTCATAAAACAACATATTGTGACAAAGGCATTTGGGCTGCATGAGATGAGAAAAATATACGATATGTGACGATGTCAATCCACACTGCGATGATGGTATTACTTGGAATAAACGCTTACAGAGTTAATGCTGTTCTACTTTTAGTTTATTGCACTCACCAACCCCAGATAGTGACCACAATGACATTTATATAATCAGATTTATTGTAATACATGCAATTCTTTGTCCTGTTAATAATGCTGTCACTGATGCCGTGATGATATATTCACAGCATATTGTTAAACCCTACTAAGGAGAAGCAATAATCATAATACGGAAAAAAAAGTTGGTTAAAACGTTTATCTACTAAAAATAACTTCTAACCGCATGATTTGGATTTCTTCTTTTTCAGTTTGTAACAATCTATCCTCTTGGTGGTTCTAGGAGGTGTTCAAAATGTCTTATTTTTTAAAATAAAATAAAAAAAAGCACAAAAAAACTATTGAGTTTAATTGAACAGATGCAATCCTGAATCCATATTATTGACTTACACTTCTTAAAGTTTTATTTTTGGAGAAGTGTGGCGCCGAGGTTCTGCTGGGAGGGATTCAGAGCCAACAAACTGTTTAATACGTTTTTATCATCACTACAATAATTACCTCAAAACATCCTGAGAAACTTTTGAGTGCCCGTCTCTACTCGACGCTATAAATGAATGTTGGGGATTGAAAGGAAACTTTAAGGCTGAGTGGAAGCCTCACTTACGCCGAGTTCGCCCTCTGCTGCATGTCCCTCCTGTGTCCCGTACTCTCACAAGGTGCATCCACTCCACCAATAGCGCTGCTGCCCTGGTAAAAAGTGCAAGCTCCAGCGTGGGAAGACGACCAAAAAAATGTCTAAATCCAATAAAGGCATTGGGGCTTCCCCCAGTTGGAGCCCTGACACAGTCATCTCTCGAAGCCAGGTACAACGAGCAACATCCGTGGGGAATAATCAAACGGGAAGACAACAAAGACCAAAACTGGCTCAGGTGGATTTACTTGATTAATCAGTCTGATCAACCAGTTCAGTAACGACACATCTCGATCTTATTTTAAAGGTCGGTTTAAAGAAAGACGGTGGTGCTGTAGCCTTCTGGTCTTTGCTCCACTTAATCCTGCAATGATTTCTCTTCCTCCGACTCGCTCCTCTTTCTCTCTCAAAAGCACACATCCTGAGCATGCTGCCTATTGGTTTCTCTACCACAGGGAGGCAAGGATAGGGAGTGGCATATGTTAACAGACAGATGTAAAAATACCCATTTAGGTGCAACCTATGAAAATTTGAACACACCGACACACGAGCTTCAGCTACATTAACATTGACACACAAACTCACAAGTTTGTCCATCTGAAGTGTTTCAAAGTGGTTTTAGTCTCACTCCAAGCGCTCACTTGGGAAATGAATGAAAGTCGTTTTGATGCAAACACCGTTTAGGTTTATGAACTCTAAACTAAAATCCTCTAAACTTCTGTTATTGTTGTCTATTCATGTTTAAACAGATAAAACCAAGCAGGAGATGACTGATGTAGGAGATAATTTACGATTTTTATTTATTTTTTTTGTAGTAGTACCGTTACACTTTTCAGATTGTTTTTGTCCTTAAATCGTCAGAATTACATTGACCTACTGGTCTTGTATTCTGTAATGAGTCTACTGTCGGATGAGGAAATCTTAAGCCACATGATCACCAGGATTCAGTAAAGCACCCATGATGCAAGATGAACCATCATAGCTGTTTACTTTGTGCAAGCCAAGACGATGACAGGACAAGTGCCAGACGTCCGACTGATGAGTGCAAGAGCCATCTATGTGTCCGAAGCAGTGATCTGCGTCAGCGCTAGCCAACCAGTGAGACAGACGAAGATGGACGGCGGAAACCCAACATGTTGGCTTTCCTGCTGTTAGTCAGTTTGCCTGAAATAACACCATTAAATCAGAGGTAATAAGCTTCACTGTGACAATCACACAGTTTTCCTTCTGAGCTTTTAATTTCTAAAAGCACAACTGCTGGAAAAGTAAGCTTACGTTTCCAGTCGAGCACTGTTATTAGGGCTGCGACTAACGATCGTTTTAGTTATTGATTATTCTATTGATTATTCTGAAAATCAGATGGAAAAACTTGGCAGTGGACGACTGTTTCACGGTCACGATTAATCGTTTCAGCCTTACTCGTCATGCAAACATTTACAACTAATCTGCCATCATTTGAAAATGATGCAGATGGTTTATTAGTGGGAATGAATAGCTTTATTAAAACAGCAAATAGATTGTTTGTAAAATACTTCAAGTATATTTATTATTAAAATGGAGACAACAAATTTTTCAATATGCCATTTTTAGTAAGATGTAAATGTTTTCCAAACTTGTTACCCCATCTTCATGCATGTTTATCGAAATTTAGAAATGGCTGTTTTTTTTTTGTTTTGTTTTTTTTTTGTTTTTAATCAGAAAACCTTACTGGTTGAATGAAAAATTATCTCCAGGTATTCCAGCGATAAGAATTATTTTGGCCTCAACCCTTCTACACTTTCACGTTCGGTGCAGAAAGAAACAGCTTCCCCTCATGAAGTGAGTCGGCAATTTCTCTTCATCGTGTTTTACCGACTCGGTGCTTCACGTTTTTCTGAAGTTCTTTTACAAATCTTCACATTTTCTTCCAACTTTTGCTTTTCTTTTCTCCTAAAAAAACGAATGATTTCATCGTGTAATAGCAAGCTTTAGTATTTGTGTGAACGCTATGAATGACAAGGCAATTGTGCAATTTCATAGCAGAACATTAACAAAGGCAGCAACAACCCAATAGAGGTGGTTCCCAGGCAGCAGTACAAAGTAAGTACTGTAGTCACTCAACATTTGAATGTTCCAGAAATATTCTAGCATTACCATTAAGTCTTAACAACAGGATGGCGTAGAAAAAAAGCATGGTGGTAGTGTGAATGTCAGATGAGGATACAATATTGTGTAACAAAATAGCAATGCATTCAGACCACAGACTTTGCCTTGCCGGTGCAAAACCGATTTTACAGTTGGAAAACTTAGGGTGGATTTTCAGCCAGCACGCCTGACAAACCAGCTCTAAGAAGGTTTCTGCAGGTTTACCAAATAAAGGAGTTTTAAGACCTTTTTTAAGACCAATATGAATAAAATGTAGAACCTACATCACAACAGAAACGTGCAGAGGAAATGTGAGAGTGAATTTTAAAGGCGCCACATTCTCAAAAAAAAAAAAAATAAATGTGTCACAAGTACTACTATTACGCATATACTCCCTGCACAAGATACCTGCGTTTTACAAACATGGAGGAAAATTAAAGGAAACAGATTTTAAGTGGGATTAAAACACGGAAACAAAAAAGTACAATGCATAAAATACAACAATGGACTCTGCTGTTAGAATAAGACGTTGTGCCGTTTTCGCATTTGACGCAAACGCCTCCAAACAACAAAAAGGCCCGACTGTACAGAGGAAAGTGACTCGTATATAGTCGTGGCAAGTTTTGTTTTCCTGAGGAAGATTCACTGAGAGCTTATTGAAGCCATACGGCCTCAGAGCAGAACTGGAGAACTTCTTTACATTAAGTTAAATGCTGAAAGAGAAGAAAATATTGTCCAAACTGCAGCGCATACAAAAAGTACAGGAGCCTGTGCGTTGATCACACATTACGAAAATCAACAGCGTTAAAAGCAATGAGTTTTCACAGGATTATTGTGTTAGTTTTGACAGCCCTAATAAAAGCATAGATTTATATACGCGCTTGCATTACTTGGAAGTGTCAGCGTCCCCATCTAAGAAACTCAACTTTCTGTATTAGCGTTGAGATTGTGGGAAATGTCTCCATCAACGCATAAACAGCTTAAAGAGCTTCCAAAGGTCTGTATAAGTAATTTTATAAACTATTTGCTGAGCTCACCAGCCAAATACTTGTGTAATGACTGAAAAAGGCTCACTAATATAGTCCTTCCACTTTTCCGAGGAGGAAAATACCGTTTAAGAGGATATGATCTGAATGGTAACAATGTGCCGGCCTTACAGACTGCGTCTACTAGCCACACAAAGGTAAACAAGACGGTGTTGATATTAAATTAATACGGTTGCAGCAATATTCCTCATTCAACCAGCAAATCAGGTAAACTCATTAACGCTGGTTTTACAATCCCACCATCTAATCAGGGAACCCCTTCATGGCTTAAAATCTCCTCTAATCTTCGTGGAAACTCAAAATCAACCACTCATTTCCCAAAGAGTTGTTAGTTTAATCTGAGGCACAGGCCCGCGTGTTTCCAAAGGTGGCAGGAACTCACGGTGTTGGGCACAGGTCGCACACTCTATTCAAGAGTACGTAAATCTGTGTGGACTTGTGAATGAAAGTCACAGTGGCCATTTGTGTAGAATTTATAAAGAGAGATTTCAGAGATCTTCAGAGGTGTAAAGACTGTGCTTTCTTTATTAACCACGCAGGTTAAGAGCTTATCTTTTGTCTTCTGACCTGCTCATATCTTGGCAGAATAATGAGACTGTGCTTTCTGAGCCAGAATGATTTATTGTACTGGTTGGGTTAATTGAGAAATTTGTCAAAATGTTCACACTTCAGTTTTTTAGTCAATCCCTTCCTACCAAAATGTACATGGATGTCTTCTGGAGAAAAAAAAATGTATTACCAGCTAAACTCAATTTCTTTAACTACACCATCACCTTGGACTCCACAGTATCAGGAAATCACGCAATAATATTTAGGTTTGGGAATCATTTCAATTTAAATGATTCTCAGCTTCTCAATTTTAAGTCTATGAGTTTTTTTACCTTTTTTGAATGTCATTGTGAATTTTTATACAATTTTTATCCAACTACTTAAAAAATA
This sequence comes from Poecilia formosa, assembly GCF_000485575.1. Classification (NCBI taxonomy): domain Eukaryota; kingdom Metazoa; phylum Chordata; class Actinopteri; order Cyprinodontiformes; family Poeciliidae; genus Poecilia; species Poecilia formosa. The sequence continues at coordinate 557,304 of NW_006799944.1, read as the reverse complement.
TCCCATACCTACTCTAAAATATAAATTCAATCTTTTCTAATCAATAAAATAAATCTTTATTCCAGACAGAGGGGTGCATTTAAAAAAGTAAAGAATGAAAGATAAACATACAAAAAGATAAAATATTGGACCAGGAATCACACCTATGACCTATAAATCTAAATTTAAAAATCTGAATGTTTCTGGGCGAATTGAAATGTTAGTAACGGTTCCAATTCATTCTCAAGACTTGATGCCCAAACCTGACGATAATAGAGATATCGCTGTTAAATATTACACTTTGATAAACCAACATTTACCTCATTCTTCTTCGACACATCTGTGCCAGGACTGGCAAACTACAATTCAGATGCAATTCAAAAATATATTTAGCTCATTCTGTGTAGCACACCGTCTCCATAGTGATACAGACACAGGAAACTACTATTTAGTTTTGTTCCTGCTCTAAAGGTAATTTTAAGTATGCTCGGACGTCTTGCAGTGACAAAGTTGGTGTCATTCATCCAGTAAATGTTGGCTACATGTTTTACAACAGATTTAAATACTTTCAGCCGTGGCGGAGGCCATGATGCAGGCTTGACAGGGCAAGGTGTTGATGGAAAGGAAGAAGCATGAGAGCGACATGGGTGAAACGTAAATAGATGACTTGACAAGATCCAAAATCTTGTTTCTTTCTTAAATTAAACCCTTTATTTATTTAGAATAGATCACTGCTCAATATTCCCAAGTATAACTGATCATCATACAATCAGTACCACAAATAAAAAGTAGTACATGCTAAAGTTTTTTTTTTTTTTTTTTTTTTTTTTTTTAATTTAAAACTGTTTCCCAATTATCATATTTTCCACACTACAAGTTGTACGTTTTTCATAGTTTGACTGGTCCTGCATCTTGCAGTCGGGTGCATCTAATGTTCTTTTTTCCCCTCTTTATACCGCATTTTTTTTAAATAATGCGACTTATAATCTGGAGCGACTTAGAGTCCAAAAAATATGGGAAATTCTCAACGGGGAGGAGAAAGATTTTTGCTAAGACTAATCAGACTTAAACTTGACTCTTTTAGATTTTTTTTTTTTTTAAATAAAAGTTGTAATAGATACTTCAGAATTAATTGTGAACTTTTTACATTTTGAGCAACTTAAACACATAATATACTAATTTCACTGATAATTGCTCACTCCTAATTTAGTGGAGTAAAGAATTGTCTTAATCAGAACATGATTAATCTATTGTTTAGCTTAAAATAGGTACACAGAGTCCAATCTCAATCTGACTGGGGTACCAGAGCATTTTTTACTTTCTATATTTAACTTATTGATCAGGACAGTCAGTCTTCATTGTCTGCTCAATTCAAAAGCACTACATGTATCAAATAACTTGCAGCATAGTTGCTACACGGTTACTAGTTAAAGATCTGCAAAAAATCCAACAGGAAGACGCTGGTCGAGCAGGTCTGGCATTAAAAAATCCAAATTGTCAGGTTAGACCTCAAAGAAAATTTGCAACACCTGCAAAACCCTGATTAGTGTCCATCTGGTGTATAATAAAAGCTTTATAATAATAAGTTTTTCATACTCTCCAGGATGGAACCATGTTAGAGAAATGTCCCTGTCTTTTACTAGAGATCTAAAAATAAAGTGTTCTGGGTGAGTGGGCACAGTGTGTCATGCAAGTCAAATCCAACTAAAAAGGAATCACAATGCACACTATAATCTAGAGATCGACTGTCGATTTAGCTTTTACTTAACCAATATTGGATAAAAATATGACTCTGGGACATAGCGCCAAGGAGATATATTACATTTACAGGTCATAGCATGCCAGACGTAGAAAACGTGAAGACTCCAGATGGCTATTTTTACAACAAAGCTGTGTAACGAGGGTGACCACTCAGCAGAGACGTCACAAGTTCCTATTTTGCTATTCATCTCCCAGCATTTTTTCTTTTTTTCTTCAAATGCCAAAGACAAAACTTGCCAGGCAAGTACTCAGCTGTAAGTTAACACACCCCGTATGTACAGTAAGTGTAGGGCTGATAAGGGAGTTACCTTCGTGGTATTGAAATGGAGGAGGGTTGCTGTAACCACAGCTTTGACAAACTATTAAACTGTCAGTGTCAAATAATTATTTACATTTCTCTTCTGCTTGCTAATTATAGCTCTCACAAAGCAGTCACCTGTTTTTGGTGGCAGCTGGCGCTACAAATAGAGCTGTTAATGTTATGGTACCGACCAGTAGCTGAGCATCGCAGCGTGCGCTAAAAACAACAAAAAAAAACACCTTTTTTTTGACACGTACTTTCACCAACAGGATTTGTGAAAGTGTCACAGATTTAAATAAAATAAAAAAATCGAATGCTTCAACGTTTTCATTGAGAAAACGTTGAGAATGGAGAAAAAAACAATAAGCATCTGATCGGAAAATGGTTTAAAAAAAAGAAAATATATTGCTTATGTTTACTTTACATGTGCCTGACAGAAGAGGAAAGGGCAGAGCTGACCAAAGGGTTGGGTTTTAGATCAAGGAAAAGTAAAGTGAATTTACTCCACATTAAAAGCTGCCATACCTTTCAACAGCAAAACAACTTCATACAAACACACTGATGTATTTAACAATGCCTACAACATAATATGCTGGCTTTGAGCCAGTGTCTTTATGCACTGATTTGAAACAGGCTCGGAGAGGAAATTGCTGTCTCTTTTTAACAATGTTGACACTTATAAAAGGACGTACTGTTGTGCCAAATGCGGTGTTTCAGGTTTTTCTTCGCCTCCGCTAAACACCTAATGCAGACTTCAGAAGCTTCTGACAATAAGAAGAGAAAACAAACAAACCCGTAACCAGCTGCTAAAAAGCTCCTGACGAACTCCTGGACAAAAATATGCAAGATCGAGGTGAATAACTGAATAATTACCTTGTATTACTGAAATAAAATCTTCTAGAAAGGATTTCTAATGAATATTTAATTGAGTCGATCCTTTGTGGTGGACTGACGCACGTCCATAAAAACACATGACAGAACAAAAGGAAGGGGCAACTTTAAATGTAGGGACCTTCCTGAAAAGCCGCCGGTATAGCACATGTAAATCGAATTAATTCATTAATGGATTACACAGTAGAGCACTGAGTTACTGAAATATTGGATAGCTGCAGGCCTAAACAAAAACACTTGGCTTTAAGCAAACACACACAGAGGCTCAGGATCTGAAGGTGTGGCCGACAGGTATGTTACCGTACGACAACAGAGGCCAGTTGTTGTGCCTGGACGCTTGGTAATTTACAACCCGATAACCGTAGGTTTTAAACTGTCTAGTCATAATTTACATTTCTCCTCTGCTGACACCATCCTGTAGGTGTCACCATGTACGGAGCTGGACTCAAAGCGATGGCTGGTTGTAAACAAAAATCTGTAGCTTAGATATTATTTAGCAGAGTAGTAGATGTACCTCTGCAGAAAAAGATTTATTTTTTTTCTGTCCACTTCCACAAGAATCACAGTTTAACACCATCCAACAGATCAGTCATCGGACTGCCCAACTCTGCTCAGTTTATGATTTCATACCTCATTTCATACCTCTGGACTGATGTTTTTGGTTTGTTTGATTTTCTGCTCCGGGTTTCTCTCATCAGTGGGAAATCAACAGCATCAGATACTGATACGAGTACATCAGACTTTTTTGACTGACTGGGTCAAATTAAAAAAAATTTTAAAACTCATAATAATCGATTTTTAGCCATCATTTTTTTTATGATACGATATATTCAATTGTAGCCGATTTTAATTCCGTTTGTTTTATATCCAACGATCCAAACATCACACGACAAGAAGATGTATACTTTTTCGCTGCCCTGAAGAAGTTTTGAAATCAGGACACATTTCTGCAACTGAAGCGATCAGAAATCGGCGAGACTCTGAAAGGTGCGTGATCCCGAAAACACTCAGCGGAAGTGGAACTCCTTATCACATCGTTTCCAGATAGCAAGACACGTTGAGACCAGATCAGGAATGATGCTTTGTTAATTCTCCTTCTATTGATTGGTTTAGTTGCCGCCATGATGTACTCTGTGCATAAAGTTGAAAATGTTTATGAATCTGCTCCAAGAGGTGGTGTGTGTGTGAGATCTGTCAAAATGACAGATGGCCATCAGATTTTTTTCTTCACCATTTCAGAAACCCGCCAAAAGTGGAGATTATTCAAGAAATGCCACCACTGGTGTTTAAATGTGTCTTCATCAGCTTTTCAAAAATAAAGTTTTCTTGCAAAGTGTGCCCCCTGTGAAAAGATTCATAACATGTGCATTCACGTACATGTTGTGCTTGTGAATGAACTGGCCTGAAATGGTTCTGTCAAAAAAAACTCGTGGTAAAGTTATGAGGTAAAAAGCTCATACAGTTAACATTAATTCAGAGGTTTAGACTATTTTATCCTGAAACACCTGGTTATCTAGCCTAATTAAACCATGTTGATGTTTTTTTTTTTTAACCCCGTCTCTAAATAGAATCGTTAGAAATCGGAATCGAAACGAGGAATCGGAACCGTTCAAATTCAAAAGACGCCCGACCCTTCGTAAAACACATGGCTGATCATTTTGACAGTAATACAGTAATATAATGCGCTAGCCTCATTTGAACTGGAGGCTTAAAAACAAGGAGTGTTCTGTCGCGTGTAGAAAATGTCCGGGTTGGCAAGTGTCCTGAACAAATGTAGCATTGTTTTAAACCTGCATGCATGCAGAAAGTTAGTGTTTCAAAGCACTGCTTTTTAGAAGATAGCACATGAATCTGAAAAAGCATGCACAGGAACTCCAAACCTTCACTCAGGTCTGTCTGATGTTTGAGGACATTACAGTTCCACTGTGAACTAGAGAGATTTAACAAAACCCTTGATGTCAAACGTATGAAACAGTGATAGACTATGTAGCTCATGCCATAAACATGCTCATCATGTTGTATTTTTATCTTTGTGATCTTTTCATACTCAACTATCTTGGAAAAAAGAGTGGTTTGCCATGGGACATTTCATAGACACTCTCCATTACGTCATACCCATCAGTATTTAGAACAAAAATGTAATTATTAAGTTTATTATTAAACTTGGCTACCTGTGTCATTCAAAGGAGCACTTCACCAGCAAGTCAGGACATATTTATAGACAGACTTTCAGCTGCACTATTAAAATTAATTTCCGGCTGCCAGAACCTCTTCTGAAATGATAAAAATATTCCAAACATGCAAATGATACGCAGCACTCCAGGAAACTGTGAATCGAGGATCATAGATACTACCGGATACTGAATATCAACTTCCACATTAGCCGAAGCAATGTTTAGAGACTTTTAAAACAGTTGCAACTGAATTATTAGTAGACTGAGACAAGTATGTAACAGTAGAAAAGGAAGTCGGCACCAAATAAAAAAAAAATAAATAAAAAAAACTTTTTGCTTGCTGTTGGTGAAATTACAATTGCTCGGTGTCAAAGAACAGCGCGTCGTTTTGAACTGGTGTCATACTTACTGGTTCGTGGGAGGTGCAGAGAGAGGAAACACCAAATCTTCCTCATCCCCCCAATCCGGCAGGTCGCTTTCATCAATGGGGGGCGCAGGTGGCAGAGGTGGGAAGCTCGAAGAGCCATCTGGGCCTGTAGATGTGGGTGAACTCCGACTGGTTGGACTCTCCGAGGTGGGAGAGTTGCACATGCCGCCCCTTGTCCCTGAGTTGGTTCCTTGGAAAACTGCCTGTCCACCACTCCCAGCTGCGGAGAGCACTGATCCCGTTATATCTCCACCAGGCACCGGAGAGATACTTGTGTCGGGAAGCGAGTCCGGAGAAGTGTCTGAATGTTGGCGGGTGGTTTGGGTCGGTTCTTGTCCCAGATCGGTGACTCGCACTCTGTTATGCTTAGGATAGTAGGGAAAAGGGGCCGTCTCCGGGCCTCCTCCTCCGCTTGCCACCCCTGTCCCTGTCGTGACCGAACCCGCATCCTCACTGCTGACCTCTGTAGCCATCATGTTAGAAAAGTACGCAGAGGGGGAAAAGTCCAGAAGGGAACCTGCCCTTCCCCTCTGTCCTCAGAATAATCCTTCAGTGTTTGGGCTTCGTGGAAACAACACGAAAAGTTTCTGAAAAAACACGTTTAGCTAGCAAGCTAACGTTAGCCAACAGCTAACTTAGCTCCCTTAGCTTTGCAGCCCCTTCGCTCGCTAACGCTAGCAGCGTCGAGACACTTGATGAGTTCTTGCTGACTAGGTCTTCATTGTTTCCTGAGTTTAAAGTTCACACAGAAACGGTACTTGGAAATAAACCACGCACAATATGCTCAGAAAAATACCTGTTTTCCGATTTTTTTTTCTGTTTTTAATTCGGACCTCACCCTTAGACCAGGCAGACCACTTCTCGAGGAGTGTTTTATTGTCACTGTTGTGTGTAATCCCCGTCTTTTTTTCCAGTGTTGTTGCTTTCTTTCGTTCTTAGTTCGGTGCCTTAAAATAAAAACCGAAAACGGCCAATCCTTGTCGCCTAATTCTTTGAATTATATGTCGTTTTAGGCTTGAAAAATGAATTCTGTTGTGCAAAAGTTATGCTTTCTTGATCATTCCCGCTAAGTACGCTGTTATTTCTGGGTTTCAGGGCTGGTGGCTTGTTGCCCGCTGCTGCTCTGCTGCTTTTTCTCTCCCCTCCCTCTGCCTCTCTTCTTCAATCACAAAGCAGACACAGCTAAGTGAACGCCGAGCGTAGAAACTTTAATCCATTTCATCTTCAATCGGTGTTAGCTCGTCAAATACCTCACGCTTGTGATATGATCTTAAACTATGTCATTGTTATAGTGTTGAAAGAGATCGCCCTGACAAAACCGGTGTCCTGGCACGCAAAAATTATTTTTGATAGATATTTTGGACCCTGAGCTTGGTAAGCACATTGGTGTAATAATAGATTACACCAATGTAATTGAATAGTGAATTGTTTAGAAAAATGATGATAAGTAAGTCATTCTGGTCAGATGAGATGGAATTATGGCAGAAACATTCCTCCATAGTCAATAGGCAAAATGCAATGGTGGAAAACTGATATTTTTTTCACTAATGTCAACACACATTCCCAAAGTGAAGTATGGTGAGGCAGCATCATGCTGCAGGGATGCTTTTTATTCATTTGGGAAAGGGAAAGTGGCCTTAGCTGATTGGAAGAAATAAGATAGTGGTGGAGGAAAATCTAAAAAAAAATAATAATAAAATAATAATAAAGCTGCAGAAAAGCTGGGGCAGTACCATGATCCCAAAGATGCAGGCAGAGTTAATATTAGATGAGAGTTACTGTAATTTTACTTTCACTTTATTTAGGTAAATTCACATTTCACAAAGAAAAGAAACACAAAATACTCCTTTAAAACCCCATAATTTACCCAAAAAAGGGAATAGGCTGAAGCCAAAGCTTGCGCTTGCCTACCCTGTTATGTTGATTTAGCATAATAATGAGATATATTTTTCCTTCCACTTTACAGTTCTGCATTATGCTCTGTGTTACTTCCTTACCTACAATCCTCATAAAAAACACTGAGATTTGTGGTTCTATTGAGACAAAGTAGGAAAGAATATCAAAGGTCCTGGAACTATAGTTATTAGTCTCTATAGGTTGGAATCTGACTTCAAAATGATTTTTAGAATTTCTTTTGGTTTGATCTAATAGTGAAGACAAAAAGTTCAGACATGGGGTAAGAAATTAAATGATTTTTTTTTTATTCCTATTTTACTCCCAGAATCCTGAAATCATTAGTTATTCTTTTGCCTTTTGAGTTAATTTTGTGTGACAAGAAATTAAGTCATCTCTCATCTTGAAAGCTCATTCCAGTCGAAAATATATTGTAGTTGTTAGAACAACATCTTGCCCTAAAACTAAACTAAGTTGAAATGTACATCCCCATGATGTTCTATGGCCAGAATAAAAGTACCTTTTGGAAATGCCAACCTTTAAGATTGTGTAAAACATATGATGTTTTAAACTCACTTTTCTGTATGTCTTTGTTTTTAATTATTGCTCTGATGTAATTTTCAAATATTCAATGGTGCTTTTGTGTTATAAAAAACAGAAATAAAAGCCTGAAAATATCAGTCAGTGTGTGACTAATCTATGTAACACGTTTTATTCAGTGCATTGAGTTGCTGATATGTTCGATCGTCTTCTGATTTATTGAGATGCTATCGAAGGCATCGGATAACAGTTTTTAATATCAATTTGAAACGTTACTCTTGCACAGACGAGAAAAGTCATTTCTTTTAAATCAGCTTTGGGTCAATGTTGCTCCGTTTCAAGGCATGCCCTCCAGGCAGCGGCTTTTCCTGATCTACCTCCACGCTGATCCATTCCTGAATAACTTGTGCTGCAAAAAAGGATATTTTGATGTCACTCCTTCTCTGAACGCTTGCTTAAATCTTCCCTTCGGCAAAGTTTCCTCGGTTTGCGAACCTTTCTGGTGTCTTTGTCTATTTTTAAGCTACAGTTTTACAGTCTAGAGACTGAATGACATGCTCTGCTATTTTCGATGATCCTTCCTATTTTTATGGCACTCTCAAAATAATTATTATTGGTAAGTGAGCACAGAGAAATTTGAGGAGAGCACTCCTTCACATCTATATCGGCTGCTAGGGGAGACAATGCCCATGTTCTTCACTAAAGCGCCGGGCCTCCCTTAAGTCCAGTGACACAGAAGGTCAGTGATGTGTAAGATCTAAAGCACTGGCTTGACATATTATTATCATATCTTTTGACACATCCAGCTATTGTAGCATATACTTGAGTGTGCTCTTTTAAAGTATTACAATAAAACGATTTGTTTTCATTGCGATGCGGTTGCCCTCTCCGTATACTCCAAATGCAGTATTCAAGCTTCATTGCCTTTAGGTCCAGTAGTTCCCAGTCCTCAGCTGACCTTATCTGGTGTTTTTATCAGTGGGATTGCGATCGTCATCCTTCCCTGCATGGAAGCACAACTGGGTCCCACGGATCCTCCCTGACTGAGTGTAATGAGATTACAGACAGGAAGCAGCCAATCGCTGTTCCTCAGCAGACAGATAATATAAAAAGACCAACATTGTACCTGCTTGTATATTCTTTACCACATCCATATCCAGTCAACACTGTACCATTTAACAGAGGAAGTGCAACAAAGGGGACTGCGTAGGCATTAAGGCCAGTTGAAGAGTTGAATCCGTGTCGGAGAGTGTTTACCGGTTTTATGTGCTTTTGGCAACACCTCCATGTGTTTGACTTCCTCTTTCCTTCTCTTCGTGTGTGTGTTGCAGAACGAGAGAACGCTGCTAGCACAGACAGATGGTCTGGGGTGAGGGGCGGGGGGCTGTGTATGAACCAGAATGGTACGGGGCAGCAGTGCTGTTCTGCTCTGTTTCCCCATAACCGCACTGTGGGATGTGAGGACGGGTGCTGATGTGAGCGCCAGGGGAGCCTGACCGGGTGTTGGCTGATGGCGCTCCTTCACATTCATTCTCCTCATTTCTGTTCGCCAGAAATGTACCAATCAATTTCCTATTTACTTTTTTTTTGCTTGCATGTTGGAGTCGTGAGAGCCGGTAGTAATCCATTTTAACATCATTTTCTGTTGGGAAACAAAATATCTCATTGTCCTGTAGTGTTCATTACCACTTATGACAAAGTGGTCAGGCTGCTGCACCCAAACACAGTTCAGTTTTGTGTGACTCTTCGTTCATCCTGTGTGGTTAAGGTGTCTGATGTCACGAGAGCTAAAGTTTCTGTTTAGCTTTCGTGTGCATCTTCCTTACCTAATCTCCCTCTGTCATACTGTTCACACATGATCCGGTCAGAAAAGCAATTTTATCATCTTTTTAATACTCTTGACACCTTCCAGAGTCATCACCCCCTTGCCGTCTCATTTAATTCCAAAAGCACAAAGTGTGCGAGGTGAAGCACTCCCGTGAACACATGGGTCATAAATGTGTGTTCAAAGTGATGGGTTCAGTGCACAAGCCCACTTCAATCCCCACTCAAGCCCTTTTAATCAGGATACTTGTAGTCACCTCAGGTCCTGTGTGAATAATTCACTGGATCACCATAAAAGTTTTAAAAAAAAGCGAGGAGTGAGTGGCACATGGATGGATAGCGTGAGCAAACTTACCCTCGGGTTGGAGGATGGTTTCTAGTCGTTGCTTTCATTGCATTTATGAAGCCTTCCCATGCCATGGCCAATGCTATCCAGATGCTCTCAGTTTAATCTTATATGCGAAACAGAAAATAATGGCATAAAACTTTAAGTAGGCATTTGAAAAAAAAAAAAACACTTAAGTGTGCACATGCTGTTTTACTATTGGCTGTGCTATTAATCTGTGTGGTTTAGCCCACATTATATTTGATTTTGATCGTTGCTGCTGCTTGTAACTCTGCAAGCAAACACTAAAAAAAAAACAAAAAAAAAAACCCACTGCATATTTTAAAGTAAATGTTTGGGAGAATGTTGTATTATTTATCCTCAATTCACCTTCAGTTGTTCTAACTTTGCTTGGACCCCTTCTTTTTAAGTTTCTACATAGTCAGGCTGTAGAATGAACATATTTTTAGTTGACTTCAGTTGCCACTGGTTTGCTTTCATTGACTTCAGTTCCCCTTTTGAGCCAAATGCATTGAGATAAAGGAAGCAACAGGTTCATGTCTCATTTTGTAGATGTGGCATGTGTGTGTTTATCTGCACAGCTAACTTTTATGAAATACATATGTGGTGTTTGTGAAAGAGTCTAAAGGTCTGTCTGCAAATGTTGTATCCTCCCACATGTAAACTCATCTGCAGACTTACTCTGCACTGCATTAGACTTCCTATGGTGTTGAATATTGATGAGCTGAATGGCTGACTTTGGTACAACTGTCAAAGGAGATTGACGGTACTCTATAAAAATATCTGAGAGCTAGTAATGGTGTGATGACACGTGTATTTACTTATTTGGAAGACATTACGACAAAAGAGGTCTTATTTACACAGTACTTATAGATTAGCGCTTTTGTTTTTTAAGCATGCCCCTTCAATGGATAATAGCAGAGAGACTGCCATTAAGTCTCTGGGTTTTTTTTAACCCCCCTCCCCCCCACACTAAATATGACACCTAGACCAGAGCCTCTGCATTTTTCTTTCCGGTTCTTTCAATCCCCACCCAGTCGTCAGTAATTCTTTCACACACTGAGCTTGGTTTGGTTCTGCAGCAAATTTATTCCACTTCAAATGGAGTGGATCCTTCCCACTGTCCCCAAATGTTTGCTCAGGATGAGGTATTACTAAAAAGTCAACAATTTAATCTGTTTTACTGGGCTTCCTCAGATTAATAACTTTGTTTTTTTAACCTAATCACATCACACAGACAACAGGATTTGCAATACTGCAATAAACTGTAATGTAACTCGGACTGAACTGTATTGTACAACATTCGGTCAAAATCTGACTCTATGTCTAAATTCTATTTTAATGAATTTTATTCATTTAAACTGACTTTGACCTGTGCATCTTGTTGTGAGATAATATATGTCATATGGAATTGAATATCACCCACAGTGGCCACCAGATAAAGGCTAAACAGGAAAAAAAGAAAAAGAAAAAACACTTGCTGTCACTGTATTAAAGGGCAAGTGGTTGAGTTTGCAGCTGCCTCTCATGTGCACATATGGTCTGGGTGGTGGTTAGGAAGGAGGGGGTGGATAGGGAGCACATGGCCCCTGCAGTCACATTTCTGACAGACATAGCTAAAGAATAAGAGACTCTCTGTGTATGAGGATCTCTGCAAATTTGGCATCAACTTCGATGCAAGAGTGTGAAAAAGATCCCTTTGCGATGTCTTGAATGCGATATGCAATATTTTACTCTCAATTTATGGCAATAAGACCTCTGAAGGTAGTATTTATAGTTAGTGAAACTCCAGTCGAAGGCATCACAGCCTAACACTGCAGCACCAAGGTTTTGAATTAAATACAGAAACTTTTTTTTTTTTTTTTAGATTAAACTTAGCCACAAGCTGAATTATTGTGAATTAATTGTCTTTTTTTAAATGTTAATTCAGGGGTATTTCAAAGGCTAATGTAAGGAGAGCTTGTATACTTCATTAGTGTATTGTACAGGAAGCCCTCTGTGGCATGCACCAAATGAAAATCAATACCTCTTAAAAAATAATTTGAGAACTAATCAACTATCACTAAAAAAAAAGAAAAAAGACACATTTAAGTTGAGAATAAATTTGCCACTTACTCTAGTTAAAAGCCCAGAGTAGTTTCCACTCTTTTAGGTAAATATAATGCTCAGAAGGTTCCTTTTCATGTGATGCGCCAATTTTCACTCATCTGGAAGGATCAATACAGGGAGGAGAAGAAAAGAAACTGAATGATGAGGCATTTTTACTGTATTAAAATGCAGCATGTGGCTCAATGCCCAGGTTTGAGGTTGATTATAAGATGATGTCACCCTGGCACCCACGGTCTGGGGTGGTTTCTTTTCCCGTCAAAGGATGCTATAAGGGATGAACAACAGCTCCCTAGGGAGCAATGAATGACATTGTCATTAAAGATACTTCCTGTAAAAAGTTACTTAGAAATATAAGCCATAAGACACACACCTGTGTGGGCGCGTGTACGTGTGTGTAAGAGCGTGAGAAAATGAATAATATCACCTACTGTACAAATGTTTAGAAGACTATCCATGCATATTTGCACTAAAAATAATATCTTAATCCTGAAGAATTAGAAGTGCCTAATATTATTATTACTATACAGAGAGTTGTCAAAGATTGCCCTAAGTGTATGTTCAGAGTTTGTACATCTTTATTTTTTGCGTTTTCTTAAACTCGACGAGATTGTTTACTTGATTCTTTTATAGCTCACAGCCATAGTGTGTTGGCTGGCGGCGTCATCTGATGAGTCACTGCCCAAATGAGGTTATCCCACCAATTCAGATATGCGGGCGGAAACCAGAAGCTCCTCACTGCCCAGCCTATTTTATCAACAGCTGAGAAATAACACACCCCGCTGACTGTCCACCGACTGCATGACATCATCTCTACTCCTGTGTTTTATATGCATGCATGAGGGATTGGTGTCTCTTTGGCGATATTACCCGCTGCCATTCCTCTTTTAGCTATTGCTTTAGTGTTAGACGTAAATTCATCTAATCCCTTCAGCCACTCTTGTCTCTGCTCTTCTTCTTCATAAAGAATCCCTTCCCTCCACTCTCTTGTCTGTCCCCTTGTTCCTTCCTGCCTCCCTCAACTCCTTTTCAGCCCTCGGGCTACATGAACATGTGCGCCGCAATCTGCACCCTCCGTACTCTACTATGTCCTCAGGCCTCCCCATCACCCTGTACCCCCGCCCCTCTTGTGCTTTTAGGTCCTTCTGTTTAATTCATAAGCTTCCTGTGACTCCTGTCATGTCTCATCGGGGCCACAGGAAGGCAAGCTGTAAATAATGGAGCATCCCCAAAGACATGTTCAGTGCTAACTGTCACAGCAGTGCACTGTACGCTCACATGGAAAAGACAGGATAGCAGTGCATTCTTGGCTTTTCTAACATGTTCTTAAAGCTCATAATTAATATAAAGATTTCCACACTTAAGGTGTCCATACAACATAAGAAAACAATTTGTGTGTCTTGCCGCATGTTGTATTCATTCCCTTTAAAGAGATTTTCTCCTGGACAGGAAGTCGTATGAGCACAAACCTATTTTATTTTAGATTTATACAGGTGCATCTCAGTAAGTTGGAATGTGATCAAAATGGGAATTTATTTTGACAATGCAATAAAAAAAAATGAAGCTCATAAAAGCTACAGTTTCCTTACAAATAATGGTTTATTTGTTCTAAGTTTGATGATTACGACTTGGTCAGGTCTTCTTTTGGATGAATTACTGCAACAGTGCTGCTTGGTGTGGAGCCTCTGGCTCTGCTGGAGTGTTAAGAAAGCCCAGTTTGCTTCAGTGGTGGCCTTCAGTTCAAGTCGTAACTGTCAGCAGTCCTCCATGTGATTCTGTGGGGCACATTATAACATTTCCAAATTAAAAATAGCATTCAAATGTGGAAAACAAACAAACAAACAAAAAAAAAAAACAAACACTGTGGGCTTCCATAAGCTCAAGATCGCAGTTATCAAAATTAACAAAAATGATCTGTGTGTAATAAAGCCATACGTAGCTGTGTCTTTTTGACATTAGTTACTAAAATGAATTAACATTTCAGTGATATTCTAATTTGACGTTCCACATTTACTTTTGGATGTTTTCAGGCAGTCTTCCTATTTTACTTTAAATGGCAGTTTAATTTACTATATACCCAATAAAACAGGAAGGTACTTTTGTCTCGAACAAGTTTAATATCCTCTCTATGCCACAATCTTTAGTAGTTATCACCTCTGGGTGTTTTATTGACATTTTTACCACGGAGGTGAAACTAAAAAAAAAAAAACTAAAAAAAAAAACCCCATCTTATTACTGATGTACTGCAGACGACCTCCTTAAACCCAACAAATAGATAAATAAATCAATTTCACGGTGAGCCAAACATAAGAAATCACAGTATGGCAGGAGGAAGAAAAGATTCTTAATTTCCAGACGCTTGACTGTGACCTGCTTATTATACACGCTATTGATGAGCACCAAGGATTACTTTTTTTTATCCTCAGATATGAAAAGCATGTTCTACATCATACATCAATGAAAAAGGGAATTTAGTCTAGATGGAAATGTAGACCTCCATGAATCACAGTAAGTACATGTTTAAATGTAATTTGCTTTTGTACCAAGTAAGTGTTGCTGCCTCTGTGGAATATTATCAGTTGTCAACGGATCAACCGAATCATCAGAGCCTCCCCCTTCAAATAAAAACTCATATTTAAACAGAAATGCATCGCTTCAATAAAGTTAAGAAAAGCCAGTTTAGGCAGCAGACACCATCATACATCAGCAGTGTGGTCAAATGCAAGAGGCGAGCTTTTGTCATTTATTTATGCAGAATTCTGCTGATATGGATGCTATAGAAACTGTGCTACCTGGAATGTGATGAAGCTAGGTATCAAAAGATCAGCTCCCATGGGGTCTGTTGGAGGATTTGTCTTATGCTAAGCAGAGGAGCGATGGAGGATTAGACACTGCGATGAAAAATAAGGGCACTCCAGGTGAGGATATCTAGGCCGAGCCTTTAGTGTATGAGAAATGTTTATTTCCCGTGCACAATCCACATAGCCCCCATATGAGACAGAAAAAAAAAAATGCTATTTCTGTTAAAGCAAGCCGATTTGACTCGTGTGTACATCTCTCCTTTAGTCAGTATTGCAGTCACTGTTACTAAATCAGCCTGGCAACAAATCTATGATGTTGTAGTACTTTGAAAAAGTATTCATACCCTATGATTTTTTTCCCCCCCATTGTTACAAACAAAAAACTCACAAGTGTGTCATTATTATTTAATGTAATGGACAGACACAAAGGAGAACTAACTATACATGGCTTTCACAACAGAAACATTCAAATTTTAATGTGCTTTTGTATTAAAATTAAATTTTGTCTAAATTTAACCCTCTTTAGTTGGAGAAATCAAGAGCAATCAAAAGGTTGCTGTTAAGAGAACAATGAACAAACAGAACCATTAAGCTCAATGAACACAGCAGAGAGGTCAGGGGTAAAGTTGCAAAAAAAAAAAAAAAAAGTTTAAAGCAGGACTGCCGTTTAAAAAAACGATATCTCAAGCTTTGAGCAGCACCGTTCATCCACCATCCTAAAGCAGAAAGAGAACGGCACAAATCAAGACGTGGCTCTCTATTTAAACACAGAGGCTGGGCAAGGACAGCATTAATCAGAGAAGCAAGCAAGAAATCCATAATAGCTGTACGCCAGTTGCTCAGCTTTTCCCGAGACAGCAACTTAGGTGAGAGAAACTGTTCACAGGACAAGTATTCAGTATGTGCTCCACAAATTTGCCCTTTGTGGATGAGGGGCATGAGGAAAGTCACTGATGAAAAATATATCTTTGTAAGGAATCCTTTTGACTTTTTGCCTACGTTCAACATTAGATATGCAACAGCAAACATGACACAGGTAACAGGAAAACAAGCATTTCATCCTCACATTAAGACATGGTGGCGGTAGCATTATGATACGGGGATATTTTTCTTCAGCAGGGACAGGGAAGCTGGTCAGAGTTGATGGGTTGATAGAAGAAACTAAATATAGGGCAACCCTGGACGAAAAAACCTGTTAGAGGCTGTAAGACTTGAGACTGGCAGCGTTTTCTCCACCCTGTGAGCATGCAGTCACATCTAAAGTGGAATGGTTTTTAGATGAGAGCAGTTATCAGGTCTTAGCGCTTCAGATTTTCGTTTGTGATTTCGTTTTTTTCCATGCACTACTCAAATACACACTGCTTTGTGTCGGTGCATTGTACAAGATTTTATGTAACAAACCTGTGCTGTGATAGTACAAATATTAAAGAGGCACTTTATTTTTTAATTGCGATGGACTTTGTGTAGACTATACGACTGAAGTATGTCGAATGATAAAGACCATGAGATTGTATCTCCACCACAGGCCAAACGTCCCAAGATGACAATAAAACAGAGATGAAGCATTGTTGTAAATTATTTAAAAAGTATACGAGGAACATACACTGGCTTAATTTAATTATTATGGCTGAGGTTTGTGACCATCTTCCAAGAGATGCAAACACAAAAACAGTAATACAAATTTACTGCCTTGTTGGCAGAGTCACTTTATCTTCTTATGCAACTGAAATTAAAGTTTTCCTTGCGTTTGCAGTAGATTTTAGAGATTGAAAATAAATCAGCAGAATGATTTATCGAAATGCTTACGTGCTGTTTTCTGTTAATGTCTGAATTAGTCTAAGATTCCTCATTTTGACCTAATGTTTCCCTTTTTTTAAAAAAAAAAGAAATAAAATGCAGCCTATTTCATGATTCGCTATGGTTTCATCATTACTGGTCAGACAGGAAGCAGTTTTATTCCTCCCTTTTCACTGTCTTTCACCAAACCAGAGAGAAACAGCATCGAACACTGTCTGTGGTGTAGTGAATGGAGCTGCTTGGCTGCACATCCCAGTTCACCCTTTGCAACAATGGCAGTTGTTCAGTTCATAATTGGAGACTGCAGAAGCACTCACGCAGATGACAATTTGTATCGTGAGCAAAGTGAGGTTTCAACATTTTTGAGAAAACTGACTGAAGGCAAAACTACAGTTAGTTGAATGTAAGCGGTAGATGCATGTCTGCAGCGGAAGACAGCAAAAACTGCAACTGTGGATGCCTTTTGACCTGCAAATGCTGTTTTTTCTGTCTTTCTTGACTTATTTCTTTCTTGATTTGTTCCTTACTTCTTTCTTTCTTTCCTTCTTTCTTCTGGCACATGCTTCCCAACTTGCATCCGAAGGCATGTTTCATAAACACCATAATAAGATGCAAAGCTCTACATTTAGTGCTGATCCACTGGGAGCCTCCCTACATAACTGGGCTTAGATTTATACCCCATCCCGTTCGGAAAGGCTTATGAAAACGCCTGATGCATGAGTAAAAAGAAACAAAACAAACAAAAAAAGCTGACAGTTGGCTACTCTTAGAAAGGAGAGGAACAGTCTGCAGTATGAGGAGAAGGAGAGATTGTTTTGGCCGTCAACAAAGAGATTAATGTCAAGATATTTCAAGATGATGTTTCAAACTGCTGCAAAGTGGCCTGGTTTTATGAAAAGCGCGTTTTGAAGACACCCGTGAATACATTCAGCTGTGTATTTAAGGCTGTTAATTTAACATATCGTTTGTTTCAAGATGGCTGAGAGAAAGGCATCATAGTTTCCCTGTTTTCATATTTTAAACCAAAACTAATTTCAAATACAAAAAGGTGTGGCTATAGCCCCCTCTCCTGGTCAGAGTTGGCAACTGAAAACAAGAAAAGTCTTACTAATTTTGAACTCCCAACACAACAATTTAGAGCACTTTTCGTCAACATCTGCTCTTTGGATTAATATTAAAATTTAAATAAGAAATTAAAAGGCATATTTTCTTTCAATTTCTTTTATTTATTTATTTATTTATTTATTTATTTATTTATTTATTTATTATTATTCCTTACACATTAGAAGCAATGGATTTGATCTTAAATAGAGATCAATTTGCCATATATCATTACAATTGCCATTCATGTCTCCTTCTGTATGTTGATGCCTTTTGCATCGACGTATAGGGACAACAGTGCTAACAATCGCGGAGTTTCAATGTGAGCAAGCCACACACACGGTAAGGGTCCAGCTCACACAGTCACTGTCATGTGCTCCGATGGCTCGATGGAGAGACGGGAACAAAGAAAGGCTCTGTAGCTGTTGAGACAAGCAGGCATGGTACACTGGATCACATGTTCAAAACCATTTTCTGTTCGACCACTAACCTTGCCAAATAAAGAAAACCTCTGTCAAGCCAAAAGATGGCACTATAACATCAAACTGCAAAATGACGCAGAAGGAAGAAGCTGTACAGCATGGATATATTTCGATCATAGGCTATAGAATGCCTTGTAAAACCTTGAAACTGAAAACCATGACATGTATTTATCGGCTTTTTATGTGGAAGGCCTTCACAAAGTGGAACTTGAAACAAAAATGATTCAAGGTTTTGGATTCTTTTACTGTAATAAATACAAACGTTCAGTAAATGCATCAGTGCTAAATTAAACATTTAGCACTGCTAAAGACCAAAGAAATACACTGGACAGGTCGGGAATAAAATTGTGGAAAAGTTTAGATTAAGTTTAGATTACAAGTTATCTACATCTTTGAACAACTTAAAGAACGCTAGATTATGGTCTAACGGCAAACTCTTTAAGACATGGCCATCCACCTGAACCGGCAGGGTTGGGAAGATAAGTCAGAGAAATAACCCAGAGGTAACTCTGGAGGAGCTGAAAAGCTCCATAACTTAGATGGAAATTCTATCAACAAGGCAACTATTAGCTATAAACTCTACAAATTAGGCCTTTGTAAAAAAATAAAAAATAAATAAATCCTGTTAGGAGTTTGCCTCAGGTCTTTTAGTAATTCGGCAGTCATCTGAGATTAAAATGGACCCTTTTTGCCTCCATGCATCATGTTTGGTATAAAACTCCCACTCCTTACTCACGTCCCCTATGGACAGGGAAACTGGTCTGATCATATTTTAGCCAGAAGCTGGTTTCTCAGTTTCTAATTCCAGAAAATAGGTTACAAAATACAAGAGACTGAGGCAGAGATTTAACTTTCAGCAAGCACAACAACACTAAGCATAGAACTACAATGGGATGAAGTAGTTCAAAGTATACTCCTGTGTTATAACGTCCTGGTCAAAAGCCAGGCAGAAATGCAGTCAAACATTTGTGGCAGAACTCGGTAATTGTTGTTCACAACGGATCTCCATCTCCTTGACTGGACACTCTTAATTTTAACTTGCAAAGTTATTGAAAAACAATTTAATGTTTTTATTTCACTTTCTCTTTTGTGTGTTTCAGCAAATTCAAGTTTGGAGTACCTTGAACAGACTGCACCGCCGGTGCCGACAGTGGTGGAAATTGTGTGTTGACAGAGGATTAGAGGAAATATTGCTGCTATGTTTTACTGCAAAAAAAAACCCCGACCTTGAAACCATTATTGATCTAATACAGACTACATAAACATTCAGCACTCCCTATTAAAACACGCGGTCCACATTCCCGGTCCTTTTGTCCTCTGGTTTCACTAACAATGTGAAATAAAGGACAGACATTACGACCTTTTTGTTTGACTCATGCTGTTGTAAAAGTCCCTCTTGCAGTAAATAACAGCTAATTGCGCAAAAGCTTAATTAAATGACATAAATTCTCTTTACGACATTTGGCTTTTACAGAGCAGTTGAGTCGCGACTGTGCAGACAGCAGCTGAAGGCTTCGTGTGTCTCTTCCTAATCTCCCTTTCTGTGAAACTTTGGCAACTCGGAGTAATAATTCATCTCATTTATTATGATCTCGACGGGTTCCTGCTTGTTTATGGGGCTATCAACTAAGCAGCCTTGGTATTCCACACCACAGATAACTCAAGACGGTTCAGTCAAGCGTCCATCGCCCTGTGACCCAACTAGAACATATTTAATCTGCAAAGGCAGTGGGTCAAACGCACGCACGGAGTTAAGGATGTCCTTATGTTTGGCAATAATCTATTTAGGCAGGTCAGGTTCAGTTCTCGCTTTTGATGGAGATGTTAAAAAGAAAAAGGAGACTTAATTAGGTTCCTCTATCGATTCATAAAAGCGTTGCGCTGGTCTATACAGAACCTAAAACAGAACCTGCCTCCGTCTATTAGTCTCGGCGAGCTTCGCCCAGCGAACACAATCTCCTGTGATTGATCGATATTAGGCTGAGCTGGCTGAATGTTGTTTCAGCACCGATGACTTCGGCAAGAGCTGCAGCTGGAGATTACAACACTGATTGCATTTCAATTTTTAATGGGAAGTGCCAGAATATCTAAAGTTCCTACCGGTGAGTTCAGTCAGAGAGCTTTACGCCATTAGCAACTCTCACAAAGACAAATTGGCCACATTAGCAGCCGCCTAATGTTCATTCATTCATTATTTGCATTAATAAAGTGGCACATATTTGCTCTCCCCTGAAATTTGAAATTGCGCAGCAAGGCGTTNACCAGAAGCTCCTCACTGCCCAGCCTATTTTATCAACAGCTGAGAAATAACACACCCCACTGACTGTCCACCGACTGCATGACATCATCTCTACTCCTGTGTTTTATATGCATGCATGAGGGATTGGTGTCTCTTTGGCGATATTACCCGCTGCCATTCCTCTTTTAGCTATTGCTTTAGTGTTAGACGTAAATTCATCTAATCCCTTCAGCCACTCTTGTCTCTGCTCTTCTTCTTCATAAAGAATCCCTTCCCTCCACTCTCTTGTCTGTCCCCTTGTTCCTTCCTGCCTCCCTCAACTCCTTTTTAGCCCTCGGGCTACATGAACATGTGCGCCGCAATCTGCACCCTCCGTACTCTACTATGTCCTCAGGCCTCCCCATCACCCTGTACCCCCGCCCCTCTTGTGCTTTTAGGTCCTTCTGTTTAATTCATAAGCTTCCTGTGACTCCTGTCATGTCTCATCGGGGCCACAGGAAGGCAAGCTGTAAATAATGGAGCATCCCCAAAGACATGTTCAGTGCTAACTGTCACAGCAGTGCACCGTACGCTCACATGGAAAAGACAGGATAGCAGTGCATTCTTGGCTTTTCTAACATGTTCTTAAAGCTCATAATTAATATAAAGATTTCCACACTTAAGGTGTCCATACAACATAAGAAAACAATTTGTGTGTCTTGCCGCATGTTGTATTCATTCCCTTTAAAGAGATTTTCTCCTGGACAGGAAGTCGTATGAGCACAAACCTATTTTATTTTAGATTTATACAGGTGCATCTCAGTAAGTTGGAATGTGATCAAAATGGGAATTTATTTTGACAATGCAATAAAAAAAAAATGAAGCTCATAAAAGCTACAGTTTCCTTACAAACAATGGTTTATTTGTTCTAAGTTTGATGATTACGACTTGGTCAGGTCTTCTTTTGGATGAATTACTGCAACAGTGCTGCTTGGTGTGGAGCCTCTGGCTCTGCTGGAGTGTTAAGAAAGCCCAGTTTGCTTCAGTGGTGGCCTTCAGTTCAAGTCGTAACTGTCAGCAGTCTTCCATGTGATTCTGTGGGGCACATTATAACATTTCCAAATTAAAAATAGCATTCAAATGTGGAAAACAAACAAACAAACAAAAAAAAAAAACAAACACTGTGGGCTTCCATAAGCTCAAGATCGCAGTTATCAAAATTAACAAAAATGATCTGTGTGTAATAAAGCCATACGTAGGTGTGTCTTTTTGACATTAGTTACTAAAATGAATTAACATTTCAGTGATATTATAATTTGACGTTCCACATTTACTTTTGGATGTTTTCAGGCAGTCTTCCTGTTTTACTTTAGATGGCAGTTTAATTTACTATATACCCAATAAAACAGGAAGGTACTTTTGTCTCGAACAAGTTTAATATCCTCTCTATGCCACAATCTTTAGTAGTTATCACCTCTGGGTGTTTTATTGACATTTTTACCACGGAGGTGAAACTAAAAAAAAAAAAACTAAAAAAAAAAACCCCATCTTATTACTGATGTACTGCAGACGACCTCCTTAAACCCAACAAATAGATAAATAAATCAATTTCACGGTGAGCCAAACATAAGAAATCAGAGTATGGCAGGAGGAAGAAAAGATTCTTAATTTCCAGACGCTTGACTGTGACCTGCTTATTATACACGCTATTGATGAGCACCAAGGATTACTTTTTTTTATCCTCAGATATGAAAAGCATGTTCTACATCATACATCAATGAAAAAGGGAATTTAGTCTAGATGGAAATGTAGACCTCCATGAATCACAGTAAGTACATGTTTAAATGTAATTTGCTTTTGTACCAAGTAAGTGTTGCTGCCTCTGTGGAATATTATCAGTTGTCAACGGATCAACCGAATCATCAGAGCCTCCCCCTTCAAATAAAAACTCATATTTAAACAGAAATGCATCGCTTCAATAAAGTTAAGAAAAGCCAGTTTAGGCAGCAGACACCATCATACATCAGCAGTGTGGTCAAATGCAAGAGGCGAGCTTTTGTCATTTATTTATGCAGAATTCTGCTGATATGGATGCTATAGAAACTGTGCTACCTGGAATGTGATGAAGCTAGGTATCAAAAGATCAGCTCCCATGGGGTCTGTTGGAGGATTTGTCTTATGCTAAGCAGAGGAGCGATGGAGGATTAGACACTGCGATGAAAAATAAGGGCACTCCAGGTGAGGATATCTAGGCCGAGCCTTTAGTGTATGAGAAATGTTTATTTCCCGTGCACAATCCACATAGCCCCCATATGAGACAGAAAAAAAAAAATGCTATTTCTGTTAAAGCAAGCCGATTTGACTCGTGTGTACATCTCTCCTTTAGTCAGTATTGCAGTCACTGTTACTAAATCAGCCTGGCAACAAATCTATGATGTTGTAGTACTTTGAAAAAGTATTCATACCCTATGATTTTTTTCCCCCCCATTGTTACAAACAAAAAACTCACAAGTGTGTCATTATTATTTAATGTAATGGACAGACACAAAGGAGAACTAACTATACATGGCTTTCACAACAGAAACATTCAAATTTTAATGTGCTTTTGTATTAAAATTAAATTTTGTCTAAATTTAACCCTCTTTAGTTGGAGAAATCAAGAGCAATCAAAAGGTTGCTGTTAAGAGAACAATGAACAAACAGAACCATTAAGCTCAATGAACACAGCAGAGAGGTCAGGGGTAAAGTTGCAAAAAAAAAAAAAAAAAGTTTAAAGCAGGACTGCCGTTTAAAAAAACGATATCTCAAGCTTTGAGCAGCACCGTTCATCCACCATCCTAAAGCAGAAAGAGAACGGCACAAATCAAGACGTGGCTCTCTATTTAAACACAGAGGCTGGGCAAGGACAGCATTAATCAGAGAAGCAAGCAAGAAATCCATAATAGCTGTACGCCAGTTGCTCAGCTTTTCCCGAGACAGCAACTTAGGTGAGAGAAACTGTTCACAGGACAAGTATTCAGTATGTGCTCCACAAATTTGCCCTTTGTGGATGAGGGGCATGAGGAAAGTCACTGATGAAAAATATATCTTTGTAAGGAATCCTTTTGACTTTTTGCCTACGTTCAACATTAGATATGCAACAGCAAACATGACACAGGTAACAGGAAAACAAGCATTTCATCCTCACATTAAGACATGGTGGCGGTAGCATTATGATACGGGGATATTTTTCTTCAGCAGGGACAGGGAAGCTGGTCAGAGTTGATGGGTTGATAGAAGAAACTAAATATAGGGCAACCCTGGACGAAAAAACCTGTTAGAGGCTGTAAGACTTGAGACTGGCAGCGTTTTCTCCACCCTGTGAGCATGCAGTCACATCTAAAGTGGAATGGTTTTTAGATGAGAGCAGTTATCAGGTCTTAGCGCTTCAGATTTTCGTTTGTGATTTCGTTTTTTTCCATGCACTACTCAAATACACACTGCTTTGTGTCGGTGCATTGTACAAGATTTTATGTAACAAACCTGTGCTGTGATAGTACAAATATTAAAGAGGCACTTTATTTTTTAATTGCGATGGACTTTGTGTAGACTATACGACTGAAGTATGTCGAATGATAAAGACCATGAGATTGTATCTCCACCACAGGCCAAACGTCCCAAGATGACAATAAAACAGAGATGAAGCATTGTTGTAAATTATTTAAAAAGTATACGAGGAACATACACTGGCTTAATTTAATTATTATGGCTGAGGTTTGTGACCATCTTCCAAGAGATGCAAACACAAAAACAGTAATACAAATTTACTGCCTTGTTGGCAGAGTCACTTTATCTTCTTATGCAACTGAAATTAAAGTTTTCCTTGCGTTTGCAGTAGATTTTAGAGATTGAAAATAAATCAGCAGAATGATTTATCGAAATGCTTACGTGCTGTTTTCTGTTAATGTCTGAATTAGTCTAAGATTCCTCATTTTGACCTAATGTTTCCCTTTTTTTAAAAAAAAAAGAAATAAAATGCAGCCTATTTCATGATTCGCTATGGTTTCATCATTACTGGTCAGACAGGAAGCAGTTTTATTCCTCCCTTTTCACTGTCTTTCACCAAACCAGAGAGAAACAGCATCGAACACTGTCTGTGGTGTAGTGAATGGAGCTGCTTGGCTGCACATCCCAGTTCACCCTTTGCAACAATGGCAGTTGTTCAGTTCATAATTGGAGACTGCAGAAGCACTCACGCAGATGACAATTTGTATCGTGAGCAAAGTGAGGTTTCAACATTTTTGAGAAAACTGACTGAAGGCAAAACTACAGTTAGTTGAATGTAAGCGGTAGATGCATGTCTGCAGCGGAAGACAGCAAAAACTGCAACTGTGGATGCCTTTTGACCTGCAAATGCTGTTTTTTCTGTCTTTCTTGACTTATTTCTTTCTTGATTTGTTCCTTACTTCTTTCTTTCTTTCCTTCTTTCTTCTGGCACATGCTTCCCAACTTGCATCCGAAGGCATGTTTCATAAACACCATAATAAGATGCAAAGCTCTACATTTAGTGCTGATCCACTGGGAGCCTCCCTACATAACTGGGCTTAGATTTATACCCCATCCCGTTCGGAAAGGCTTATGAAAACGCCTGATGCATGAGTAAAAAGAAACAAAACAAACAAAAAAAGCTGACAGTTGGCTACTCTTAGAAAGGAGAGGAACAGTCTGCAGTATGAGGAGAAGGAGAGATTGTTTTGGCCGTCAACAAAGAGATTAATGTCAAGATATTTCAAGATGATGTTTCAAACTGCTGCAAAGTGGCCTGGTTTTATGAAAAGCGCGTTTTGAAGACACCCGTGAATACATTCAGCTGTGTATTTAAGGCTGTTAATTTAACATATCGTTTGTTTCAAGATGGCTGAGAGAAAGGCATCATAGTTTCCCTGTTTTCATATTTTAAACCAAAACTAATTTCAAATACAAAAAGGTGTGGCTATAGCCCCCTCTCCTGGTCAGAGTTGGCAACTGAAAACAAGAAAAGTCTTACTAATTTTGAACTCCCAACACAACAATTTAGAGCACTTTTCGTCAACATCTGCTCTTTGGATTAATATTAAAATTTAAATAAGAAATTAAAAGGCATATTTTCTTTCAATTTCTTTTATTTATTTATTTATTTATTTATTTATTTATTTATTTATTTATTATTATTCCTTACACATTAGAAGCAATGGATTTGATCTTAAATAGAGATCAATTTGCCATATATCATTACAATTGCCATTCATGTCTCCTTCTGTATGTTGATGCCTTTTGCATCGACGTATAGGGACAACAGTGCTAACAATCGCGGAGTTTCAATGTGAGCAAGCCACACACACGGTAAGGGTCCAGCTCACACAGTCACTGTCATGTGCTCCGATGGCTCGATGGAGAGACGGGAACAAAGAAAGGCTCTGTAGCTGTTGAGACAAGCAGGCATGGTACACTGGATCACATGTTCAAAACCATTTTCTGTTCGACCACTAACCTTGCCAAATAAAGAAAACCTCTGTCAAGCCAAAAGATGGCACTATAACATCAAACTGCAAAATGACGCAGAAGGAAGAAGCTGTACAGCATGGATATATTTCGATCATAGGCTATAGAATGCCTTGTAAAACCTTGAAACTGAAAACCATGACATGTATTTATCGGCTTTTTATGTGGAAGGCCTTCACAAAGTGGAACTTGAAACAAAAATGATTCAAGGTTTTGGATTCTTTTACTGTAATAAATACAAACGTTCAGTAAATGCATCAGTGCTAAATTAAACATTTAGCACTGCTAAAGACCAAAGAAATACACTGGACAGGTCGGGAATAAAATTGTGGAAAAGTTTAGATTAAGTTTAGATTACAAGTTATCTACATCTTTGAACAACTTAAAGAACGCTAGATTATGGTCTAACGGCAAACTCTTTAAGACATGGCCATCCACCTGAACCGGCAGGGTTGGGAAGATAAGTCAGAGAAATAACCCAGAGGTAACTCTGGAGGAGCTGAAAAGCTCCATAACTTAGATGGAAATTCTATCAACAAGGCAACTATTAGCTATAAACTCTACAAATTAGGCCTTTGTAAAAAAATAAAAAATAAATAAATCCTGTTAGGAGTTTGCCTCAGGTCTTTTAGTAATTCGGCAGTCATCTGAGATTAAAATGGACCCTTTTTGCCTCCATGCATCATGTTTGGTATAAAACTCCCACTCCTTACTCACGTCCCCTATGGACAGGGAAACTGGTCTGATCATATTTTAGCCAGAAGCTGGTTTCTCAGTTTCTAATTCCAGAAAATAGGTTACAAAATACAAGAGACTGAGGCAGAGATTTAACTTTCAGCAAGCACAACAACACTAAGCATAGAACTACAATGGGATGAAGTAGTTCAAAGTATACTCCTGTGTTATAACGTCCTGGTCAAAAGCCAGGCAGAAATGCAGTCAAACATTTGTGGCAGAACTCGGTAATTGTTGTTCACAACGGATCTCCATCTCCTTGACTGGCCAGGACACTCTTAATTTTAACTTGCAAAGTTATTGAAAAACAATTTAATGTTTTTATTTCACTTTCTCTTTTGTGTGTTTCAGCAAATTCAAGTTTGGAGTACCTTGAACAGACTGCACCGCCGGTGCCGACAGTGGTGGAAATTGTGTGTTGACAGAGGATTAGAGGAAATATTGCTGCTATGTTTTACTGCAAAAAAAAACCCCGACCTTGAAACCATTATTGATCTAATACAGACTACATAAACATTCAGAGCTCCCTATTAAAACACGCGGTCCACATTCCCGGTCCTTTTGTCCTCTGGTTTCACTAACAATGTGAAATAAAGGACAGACATTACGACCTTTTTGTTTGACTCATGCTGTTGTAAAAGTCCCTCTTGCAGTAAATAACAGCTAATTGCGCAAAAGCTTAATTAAATGACATAAATTCTCTTTACGACATTTGGCTTTTACAGAGCAGTTGAGTCGCGACTGTGCAGACAGCAGCTGAAGGCTTCGTGTGTCTCTTCCTAATCTCCCTTTCTGTGAAACTTTGGGAACTCGGAGTAATAATTCATCTCATTTATTATGATCTCGACGGGTTCCTGCGTGTTTATGGGGCTGTCAGCTAAGCAGCCTTGGTATTCCACACCACAGATAACTCAAGACGGTTCAGTCAAGCGTCCATCGCCCTGTGACCCAACTAGAACATATTTAATCTGCAAAGGCAGTGGGTCAAACTCACGCACGGAGTTAAGGATGTCCTTATGTTTGGCAATAATCTATTTAGGCAGGTCAGGTTCAGTTCTCGCTTTTGATGGAGATGTTAAAAAGAAAAAGGAGACTTAATTAGGTTCCTCTATCGATTCATAAAAGCGTTGCGCTGGTCTATACAGAACCTAAAACAGAACCTGCCTCCGTCTATTAGTCTCGGCGAGCTTCGCCCAGCGAACACAGTCTCCTGTGATTGATCGATATTAGGCTGAGCTGGCTGAATGTTGTTTCAGCACCGATGACTTCGGCAAGAGCTGCAGCTGGAGATTACAACACTGATTGCATTTCAATTTTTAATGGGAAGTGCCAGAATATCTAAAGTTCCTACCGGTGAGTTCAGTCAGAGAGCTTTACGCCATTAGCAACTCTCACAAAGACAAATTGGCCACATTAGCAGCCGCCTAATGTTCATTCATTCATTATTTGCATTAATAAAGTGGCACATATTTGCTCTCCCCTGAAATTTGAAATTGCGCAGCAAGGCGTTCCTTCATGGAGGATGAGGATTTTTTTTTTTTTTTTTTCGTTACCCCAGAAGTCATTTGAGTGTGCCTGGAGGTTATTTATCTCTCTGTGGGACTGAGCCTTCTTTGTTTGGGTTTTGTGGAACATATTAAGACACAGTAGGTGTCGTAATAAGTTTGGTTTTGGGATTTAGATGATGATAAATAGTGTTGCATTCAGTGCAGGCAGAGTATGAGGTGACGGTGTGTGATGCAAAAGAATGGACTATTTAGTTTAAGTTATGATATGGGTGATATATCTCACTGCTCAGGGTGTGTGTGTGTGTGTGTATAGTTGCAACAAAAATATGTAATCTCTTTTACTCTTATTATTATGACCAATGAAGTTAGCATACTATTTTAGATTTCTCTTTGGCACTAAGTTAAATCTAGATATTTTCTGTAGAATAAGTTTTCCACAAAACTTTTGATTCATTAATTTAAAAACAAAACAAAACACACATTTAACCTGTTTTTGTAAACTTGTATAGTAAACAGTAAACTGGCGGTGACACCCCACATTGCATCAAATCATTCTGAGTTGTCTTGAAAATATAGCTGAAATTTCTCCTCAGCTCGTGTTTGGAATGTTAATATTTTGATGTTTCGGGCCCAGAAGGAGAGGATCACCCGGCACGGCATATATGCTACAATCCCCTTTAGATCCATCCATTTTCAATTTAAAAATTACCATTGGACTGCTGTCTTTCCAGCACCGTTCCTTTCAGTGGGCCACAATGGAGGACAGAATCAAAAAGCAAGAGAGCCACGATTTTGGAAGTTCCAAGAGAATCAAGCTAGCCACTGAAAGATCTAAATCATCTCTGTAGTAATGTGCAAGATGAATAATTCACCAGCACAAATGGTACTGTTCTCACTAATACATCTTCAGCTTTCTCTCTGGCACACCATACAGTCGTGAGGCAGCCCATAATTGCTCAGGGCATGAAATAGTACTTAAAGCCCGGAACGATGTAGATCAGGGTGCAGTGCACACCACAAAATGACAGGCACAACCAGCGACTAGTCCATCATGCTAACCTCTTTACAGTGGCAGATGAAAAAGTTAAAGGCCCATAATACTGTGATGCTGCTTGCACTTCACTATGGTTTATATTCAACATTCACCGTCGGCAAAAAAGAAAAAAAAAAAAAGGTGCTGAGAAGAAAGGAGCTTTTGAGTCTTGGGGAAGAGAATTATAGCTTTAGTTAGAATTTAATGAAGGCGCATAAAGTGGAAATCTCAGTGTTCGAGACCTCAATGAACTGCTAGCTGGGAGGAAGGAGTTGCAGCCAAAAGCACCACGAGGAAGACTTTGATCCGGCTGGAGCAAATCTTTAAACTGATTTGAGCGTTCACGGTGCAGAAGTGGCATTGTGGTTCACTTTTTAACAGTGAGATAAACGATTTCTCACATAATAACCAGAGCTTTAGGACTCGGAGATCATGTATAAGTAGAGAACTCTTACAGGAATGCTCAAGTTGGCTCCTTTGTGCTCTCTTATCCCGGCGGTGTGCCGGGGAAGCACTTCTCAGCGGCAACAGTGAAAAACCCCCCAAAATGATGTCCAGTGCTCAAAACACCAGCGAGCCCTCAGCCCCACCATTACGTCTCAGTGGATTATTATTGTGTGAAGCTATTCTTTGAAAGGTCAAGAGAAGTGATTTGTCTCTCTGCTGTTTCAATCTTTCCCTTGCTCTAAATCCCACCGGTGTCTGGGTGGAGATGATAGAACAGCCCATTCCGACTCTCCCAAACCCCCCAACTCTCCCCCCGCTCCTCCCTCATCCAGCTGTTACTCACTCCGCTGCTCAATTACATGTAAATTAATGTGAGAATGCACATTTTGTGTTTTTTTTTTAAATTTTTTTTAGTTTTATAATTTAGAGGCCACACACATAGCCATAGCTCATGGTGCTGTTTCACACAGCTTATTGCATTTCTCTCATGGTAATCCTGGTACTGGCCACACTCATGTATTTTTTATGAATATGCTTAGCCTTGTGGGGAAAGGCCGAGGATATTGGGGGGGAGGGAAGTTAACCGAATATCCAGTCACCTCTTTTCTTAGCATACTAACAGTTAGGAACGATTTCTCTCTCCTGTTGAAAAGCGGCTCTGCTTCTTCTTTTTTGTTTTTTTACCTCTTCTCTTCCTTTTAACTCCCAGGACGGTAAATTTTCTGCTCCTGCAGCTGGTAGTGGATATTTGATTCAGCATTTCCCGAGTTCCCAAACTCCCCTTTGCTTGTTCTCTCAGCTCCGCTCGCAGATAACTGCTGAAGAGGCTTCAGGGACGCCGGGTCTTTGGAAGACCAGCTGGCTGGACGCTTGGCTGTGTTGTGAGATTACGAAACCCAACCAACTCCAATTTGTTGTGCTTTGACTGTCTTGCTTGTTAACCTGAGTTGGAGCGTATTTTAAGTACCTTTGTGCAAGAAAGGTACTTAAAACAGAAGGTCATAAATTCAGAACACTGGTGGAAAATCAACATCCTAAAGATCAAGGAGCACAGCTGGGATAAAGTTGCAGAAGGTTAACAGTATCCCACAGTTTGAACTTCCTCAAAGACCATTGTGCAGTATATCATCTAAACATAGGAAGAGTATAACACAATCAAAAACCTACTAAGACGTTGTGTCCACCTAAACTATTTGGCCGGGAAAGGAAAGCATTCAGCAACGACAAAGTCCTCTAGACTCTAGAGGAACTTCAGAGATCCACATTTCAAATGCGAGAACCTGTTGACATATGTTTGTTTGCACACTACACATTTTGGCTCCTATGATTGGCCAGAAGAAAGGAATTGTGTGAGGAAAGTCACAAGTAGTCCCATTTGCTTTCTTTTTTTTTTGTTGTTGTTCTCACAAACCATTTATGGAAATGGTGGAAGCGCGCACTCTGATCAAATCAGAGCAAAACTGAAATTTCTCTCCTGCATGCAAAACAATACGTGAGGCAGAAAACTAACAACCCAAAAGCACGGTGTCCATAGTGAAGCATGTAGGGGGCAGCATGATGCTATGGGGACGTTTCTGTCCTCCAGGTGATTCCAATTAGGAGAAAAACAACAACAACAACAAAGAAAAACCTAAAATTCCAAATTATTCTGTGATACTTTAAGTATTTTTG
The DNA here is from genome assembly GCF_000485575.1 of Poecilia formosa. Taxonomy (NCBI): domain Eukaryota; kingdom Metazoa; phylum Chordata; class Actinopteri; order Cyprinodontiformes; family Poeciliidae; genus Poecilia; species Poecilia formosa. Next base: position 525,749 of record NW_006799944.1, on the reverse strand, counting down.
ATATTGGCCTATCACAAACACTTAAAATAAAACACATTTAGGTTTGTGATTGTGACAGGACAAAATATAAAACAATGTTCAAGGGGGTACGAAAACTTTTGCAAGGCACTGTACCTGCAGAAGGTTTTGCTGTTGTATTGGTTGAAAATGTGGCTTTTAACATGATCTAATGGGATTCTCCAGATCCTTAACTTAACTATACAATAATGATGTGAGCAATGTACAAATATTTAACTTCTCACTTTTGCACACTGTAAGTGGCTTAATGTGATAACCCCAGGTTAAAACTTTCAAGGCTTTGTAGGAGACTTAATGTTTTTTTTTTTTCCTTTCTCATTTATGTGGCCCTGAATAAATGGAATGTAAATTAGATTTATTCTCTATGAGTGAGTCATTAAAGAAAAGGCAGAGGTTAAATACAATGGTGGAGGGCGAAGTTTAATTAGACCATCTTTTCCTGCTCTGTAAGGCAAGTCTTTCACTTCCTCGCTACCATTTTGGAATCTAAAGAAGAGACGGTGAATAAGCGGCAGAAAATTCCTGACCTTTTTTTTTTTTAAAAAAAAGGGAGCACTGGGGAAATTTGTTAAAAGAATGTCAAAGCTAAAAATCCCATTTAGAACTGTTCTTTCTAAATATCTGTATTTCTGCAGTGACCTCTGATTATTGAGTGAATAACAAAAGTTTTTTTTGTTATTCACTCGTAATGAGGTGTTTGACAACAGGGCAATCGCTGACAAGCAAAGTGTAATAAAATGCCATTTTTAAACAGCTTAACAACAACCTCCGAAAATGCAATTAACTTCCCAGAATAGGAATCCAGGACGAGGACACTTCGGAATAAAAATTGCCTTTTAAGTTAAACAGCAGAACTTAATTGTGTTAGCCGACTTTGAAGCTAGGTGGAATCCAATTTTCTTCTTTAAGAGACCATAGCTGCATCAAATTAAGCCGGCATTCTGTGCTCCACCTATTGCAATGAAAATTACACCGAAGTAATGAAATATTATGCCGTGGCCGACGGGGGGAGCTTTTCAAGGATAGATGAAAACATTTATACAGAACAAGAGAACTCTCTAATATGATGACACTGCATCAAGATAACACTGCTGAGACCGTGTTCGTTAACAGCTTACAGCGTTGGGCGAGATTGCCGTGGCAAATGATGAAACAGCTGTGAAATTCTTGAAACGTGTGGCTACAGTTCTGTGAGGGGTTACTGCTCACATTAAACCCACCAGTCAAAGCTTTTAGAAATGAATTCACTACCTGCTGATTTGGGGTTATTGTTACTTGTGTTCCTGGAAATATTCCCCCTCCCCGCCCCTGCACGATCTGTTTTCACTTTTTCCAGTCTCGAACAGCATTGTTCATAATTCAGCCCCGGTGAGAGCTCTGGAGTCTCCTTGTTTGTTTTGCCTTTAAAGCTTCCAGGAGAAAGGGAGCTGCGTGCTTTCTTCACAGTTTAGAGGTTGGGAAGGAGCTCTAACCCTTCATTTAAACCAGGGGTGCCCAAAGTGGGTCCTGGAGGGATGGCATCCTGCATGTTTCGGTTCTCTGCCTGGTTTAACACACCTGGATCAAATGATGGCTCGTTAAAAGCCCTAAGAGGGACATTGACTTGCTGAAAAGATTGTTTCTACCACCAGGGAGAGAACTAAAACATGCAGGATGCCGGCCCTCGAGGACCCACTTTGGGCACCACTGATTTAAACTGTACTAATCTAGATCATGAATGATACCATGAGCATGTGTACCTTGGAAAAAAAAAAAAAAAAAGATATCCTTTGCTGTATGGCCACAGAGCCACATGTAGGGAGCTGCAGGTTACAGATTCCTGGTGTAGATCAAGACATGTTCATGTGTTAGAATGGCCAGTCAAAATACAGATCAAAATCCAAATGATACTTAAAAAAAAAAAAAATTGTAGCTAAACTAGTCTCGCAGTTTAATTTGTGTATGGGAACTATTTGAAAAATAAAGAATAGCATTTTAAGGATCTTTATTTATATCCTGAAAAAAAAAATCTTGAAATTAAACAATAAATAAAATAAAAAAAAAAAAACTTCCTCTGAAGTCGGAAGCCATGGCCATTGTAAATCCAATGGCCTCTGCAGGTTTATTTTATCTCTATTGTGCTCTGATTGATCATATTACAGATTCAGGAACTGCTTTGTTTACTCAGCTCCCTTTCTTGCAATGCAAGGCAGCTGTCAGGAAATAGCAATCCTTCCCTCTGTCCTGTCCTTCAATACATTCTCTCGTTTGCCCCCGCTCCTTTGTCCATCTTTTACCTCCCATTCTCACCAACACTCTGATCTACAAATTAATCTGCGGATATAAATTATAATTAGACTAAGCAGGTGGAGTTTCATCTTTAACCTCCCTCCATAATTGAATATCTTGACCTTTTCTATCAGTTTGAAAGGCTGCAGAGCCTTCGGACGGTTTTGTTTCCGCGTACTTCCACATGCCTGAGCTGAAATCAGCAGGTGTGATTTCATCAGCAGACGGCTTTTCTCTCTAAGCCTTAAAGATTCATAATTGCAAAGAGGAACAGCAAATGTAACCCTGGCTGATAAGCTGAAACATTAAATGAGATGGAGAATTTTGAAGTGGTCTACATCATAGTGAAAAGTGAAAGGCAATTAAAGTTGTATGACATGGAAAGATTGCTGGAGAAAGTAAAGTTTTACTCTTCATCAAATTTTCAAGAAATCTTTTCTGACAGTACTGGTGGGTTTTTGGAAAGATTTCAACCAAAAGGATGAAACCATTTTGACAGAAATAATATTATAATGGCGACTCATTCGCTCCAACATGAGCCCCTTCTCATTTATTCATGTTGTCTAGAATAAAGGGAATTATTGTAAAAAAAAAAAAAAAAAAAAAAAAAAAATATATATATATATATGGATGATATTATCACATATCTTTTTGTAATTTTCCTCAAGTTTGCTTTATTTTCTCCTGTTTTCTCTGCTCACATTAACATGTATTTTGGAATAGTTGAATTCCCAAAAGCAGCTACTCTTACATTCAGATCTCATTGCTGTATCCATCAGAAAGCAAGATGCCATTTCCCACTGAACATTTGGTCCATTTAGGTTTGTAAATGTGGTCAGGTTTTGTGTAACCTTTTGAAAAAGTCCTGAACTGAGCTCCACCCAGCTCAAGTTTGTCTTGTAAAATATGTCGCTCAGTTCAAAGTCCTGAAAAACAATTGTGCTGCACGTATGAACAAGGTAATGCGTAACGCCACGAACTATTCAAGACAATACGGGGTGATCAGATTAGATCTGATGCGGTTCATTAGGATACCATTTCATTATAGCATAAAAGTTGATCATGTCAAAAGATACAATTCAAGATGATCTGATTATCCAAGATCAGATCTAATACGACACAAAATATAATGAAAAATGACATGATGCAATAAGAAACAACTATCCAACTACGATACCATATGGCACAGTCACTTTTGCTGTAACTGCTTGCAAATTAAAATGATGCAATTCAATATATAGGACACAATACTATTTATCATGCTGTGACGCAATATCAAGAGATGTTGCTGGAATAAACGTAAGTCAAGAAGACCCAAGACGATTTGGTATAATACAGTAAAATAAGATGTAACGTAGCGCAACAAAATACAGCAATGATTGATACAACAAAATTTAAGCTCTAATATAAAACAAGACAATCTGATACAATACAATACAAATTGTGTAACAATGATGTTTATATGGTACAATCTGATGCAATGATGATCCACCTGTTCCATTCAACAAATGAAAGGAACAAAAGACAAATAAAAAAGACAACAAAAAAAACACGTTGGTCATTTGATAAACAAATATAAAGTCAGTCCAACAGAGCTTTGTATCTGGAGCACTGGTCACCATGTGGTTCATCAGGGCTTTGAAAGGCACCATTCACCGAGTGAATCCAGGCCAACCCTAATTGCACATCTTTGTTGCGTCCAAACATCTGCCGTGTGAAAGGAACATCCTGGAGGAGACTGGTCGGTAGAAAAATAAACCATTCTGAGCGCCCTGTGCCTTCCTCAGCCACATGCCTCTCTCTCTTGCCTCTGTGGACAGACAATGGCAATTCATTCACATTTGCCCTGCGCCACCAGTGTTGCCCTTGTCACTTTTATTGCATCTTTGTGATGCTCTGTTCCTGTTCTCAAAGGAAACAATCTTTCCCTGCTGGGTGACAAAAAAAAAAAAAAAAACGAAAAGAAAAACTCGTAATGTTTGTTTGGACTCCCATTATTCTACCGTGAGTTACATAATAGTTGTATGGACATCTCACCTGTCCTGAGGAACTTGTTATTGATTAAAATGTATGACAACCAAAAGAAATAAGACAAAAAAAAAATGTTGACTTCAGCTGCAACTTTGCATGGAAATGTGTTTTGTAATCCAAAGCACTCATCAGTTTGTTTTTCTCCAGATGGGGGAGCTGTCAGGCTACCCAGGAGTAATACAGTGCCTAACAGTCCTGCTTCTATACTGCTGTACCTCTGCATCTATGTCCTGGGAGACTACTGCAGAGCTACACAGTAAATCTAGCAAAAAAAAAAAGGTAAACAGAGCAGCAAAACCCGTACAAAGTGCTGACTCTTTGAGTTCAGGACAGTGTTTGTTTGCATGGGGAAACAGCTGTAAAATTACAATTCCTTTACCAAGGGTGCCTGCAAACCTTTTTCTGTGATATGTGTCTGTCAGCACCTTTCCGTACTCTTCAAAACATCTGTCTGTAAAGCAAGTGTGCTTGGTCTGGGATTTATCTATTTATTGTAGAATAGGAGTTGCAAATTTGACTTTTCTTATAAGAATGTGATTGGATTCTTGGTCTTGTAACTTGTGTGTGTGTGGGTGTGTGTGTGTGTGTGTGTGTGTGTGTTTTCAGTATTTTGTTTACAGGTTTAAGCTTAACTCCAGCAAATTTACTTGAACCACGTTTATGTCCTTTCCTGAGCTCCTATTCATGCAGACGGGCATGTAAATATGTGATTTTGTGGCAGATGCCTGTCAGTGGGGATCGAATCTCTTCTCAGAGAAAGTAATAAGGGAGAGAAACCACTGGGGAGCAACAGACACAGAGAAAAGGTTGAATCTTTTTTCTCAGACTGTGAAAAAAAAAAAACACATAGCAGAGAAAAACAACCACAAATATTTAACTAAAAATTCCCTTTTCCCCCTGGCTTGGCTCATACTCTATTTCTGGTAGTCTGACATTGTCAGACCTTATCCTCTGACTGCATCTCCTTCCCAGAACAAATCAATGGAGATGTTTCATTTGAGTGAGGAGAAAAAAAAAACTGAAAAAAAAAAAAACAGAAAACACTTCACAGTTTTCTGTGTGCCTAACATCAGCCCTAAAAAAGGCAAGCTCTGTTGAAACTGAGTGAGATGTTCATTGTAAATTAGAAGACCGATCATGAACTGCTTAACATACATCAATATGTAAAAACCAACGAGTAAACAAAAACAAACAAAACAAAAAAATCATGTAATAAACCAACAAGTTAAAAAATAGCTTTTAAATTGAGCTCATTTAATGAGAGCAGAAAGACATCTGGATTAAAAAGTGTTTTTATTTTATCAAATCATAAGTAACAGAATTATTAGAACTTTGAAACAAAGCTTCCAAAAATCAAAACAAAAAAAGAAAACCCTTTGTTGTACCTGTGTTTGAATCGACTATGAGCCATTGACAACCACTCTAAGTGGGTTTGAAACAAATGACTGTGTGGAAAAGCAAAGCATGACCTGTGTAAGGTATCGTAGAGAAACTAATGTTGTGGGTGTTACTCCCCTGGGAACCTTGTTTCATGATCTCAGTGACATACAAACATATTTCAAAGATTTATCTTGCAGCTTTTGTAAGAAAACTCAAAACATCTTTCAACAAGATAGTGACCTAATCATTACAAATATGGCCGATCAGTCATGAATTCAAGTTCAGTCCACAAACCTAAGTGCTCTAGAAAAACCAAAGAGAGGAACCAGAACTCTGAATGATTTTGTTTAAAGATGAAATATCAATTATTCTTGTCTCTGCGTGATCCAGTCTTGTAAAATGTTTAGGAAAAGACTAAGTGCTGTCCTGAACAATGTATTGTTAGTGTTGCTAATAATTATGCCAATGATAATTTCATAATTCGGTTGAAAAGGAATATTGGTAATCTTTCTACCTTTGCCTCTGTAATATTACGCTATTAAAATAAAAAGTGAATGAATTTCAAGGCTTTTTATGCATCTTTGCTAGGGGTGCCGATAAATATGGCCAACTCTGTAAAAGCAACTACTTGGTAAACTAAAATAAACTTAAAGCACATAAAGCTTTGTGCTTCATGATACATTTGTGGTATAAATTGTGTGCCTGTAGGGAGAGATCTTGGCTTTAATATTTTTTGTGCTGTTTTACTTCTCTCATCCTGAACATACCAGGAAAATTAAGAAGCTTTCAATAAATAAAACCCACATATCCAGATCAAGCATTAACACAAGGCCCAGAGCACGAGACCATGACTCTGTTTGGCACAGTTATGTTAAAATAAAATCTCTGTTCACCCCGAAATTGGCTAATAACTGTGGCAGTTTAGTGTTTCATTACTGAATGAAAATCTGTTATGGGATCTAAAGTCTTCAGGAGGGGGATGTGCAGATAATGCCAGCTTCTGAATCTTGGCAAGGACTGCTGCCAAGTCTCTGCAACGCTTGTTTTTATTTTAGATTTTATATGCAAAAACTGTTCAAACATGGAATATTTTCCTCCTCTGGCCTTTCAGGTTCCGTTGTTATTTGCCAAAACAGGGCTGGCCTCTTTAAAGTGATTCAGTATCTGCTTTTATAGGAACATTAATGAATACGGAAGGAGAAATATTCTGCAATAACACGCTCTTCTTGCTCGACTCCTTTGAAGGGTGTAGTAAAAACTAGTTCACAGGGTTTCTCTGTTTTGCTACGTGGCCGTCTAAAGTTACAATATTCCTCTTGTGACTGGATTTTTTTTTTTTTTTTTTTTTTTTTTTCACCAGTGACATACAAAAACATGTACATAGACAAATGCGATCTCACTGGGACATTTATCTCCCATGAGCAGCCTTACTCTGGAGGTCCTGGACTAATTGTGTGGAATTCCTGGCTGAGGTGGTGGAGGCCCACTTTGACAAAGTGGGAGGCGCATGCACACTTCATCTTCCCGCGCTGACAAGTCCTCGCTTCTCCTCAAGTCAGCATCTTTAAGGAAACGCATTGCAAACAGAGTCGGCTGGGAGAGGGAGCGACTTCATCGCGCCCTTGAAACTTTGTCGAGTGGCAGGCGTTGTTCAGCAGCTGCAGACAGCCGCTCCCTCCTCTGTCTGTCATCGTGGCATCGTAGACACACAACGTGCAACTCTCTATACTGCAACACAGTGATTAGCGATATGATTGAATGCTGCTGTGAGTTGTTTGTGTGCGCTGATTAGGACTCGCGCAGTGCATCCAGAAGGGTTATTTACCCTCCGGATTACACGACAGACATCTTGCTCCCGTACAGATTAAGTAGATGTTTATATAGCTCTCGATACACTGCTGAGTCTGTTCGCACTAGCTAGAACTTACAAGCCAAAAAAAAATAAAAAAAATAAAATGTTTAACTATTGCTAAAGCTAAACGTTACCGAAATCAAAAGAACCACTGGGTGTCTTTTCTGAGATGGAAGTGCAAGCTTTACACCAAGCTGAGGCTCCACTCTGAAGTGCAAATGAGCCTATAATTAGATTCCACACATGAGATGCTGAACAGCCCACAGGGTTTGCAATCAATGGCCTGAAACACCGCAAATAACACGACAAACAGGTTTGCAAGAACATTAGACTTTTTTTTTTTTGGGACAGAAGTTATATTCTAATTTTAACAGGGAACTGTAAAACTTTTTGAGATTTTGCTATGTAACAACTACAAACTTTAATGAATGTCATTGTGATAGACCAACAGAAAGTAGTAAGGAACAGAAATAATAAGAAAATAATAAATGGCTTCCAAATGTTTTTATTTTTTGTTGTTGTTATTGTTGATTTTTTTTTTTTTTTTTTCAAATAAAATAATTTATGCTGGTATAGACTTGATCAAATGTCATGAATTAAAAAAAAAAAAACTTTGAATGATTAGTATACTGTAAGGGTATGAAAAGAGGTGTTAACTCGCCCAAACAGCCTCCCTCTTTCCTTTCCATCGTGCTTATTTAATGGACTCAGTTCAAAAATCTCCTTCAAGAGGCTATGCATTCTCTCATGTGTAGTTCTCTTATGATGTCTTCTTTTTCCACTCTGCCCCACTTTCCATTCCCTGCGACCACTAAGAGCGGCACTCTGGATGGAGAGTCCATCTAAATTATGCGATGTGGACTGCTGTGGACAACCCCTCTGCAAAGCGCTGCGTGCCAGCCAGCACCCTTATGTACCTTTCATAAGATGCCAGGACTGCACTGCAGCTTGGTCCCCATCCAGATCTCACCGCTGCGTGTAATTGGCCCTCGCTGCTGGACGCTGGCATCAACTAGGATTCCTAAAAGCTCCGGTTAGAGTACATAATGGCAGAGAATAGATCGTTTATGCTGATAATAAAAGGATTGGCTGCTCAGTGCGTGTTTTTTCTTTTTTTTTTACTCTTGGGTGCTTCGATAATGTGAAATTCTTGTATGATCCAATAGCCCTGCTGGTCTATATTTGTACTCTCAGTGGAAAGGCAGCGCACGTACTGAAACTGTTTTTTTCTTTTCCAAAGACTAGAAGGTTGGGGACGTTCCAAAACTAGCGCCGCGTGTTGCTGCTCCAACTTGCTGCATTTGTAGTAGATGCTAGATGTTTGATTAGCCCCATCAAAACTTTGGGGTGCTACAAGGAAGCTTTAAAATATTTAGTTTTGTCAAAATGGAGTCAAATAAGAGGGACAAAATTACATGCTTTTCAAAAGTCATTACAGGCCCAAAAGAAATCCCTGCAGCAGCTTTACTGGCTTGTCACGTATTTGGGCGGCGGACACCGACTTTTTGCAGACACCTTTCAAGCAAAGGGTTGAGTGTTTCATATTCAGAAAAAATACAACTTTGAAAGGGGTATCGCTTCAAAGAGGCTGATTTATCTCTAATGGCACTTGAAAGCTCATTCGGTCTCTTTGAACAAGCACAGTGATCTTTGAGATCCACTCACAACAACGTAGTGTGAAGTATGGCTCCTGTCACCAGCTGAAGCATGTCAACTATCTCACACTTCATCACAAATTCCTGTAATTAATTGTTGAACAGCGGTCACCAGGCAAAAGAAAATGACAGTTGCAATCCAGTTTGTGTTGCACCGTCACCTTGGGGTATATTTAAACACCACAGGCACTGATGTTGTTGGGAGGTTTAAATGTTTCAGGATCTGTATTTTTTTTTTCCCCCAAAGTGATGTGTCATTTTTTGATCTTCTACCGTCGAACAAAAAAGCAAGTGACACCCCGCCCCCCCCCTACTGCTGAATTATACATACATGGAATATCACACCTCAGTCCTGACTGACCCTCCATCGACCCCAGTATCTGCCTGTTAACTTCATCATCACTTAGCAAAAGCTGCATGATCTGAATACATTTTTTTTTCTATAAACGCCCACAGGCATAAACAGCATGCCATTAAAAATGCCAGCTTGTTAAACCACCTGACAGCTTTACTACACGCTTTGAGTTGTTTGTCCTAAGACTGAGTGTGAAGGTTACACTGAAAAATCAGGTCTCTTTCAATATATTAGAATATCATCAAAACTGTTGTCTATTTACTTAATTAGATTTTAAAGTGGGAGCTCATGTATTTTCATAAAACACAGTGATACATTTCAAACACTTATTTCTTTTAATGTTGATGACTATGTCATAGAGCTAATGAAATCTTAATATTCAGTTATAAATTCCAGATTAATAAAACTGGATTTTCAATATATAAATATTATGACTAACATAATTATGGGGAAAACTCATGACAGCGGTCCAGAACCAAGTTATTAACAGATTTAAAGACCACAGACAAAGGTACGCCACAAAAGACGTCAGCTACTCTATAAGACTGAATGCAGTTGTTTTAACTGAAAGCTGAGTCGAAGGAAAAAGTAGAACAAAGGTGCACAAGCAACAGGAGGTGAACCCATTCAAAAGTCTAGGACAAAAGTGATGACTGAGGCTGGAGTCTGACCTTTAACCCCTTAACTGTCACCTTCAAAACATTTATACATCAGATATGATGTATAAGTGCAGATTTTGACAGTTCACCACAGACAAACCCAGTATGTGGACTACATCTGTTGGATGTCTTCTGTCAAGCCACTCCTCAATCAGAAGCCGTGTGGAAGAAAGGAGACGCATAGAATGAAGTAGAGAACGGAGTCTCCACCCTCAGTATGATGATTTGGAAAGCAGAGCCATCCTCTGATACTAGTTTGTATTCTATCAAATCTAAAGTTATCACAACCATTTACCATGAAATTTTAGAGCACTCTCTGTTTCCCATTGCTGAAAGGCTCTTTAAGGGTAATAACATTTTCTGTGAGGACTTGGGACCCACCTACACTACCAAAAGTATCAATACCGGGTTTACTGACCATGGCATCAGTCTGCTTGAGTTGGCCAAAGACACCTGATCCCAAAACCCAAAAATCTAGTTTCATCAAGCAGAGGAGCAGACTCATCAAAGGTCACTAGTAAAGCAACCTAGGCTTCTTCCAACGTCTTGGCAGTCATGGGCCAATTCCCTTCATACCACACCTCTCTAATGCAGTAATTCATACAAACTTATTGATGGCATATACCCAGATCCAGCCCTAGCTGCATTAGTGAGATTTTGTGGGGCATCACTGAATGCAAAACATTTTACATCAGTTTCATTTCTTAAATTGCTAAGGTAATTTGTCAACATACTATATTTATGTTGTCCAATTTAAGATACATCCATAAGAGTTTTTTTTTTTTCTTTAGCTCATCACCACATGCCATACAAAACAAAGAAATAAATTGCTTTCAAAGCCTAAAATAAAACTGACCTTGGCTGATTGCTAAAAACTGACTTCAGGTATTATTCCCCTGCACCACTCAGCAGGCACAAACACCCAGTTTTAATACTTTGCCCTTGGATAATTATACCTAGAAGAACAGGGTTAATTGAAGTGAAAAAAGGTTATCCAAGCTTAGCTGCAGAGCGAAGAAATAATACCTGTCAGAGTCCTCAGACCTTCACACAAATTTCAGGTGAGCCACCTCATCCTCTTTGAAAACGATTACTTTAAGAGTGAGGTTTAGACGTTGCACTTTCATAAATCATCTGCAAGGAATCTGGAGCATTGCTATTTTCTACATACAAGCCCACATTACAGTTAACACTGTAGGACATTTTCCCTCAATTAATATATATTTTTTCTGTATTCCTGGACCTCATCCACAAAAGATTTTACTATTAAGTTAATATGTATGGTTGCCAATAGCACAGCGATTAAGGTACTCAAGTTCACTTAATAATGGATTCAACTTTTTCAAAGTAATGGCATATCCATGCCTTATAAGAAAGAAATAAAGACACATTCATATTTAAGGTAACTTTATTTACAAACAACAATAAGTGAATCCCATTCTTCTGCACAGATTGAACACAGATGGATAAATGTGTTCCAGCTGACAACCTGCGGGAAAAACGGGACACAAAGTGATAAGATGACTTGCATACATCTTGATGTCAAAAAAGCAATTTCTTAGTAAACACCAGAGCAGATAAATGTGACAACACCTCAAAACAGATTCCACCTGATACACACTGACGTTTATAATAAACTGTCACATTAATTTGCCCGAGTGGGAGCTGATCTGCACAGTACGGCTGCCACTTGACATCTGTTACTATTGCATTCAAGCATAAGGTAATATATTTAAGAAATGCCATGCAGTGAAAGGCTAAAGAGGTGCAGGGAAAAGCCTGACTGCCAGTGCCCACTTTACCAAGCAATATTACAGCAAATGCCACATCATCCTGACATTTTAATAAAAGCAGATATGCTGGATCAAAATGGCAGGCATAATTACCTCGGAGGCAGAGTAGCAACATTGGGCCATTTCACTTCTTCAGGAGCTGATGTCTGACAACGATGAAGGGGAATGTAAAGCCGCTGCCGAAGAACAGGACCATCATGCCCAGCAGACGCCACTTGTTGTCCACAGAGAAGGGGAGGTTCTGTGGGGGACAAAAAACCCAGACAAGTTGAAATCTATGGTCAAAGTACTTATTTTTAAACTGCTCTTACGATATCTGGAAACCACATTTCTTTTCTTTTTACACATTTTTCCCATTTATAAGTGCTCACTACATTAAGGATTTAAAAGAAGTAAATTTATAAAAATATTTTCAATAAGCTGCTTCTAATCATTGAGAATAAACTTGTGTAGGTAAACATTACAAACCATATATGGTCACTATGATATGGTTGTAATGTTACACAAAGACTGGCTCTTTCTGTGATGCCTGCAATGCAGATAAGAATTTGAGAGAAGCCAAATTAGACAGACATGCTTTGAAGCTATGTTTGTATTAATTACACTATAAAAAAAATTCAACAGTAAAAAGGCAGAAGACCTCTTTAATCATCACACTCTTGCAAGTATTAATAAAGCTTTTGGCTTTTTAACCTACTAATGCTATTTGGACTTTAGCTGTACTTTTCTTCTAATCAGAGTAATAATATTTTATCAGCTATTATTAATAAATGCACACTCTTTTCTCCTTATGCAATAAATTTACAATTCCTATACAGTCTGCTGTTCTCACTTTCTGTTATAAATCTACCTTGGAGTAAATCTGCATGCCTCGACCTACCCGTCGCTGCGCAGCTAGTTAATCTGAATTTCCGTCACTGAGGGACAATAAAGGTTTTCTATTCTTCTCTGTCGACGTTAGCGCTCTATATTTGCGATACAAAAAGGGTCAAAAGTGGGCCACAAATAGGATTTCCAAACAAGGCACACATTTTTGTAGTTATTATGTTTTAAAAAATATACATTTGGCAGAAAAAGAATAATTCGTGTCAGTATTTTTTTTCCCGGTTCGTGTCAATTCATCTAAGGCTTTGACCTCAACTGTTACAACGGTTTACCGGAAGTAAAAAGAAGAAAAAGAAGTCAGATGAAAAATCAAACAATCAATTTTGGAAATTTATCAATGCATGTGCCTTTAATTATACCCACTTTTCAAATCAAATATTATAACAAAGCATGTATCATAAATTAAGAAGGCGACTTTAGAAGTACTTTGCTAGCTGTTAGCTTGATATTGTTAGCCCTGTTGGATATATACATAGAATATCAGTATTAAATGTATAAAGACCACATTAGATATATATTTGAAATGAAATAATGTTTAATGTGAACAAGTTGTATCAAAAACTATTTATGTTATCTTTAATAGCGTTGTCATATTCTTGTCAATTAAACATGACCTCTATGTTAGCATTAGCTTAGCTAACGCCAGGCTTCGGACACCGACAGGGCCAAGTCTCATTTGAAACAACGCTGTTTCTTTTAGGTGATAAACTCACCTTCCCTGGTCCTTCAGCATAGTGTGAAGAACGCACAGCAGATGTAGCGAATCGCCTCACAGCTTGCCCCAGCATAATTGTTGTCTGGTTTACTCCGTGTCTCAGTACACTGCTTCTGTTGCTGCTAATCGCGACCTTCTCTGCCTCAACGCAAAGGACTTTGGGAAATGAACGGAAGGTTTGTTGTGGGAAATGTAGTTTTAATACATCCACGATGACCGCTTGGTGATTTGGTTTTGTAGATGGTCTACAACCGTGCAGTTTGTCTTTCTACAAAAAGGTGGAAAAATAATGACATGGACTGTGTTAGAAAAGATAGGTTTATTTACATAATAGCTTTAATTATATGTTCAAATGATTATATTGCATAAAAATCTCCAGAGCTCCAGATTAACAAAAAAAATAAGTTTATTTCAGCTTGATTTTTTTTTCTACCTATCCTTTTCAAAAATTTCTAACAAAAATCAAGTGTTATGTTTTCTTTTTTGTATTATTACAACAGCACTCACACCCTCTAATTCTGAATTCTCTGATGGGCCAACTTGTTTTTATGTTTTATATAAAGGTAAAATAACTATTTGTCGAAGATTAACACAGTCTCACTTGTATGTAGAATGTTGAAACTACAAATGTTTTAGATTTAAGTAGTATTTCTTTCATATTTAATGATACAAATCTCCCTTCATTGGTGTGGATCACATGCCTAATTTTTAACTGGTTTAAAATATGAGACACATAGTACCAGATGGTCAAACTCTCTAATCATCAGTGGTCTGATGATCTGAATGTCCTTGAACTCTTTCTGAATGTCCATTGAGTCTTGTTTGGCATCTTTCCAGTTACTGCTGTGTCTGGTTCTCATCTGCTATTCAGACACACCTGATGGAAGTGGCAGTGTCTGTCTTAAGTCAGAGATCAGAAACAATTTGAAAGGAAACCATTTGACAAAGCTCAAATTTAAGGAAAGCCATTAATCTACAACAGATTTGGTCAATGTGATCAAAAATGAACAAGCAAATAAATAAATACAGCAATATTTCAGCTTTGTTCTTCATTGAAAAATAAAGTCAATGTCATGTTGTCATACTTTAAAAGATCTATCAATGTTAAGACAAAAGTAGATATGATAACTTTTGTTAAACTTATTTTATTTGAAACCTGTTTTGAAATACACAACAATGTGGGAAAAATATGAAAAAACATAAAAAAAGAAAGAGATTATGAAATATTCAGGAAAAAGTACATTTTTACTTTAAATTTTGGCTGCGGCATTTACAATGACTTTATTACTAAATATTATCACTAACCAGTTTTAGCTTTGTTAAAAAATTGCAAATACAATTTTGTTGAAGCAAGAAAATCTTAGTTATGGTATTTCACACCCACAAAAAAAAATATTCACTATAAATCCATCCCGTTAATTCAAACTAATCTCAATAAGGGCTATTTTAGAAGAGAGATCCATTTTTTTGTTTTAAGCTACTCAGATTTTCGATAATATAAAGGCAAGGCAAGGCAAGGCAATTTTATTTATATAGCACCTTTCAGTCAAAGACAATTGAAAGTGCTTTAACTTTAATAAAGTGAATTACTTTATATTTTTTCATCTGCTAAAAATTTATAATGAAACAAGTGAAGGTAAAATCACCCTCCAAAATGCAACAATAAACTAAAAATCCATGGAGCATCTCTATTCAAAGTAAATGTTATGACAGCATTGTCAGCTAGTACCATTCTCTTTGCTGGTTGTGTTGAAGCTCCAACAAATTATCTCCTGTGATGCTGGCAGCTGCGTCAGGCTGGTTACCCATCGTCTCATCCATCAGTGCAGGGTCATCACCTGGCCTGCTGCCATTTGTTTGCCCTCACATTGCCACTGCAATCTGTTTAAAAAGCATTGAGGGATTGGGAATCATACTGGATGACAAATAATGTCATCAGACCCCAGCTATAAATATTGATGTTATCTCATGCTTGCCACAAAACGCTGGAGGCCCAGTTCTGAAATGCACCGTTTGTAACATTGTCAGATTAATCCATTCTGTGGATTCATTTCTTATTATTGTTGACTGCCTTATTGTCTGGTTACTGACCTTTCTTGGCTGATGAAAAAGGTGTATTAATCATAAATTCATGCTGGTAGAAGAGTGAGATTCTTGGATGAATAAACACAAGCACAAATCATACTGCACACAACTATTAAGGTGGCTTCCTATTCACTTCAGGCTTCTAATTAGCAGCCGGTGATACTGAAATCTACTATATGAAATTCACCAAATCAATCACCCATGTACAGTATATTGGTATATATAGTTGGTTATATGCATGATAATATATAAAGATGGCCCACACTATCTTGAAAATAATTTACAGATTTAAAACAAAAGACTTGCGAAGCATCCAAATATTATAATGCATTCTTCCTAAGTCAATTGTTTGTTCTCCTACTTGTAAAAGTTTTCATACCAGTTCAGCCTTTCTACTTAGAGTCAATCCTTAGTTAAACCACTCTTCTGTCAGTTGCAGCTGCAAAAATATGAGAATGTGTCCGTCCAAAAATGGACACAAATATTTCCCCCCTGATTCTTTTTTGTTGCTCAAGTGTATTCAGAATTGATGGAAAGCTTTCGGGAACATAAATGTTCAAATCCTGCAACAGATTCTCAGTTGGATTTTGGTCTGTTCTCTGTACTATTCTTGCTATGCAGTTATAGAAAAGTTAAAGAACATTCACTCAGTGTTTTTGAAGTAGGGGGGCCGCCAGGTAGCACTAGGGAGGCCAGAGAATGCTGGAAGGAGACGAGAAGAAAAATGCAAAAAAAAAAAAAAAAAACTAATAATTTTTTAGTTTGTCAGATAAATTTTAATTTTTTTCTGCATCACAAATTTTGATAAAATCTAATTAATTTTTGATTCAATGTTATAAAATCTAAGTTAAAATAGTTTATTGAAATGTTATTTACCATGCTCATGATGTGGAGTACGCTGCTCCAAAAGCCCTAAGAGCTCATGGCCAACAAAATCAGAAGGTATGAGGCAATATTTATGCTAATAATAATAAAGTGATAATAAACAATCTAAGATTTTATGTTTCTTTATGTTGTAGCATATGCTGTGGTCCTCATTCAGAAGTTAATGCTGTGCAGTTAAGACTTTCATCTTGCCAATATCGCAAAGGCCAGAACTGTGGAGCGTCTGAATAATAGTTGCCGTGTCAACAGTCTTTCATCTGGGCTGTGGATCTCTGCAGCTCCTTCAGAGTTGCAGTGGGTTACCTGGCTGCTTCTCTGAATGCTGCTCTCATTGAAGTTCTGTCTTACTCTATTTTCAGATGATGGGTTGAACTGTGGTCTGTGAGACGTCCAAAGCTCTAGATATTGCTGTAGAAACCCTGAGTTTGGGATTCTAAACCATTTCATGGTTGTAATAATTCACTCTAATTTAATACAACCATGCTGTATACCATGTTACTTGGTTTAATCTGTTTGTTCACTAATCTTCTCCTAAATGTGACAATTGTTAGATTTCTTTTTGAAAACCAAGTGTTCTTTGTCTACTTCATAAAAGGACTTTGTGTTGGTTTTGCACTAATATTTCTATAGACTATGTGTGGCAACCTGGGGGTGGATTTTCTTTTTATTATGAACCCAAATATAATAGATATAATAGATATAATAAATAAAAGGTTACAATGACCAACAACGCCACCTGGAATAACTCCAGGAAAATGTAATAAGGACACAGGTAAGTTCTGCTGGAAATGAGGAGACGAGATTCAGAAGGTTCTACAAAAATGTATTAAACTTCAATATATCTTTTCAATTTCCAATAATCTGAAATTGAATGGTAAAAACAGTGAATGCATTTGACAAGATTTATTATAATAAAATGTTTAAATTTCAAAGGAAGCTGAGGCTTACCAATGGGGGAAGTAGAGAGGGAAGGGGCAACATCCAGTGCAGGAAAAGGGGACCACCCTGCACACTACAAAAACACGGCAAACAAAGAAAGAAAAAGGTGCTCCAACAAAACACACAAGACAAGACACCGCCACCAGGGGTCACCACCGCCACCACAGAAGCCTCAGTCCCTAAAAGAAAGACAAAAAATGAAACAATACAAGTAAAACAGTGATACAATAGCTCTACAATGTTGCACTTTATCCCCTTAGTATTTCCATCAATGCTCCCGGCAGCAGAGAAAGTGCAGATTAGTCTTTTAAAACAATTTATAAGTAGGCAAAACAGCAGCTAGTGTCACTCCAGGTACAATGCTGATGAGTCATCAGAAGGCTGTGACCTGATAAATGACTGCACAGCCAAATAACCAGATCCCCAAATCCTCCTAGATGCAGTGCAACTTCCTGTCAGCAAACAAATGAATGGACAGATCGGTCCAGATATTGGAGGTGCAGCAAAGGAGGCCAGAACGGTGCAAACAAAGGAAGCAGATTGAGTTGACGTCACGACGCAAGCAGCCTCATGACAGGTGAAGGCTTGCTTATATGCAGCAGCCGAAATTGGCCTTAATGTGGCAGCGCACCATTTATGCTGCTACACTATGCTAAAATCTGTTGTTGTGACATTAATCCTTTTGCAAGGCACTGTATTTCCCAGCCTTCTGCAGCACATGATGAATAGTAGCACGAATCGCCAAAGTACACAACACCTCTCTCGCTGTCTAGATTTGCAATAATGTTCCACAAAGAAGAGGAGGGGAAATAATGGATAGCATTGATCAGCGGTGACAGTTCATTTTGGCAGCAGCACTCTGGAGTTTAAACTGCCTTGTGATGTTAGCAATGATGAAGGAAATTTGTAGTTTACTTTGTGAAAAGTGAAAGACAGCGGTTAATTGTCATTCAGAATGCGATATTTACTTTCTGCAGCTTACATGGGTGACCAAAAAAAAGCACTTCACCAGTTCACAGTAAACTGTGACATTTGTTCATGTCTCTTTCATTTGGTATTAAGTTGTTCTGTAAAAATCTTTGTGTTTCTGTCTTTTACTCTCATAGACTTTTTTTTTTTTCATATCCATACAAATGCGCCTCTTCATGTCCATTTTTGGGGTCAGCGTGTGTCCTCGCAGTTCAAGAGGGGGAACCCTACATGTTTATTGTTAAGCGCACATTCACAGTTATGCATGTGGCGTGTAAAGCGCACAGCCTGCAGCAAGGTCATGCTGGTAGCTCGTAGCGTGCACAGAGTGGCATGATTTGACATTAATCTTTAAAGTGGATTAGGGGGAAATTGCTCGGACTTGGATCTGACCTAGTGCCCCTCGGGATGAGCAGCCTGTAGCCCTGTAAGTTCACTGAAAGGCTTCTTAAATAACAAGCAACCTAACCGGGCTTTGTATTTATGAAACATTGCTCCTCTTCTTATTCATTAAGATATTTTAATACTGTATAGCAAGCAAGCCTTCAGCCCCTCACCACTCTCTCTGCAACTGCTATTCTTCACAAGCAAAATGGACAACGATGATTGGATTCTATGCCAAACCTGCCAGGCTTGAAAGAGAATTAGATAGAGAATTACTCTGCAGGCCTGAGGTAAACATGACTAATTTCTGTCATTTCATTTCTTTTTGTTCTCTGTCTCTCTTTTTTTTCTTTTTTTTTGCGTGAGCCCCGGGATACTTTGAATCATTGTGTTTTTTTCATGGGGTTCTTTTGTGAAAGTTTCTTTGAATCACACAGAGGGAAATCTCTTGTTCATTTTTAGAAACTGTCAATGTATTTTTTTTTATCAACATCTCTTTTGTATGTTTTACCCAGATCACAACACTGTTATGAGTTGGAGGTAATGAGGGTAAGATATTATTATCGTGTTCACTTGAAGCTTCACAGCTGTGTAAAGGATTGAGAGTCTTAATTTCAACGAAGAAAAACTGTAGTTTATGAGATACGAGCAAAGCTGTTGTGGATTCTTCTCAGGGTGGCATTATCTGAATTAAATTATCTTATTGATTAGATGGAAACTGGACAATGACAAAACATCCACATTCTGTGTGCACATATGGACTGAACAGCTGCTGCTGTATCTCCTTTATGCTGCGTCCCACTTTTTCCACTTTCCATTATTATCCTTGACAGTGCATAGTGGTTGCGGGGTTATAACTACCTCTTGAGGTGGATCTGGAGGTACTAATTAGAAATGGTGGATTAGTTTCAACCCCCATTCCATGAAGAGACCTTTCAGTCGATTTAAAAATGTCTTAAACGTGTGTAGATTGCAGAATAAAAGGAGGATCTGAAACGGGCCACTGGCCGACAAAGTACGAGCAAAGTCTAAGCACTGAACTAAAATAGTGCAGTACCATCCAGTTATGCTAAAGTTAAAGTTTCCATCTGAGTCGTAGCTTCCTGCTGGCAGTTCAGTTAGTTAATGACTAACTCTGGACTGGATTTAGTACAAAATTCAAAATAATTTGACTGGTCAAACCTGAGAAGGATATAATAATAATTGTGCAGTAACTACCATTCTGGTATTTTCAATGAGTGGCATCAGGACAAAACTACAGTCATAATTGTTGTTTGTTTTTTATTTTGTTTGTTTGTTTGTTTGTTTTTTCATTTTTATAATGTTGTAAGTCCTTAGTGCTTGCTTGTTTTTTTGGTATCTATTTTGCCGCGTGCACTAATGATTGGTTGCTTCCTTTTCTTGTTTATCATTAATTTCTGTGTTTTTTTCACTTGTGGCATTGTTTCTTAGTCATGCTGACATGTAGTCATGCTAATTGTTACTTATCTTCCTTTTGTCTTTAGTTTGCCACTCCATGCAATTAACTTTATGTTTTTTTCGCCTTGCTTTCCCAGAGCCTGTTGTTCATTAGTCTCACCTAATCCACATCAAAAAATGACCATAGCCATAAATATTAAATATTTTTTCTGTTTTGTCAGGACCAAAGAGCTAACATATAGAAAAGTGGAATTATTCAATTTCTCAAAAAATATATATTGTTAAAGTCTTTAGTTTTAGTCAGCCTGGTCTGGTAATGTTGTCTTATCTTGTGAGAGAAACATGTACTTTTACCTCCACACCTAAATTAAAATTAGTCCTCAAAACATTTTATTTTTTTCCATCATTAAATACATTTTCAGTCAATTTCATCCTCTTTCTATTTCTTTACCCTCAAAACTAAAACGGTAAAACACCAAAAGCCAACAGGAACGCTCCATCCATGTCATGATCCGTGTTTCTGTGTATTTATTTTAAGGTTTTTCTGTGTTCAGTTTCTGTCCTGAGTCTGTTTCTGCGTCTTCCCTGTTGATTGCTTCCCAGGTGTGTCTAGTTACCTGATTACCCTCCAAGTGTATTTAAGTCCACCTGTTGTCTGTTGTCGGGTCCTTGTCAAACATACGTCGTATGTCATTTGTCTGCTTGCCTGCCATCACAGTAGAACTGTAAAGTCCTGTGTTGGTTTAGCTCTCTTTTTCAGTCCTTCGTTTTTCAGTTGCTACCGGTAATTAGCTGTGTGCTAACTCTCTGCCGTACCGCCAGTTCTGGACTGTTGAGCTTTCTTCATTAAATTTATCATCATCTTTATCACAACCTGGGTCTCTGTGTCTTTCCTCACCACCTCGCAACCACCACACCTGACTATCCATACGTATATTATATTTGCTCAAAAATATGTCAGAAACAAAGATTCACTTTGTTTAATGATTCTAAATAATGTTTTTAACCAATTTTAGGAGTAAAATGCTTCTGTTTTGTAAAGTGCCTTGAGATGACTTGTTTTGAATTGACTCTGAATAGATGAAGTGAACTGAAATACTGTTCATACCGAATACAGATTTTTTTTTCCCTTTTTTACTGCATAACTTCTTTTTAGATGAACTTTTTGTAACAACGTTGTGCATGAAAGCTCATAGAAAAGTCTTGTCTAGTACACATTGTACATAAGTAGAAAGTGAATAAAGAAAATAAAGGTTTCTTTACATGGTCGCTCTTTTATGTTCCGCTTTCACAGCACTGGGCAATCTGCTTTTCTTTTCAAACTCCTTGGACACACAGGATTATCACTCATGTATTACTTGTAAACCCCATTCTGTCTTACCCTTGAGGCATTGCAAAAACTTCAAAAGAAAATCATTTAACTTTTATTCAGTCAGACAGTACTTATATATTCTTTTTTTTTTTCAGCTGGTTGGGAGGCAGAATGAGAACCTGAACATTTTGAGGTCTGAGCTGCAACCGATGACAGAATCTCCACTCCAAAACAAAACCAGACCTCTCAAAAAAAAAAGCCTTGATTGAGTGGATGCTTATTAAATACATTTACATTTTGGGGTGCAAAGTTGCTTTCCTAAAATAATAGCCTAAGTCATTTTTAGCCAAACGTGATTTTTTTTTTTTTTGACTAATCATTTCTTATCGGAAAATGACTCAGTTCATTATTTTAGGAAAGTGACAATATGTATGTAATTCTTTTTGCTGTTTTTCCTCAAATAATTGGTTACATAAATATGGTATGCGAGTGTAAACAAACAAACAAACAAACAAACCAACAAACATTTAGTGTGTCAGTGTGTTTGCCTTAAAATTAACCTGAAAAGCAGAACAAGTGAATTCTTAATTACTTTTTAGCAGTGAAGAAAAAAAAAAGATGTTCCTCTTTAGAAAGTGTATGTAAATATCTGATTTTAATTACATGTTTCCAAGCAATATCTAAATGCTGTAAAAGCTTTCACTGTCAGACATGTGAACGACAGCGCTTCTTTATGGATTAAAATCTAGTTCCCGCCTCTCTGTGCGTTCACATGTTTACACAACAGTTGTTTGCCAGTATTTGTGTCTGTGGAATATGTTCTTGTCCTTGGCAATCCAAGCAGCCCATTCAGAATGAACTGCTGCTTTGCCACCCTGTCAAACATGAGACAGAGTGCCACAAAGCCACCTGTCAGCGGTCCGTTAAGCAAAGCTCCAGGCTGACCAAGGACTGACCGGGAGCATCTGTGCCACTGTTCGCCTCTAATACGCTAATGAGAGTTGTCAAGCTGTCGAATGCACTCTGGTTGCCCTCTGGCACTAACAATGGCACCTTCAATTTGGTTGTCTTGAGTGACATTAACAAACACAGCTGCATTGGGGAACAGACTTGTTCGACATCACGCTGCGCACTGACATGCTCACAAACAAATCAAACAAGCTGGAACGACAGCCAAAATAAAACCCTTAACACACAGACACACACACACGCAGACAGAATGGCAAACAAAGAGGGGAAAGTGGAAAATGATAGTTTTAATAATGTAGTTAGGCTGGTGCATGTTCCCGCGTCCTTACCACCCCATTTGTTTTTCTGTTTGTGCCACTAAAAGAAGTCAGCGGCACTCAGTTACCCCGACGGAAAGTATAACAGCATTTAACCAAGCCTAGAAATATCTAGCAACACATTTATTCCAGAACAACGCCATTAGGAGGAAATAACTCATCCCCTCCCGTTTCACCGATTCCACATGAGATTTCTTGATTGATGCCATGCATCAAGGCAGTGCAACCCTCTGTCACCTCATGAAAAGCGCAGCACGAGCCAGTCGCTCGAGTGTTTGCATGTGTGTGTGTGTGTGTGTGTGTGTGTGTGTGTGTGTGTGTGTGTGTGTGCGTGTGTGTGTGTGTGTGAGAGAGAGGTCTTGGGGCACTTCACTCTAAACCTGCCAAGTATCCATCAAGCTCACTCTGGCTCCTCTCGGCTCCCTTAACATGTTTCTCCCTGCAGAATTACGAGGCTCTGACCTTGTTCCGCAACAACAAAATCTTCCTGGCAAGACATAAAAAACACACACAAAAACGGATAAATTGGAAAAGTTGGATTCCACTTTAAAGTGAAGGCTGACATGCTGACTGCACTTTCCAGATGCTCAGTAAACAAGATGATCATGACTGAATGGCTGTACCTTAGAGCACCAAGATGCTGGCCCTGCACCTGTTATTGTATTTGAGGTTATGTATGTGTCAGGCTGGATTGGGTTTGTTTGATTTGCTGGTTTATTGCTTATGTTTTCTTTTTGTTTTGTTTTTTTGTCTGAATTCTTTTCATGGTTTGTCTTGCTTTTAGTTTGCGCCTCCACAAAGCAAAAAAAAAAAAAAAAAAAAGGTTCAGCTGAATCAATAAACT
>NW_006799944.1:478537-501852 GCF_000485575.1 Poecilia formosa | reverse complement strand
AATAATAATAATAATAATGCCAGCCCTTATCATTATTTAGGGTTTTCCTAGTTATTTAAAATGTAGGTATGTAACCATTATTTAACCAGGTGTGTCATATTTATATCAAAAATATCTTTGTCAAGCTAAAATAAATTTTAACTGATCGAAAAAGGAAAAGATATTTGCATTCAGTGTAAATACTTATTTCTTTTGAAATTTGTCATTTGTAGAAGAACTTATTACTGTCATTCTTTTCTGTTTGATTCACTCTCTTGCTGTAAATTAAAGAGAACATCTACCCTCCCAAATAAAAGCTGACAATACAAGAAGGGTCAGACATATATCTTCTCAAACTTCTTCTATTCACCGTTTATTTGCTTTTTTTTTTTAATCAAAATCCATCAAATATGTTTACTTGTATTCTGTTTAGCAGCAAATATATATATATATATATATATATTCGAGCCATATGTGTGAAGCTTTCATGGAAATAAAGAATATTTGAGAACTATAAAACACATGGAAAAAGTTTATGAACGGGCCATGGCAGGAAGCAATGGACAGATTTTATGGTCAAAGATCTGCAGTGATCGTTTTGAGCCTAGCTGTTATCAGGACCATGTGGTCTGGTCGACGTGTTTCATTAAGATTTTAAATCCAAGCAGAACGGCTGCATCATCCACCACCATGAAAATGATAACCAGGCAGACAGATTACTACTAAGGCCAGTCCTATGCATGAATCTCAAAATGTTTTAAAACATTTACCACCTTAATAAATACTGTTTTAAAACAAGTTGGGTTTGCTGCGTTTTCATACAGAAATTAGTTAAAAAGAAAAAAAAAACCTAAAATCTCATGCATTTCCACTTCATGTTTGAAATAAAAATGAATAAATTCCAAGTTAGGAAATTAAGCAAACAGGTCCAATGATGTGAACATCTCAAGTGCTTTTCAATCTCTAAATTATATATGGCTGCCATGGGGATAGCTGTTGTGAAAAACTGTGTGCATTTACTGAATACAAATGGAAAAACAGCTTTTTAGAACAAATTACTTTGTACATTTATTAGTGAAAGTAATCAAAAGGGAAATATGTTTTAAAAATGTGTAACTGTTGACTACCATTAATATAGATAAATACAGTGTAAGTATGTATCTATATAAGTGTAAATACAGTATGAGCCGCATTTTTAGGTTCCTGTTAAAAGACAGACTTGGCAACCATACAGTAGCTCATAAAGTTGAGCAAGCGTCAAGTATTTTTATTTGTTGCATATTTAAAAAGAAACTGATGCAAAACTTTCTGTATCTTGCCTAAACATTCCTACAGATGTTCACTGTTTGTTGAATTGTGGATGTTACAGATCCATTGGTGTGATATCCTCTTCCAGATTGAAGGAGATAATAAAGCACAAAGTGGCATGAAGGATTTTTTTTAATAGATAGTCTACAAGAAAAAAAACAAAACAACAAAATATCAAGGTCAACCATATGGACCCTCCTAGGTTCTGACAGTGTGCCGCCAAATTAAATAAATAATACTACTTTTACGTTTGTAATTCAGAAACGTGTACAGTACATGAAGTTTTGGGAAATGTTTAATTAAATTTGGTTGCTGTGTGATCTTCTCTACACAAGCCGGCATCAGACCCACCTGGAGGGAAGCAGGTGGCTGCCGTGGGAATCAAAGTCTTTGGAGAGATCAAGGCTGCCAGGGGCTGACAGATCGTTCTCCTTTTGCCAAAGATCAGACTCTTTATCTGGGCATTAGGAAGAGAGGCAAATGTCGGCTGGTGAAAACACAGGTGGGACTGTCTCACAGTCACGTCGGCAGTGATTGTGATCGATTTGCCTTGTTTAGGTCGGTTTTAAGTGGCTGGAACTCCTGACATACGGCGGCGACAGGTGCATCAGCGACAGCACGAGTGACGAGCATCTGTGCAGCGCTCCTCTTTGCCCCCTCCAATGACGCTTGGTTGACATTCAGGAAATATATTGGCAGCATACGCACAGGTAGCTCAGGAGCTTCTGAAGGCATAGTGTATCTAATTTAATGTGGTTCTTTATTCAGCTCGGCAGCGAAAATGAATCCTAAAGTTTGCTTACACATGTGAGCAGAACGGGCAATTAGGCTCCTTTTTCCCCCGCTTTGTTCGCAACGGTGCTGACAAATAAGGGAAGATAATTCTCGCCAGCATGTACATTTTAATAGCTGATCCATGTTTATCTGCTCAGTATAAAGGATTCAGACACAAGGCAAATGTTTTCCAGCTGCACCGGGTACTTCAAAGAGTCCAGGACCGTTGTAATTAAAGCAGACATAATATTCATTATTATGCTCATAAGTCTCCCCTTGATTTCCCCTTGCTCAACATAAACTGGCGAAGTTGTTGGTCTGTTCCCTCCACTGGAAAGCTCTCCTGCCTCACAGTTAAATATCAACCACTGAAGTAGGAACAGTAAACATTTGCTTGCCTTTCATTTAAATATTTTAATAACTTGCCCAAAGCGAATATTTGCATTTGTGGATTTAAAGCTCCATGTCAAAGAGGGTTGAGGATTAAGGAACACAATACAGTTCAAATGGGGATATCTACGGTGCCTTGCAAAAGCACCGGTTGAATCTTTTCAGATTTGGATAAGAAGAAATCACAAACTTCAGCATATTTTCTTTGTTTGTTCCATGTTAGATCAACAGAAAGTTGGGCATAATTCTGAAGCAGATAAAACATAATTCATAGTTTGTAACCCTTTTTTTTATTAAATAAAATCTGAAAAGTGTGGCAGTGATTTCTAATCTGCTATTATCATATATATAAAATGAAAAAAATAAAAAAATATATGAGAAATATCCACCAGTTACCTGTCCAACGCTCAATGTACTGTATCTCCAACTCCACGTCTTTCACTTCATTTTTCTTTTTTGTCCACTCTGTTCTCCATAATGACAGTCAGTCAGTCGCACATGCAACATCCTCATTTAAACAGAGGTCTGCACCACTTTAGCATGTACAATCAATTGTAATCTCTGTGTACTGTGTGCAACACGCCGACCTACTGCAATTTTGTTTTGCTCATGGAATTTAGCGGTGCTTATTTGGAAATTCAACATCAGCTTCATCTCGTTTCTCCTCATATGGCGTTTTGCACGTAGGCCAAAGAAACAAATCTCATCAAACCCATAGAGCCTTTCTGTTTGCAGCAACTCCTGCAGGCTTGTGGCAAACTGCGCTCAGAATGTCTTATGTTCAACAGTTTCTTCTTGCCATGCCTGGTTTATCCTCAGGTAATCCGGCTACAGTCCAAAGATATCGTAGTTACATTAGTAGATCTCCCTAAACTGCCCTTCGAATTGAGGATGCACGTGCACGCCATCACTGCTGTGAGCCTGGAAGGTCAACTCACTGAATGAAGTGATAAATCAAATTGCAAAATACATTGACGTTTGTGGTTTTAAAATGACAAGATGTGAGGAGGTTTATACTTTGAATTTCTTTGAATAAATATATTTTCAGGTGACTGTAATAGTGTCACCATCTTTCATTTCTCATGTAAACAAATGAAATGAAAGTATCTTCAAAGTGTATTTACCCGAGCATGAGTTTGTCATTAGATCTCACAGTACTGACATAACATAGAAGACATTTGGTCATCATTTGTATGGGAATTCACGTTCAGCTTCTACATGCATTAATCTTTTTCTTTTTTTTTTTTTCCCAACATTATTGCAGCCTGATTGATTGTTGACCTTCATCAGTGCTCTTCTGTTTCTGCAGACGTCCGTGACATTCAGTCAATGCAAGGCAGCTTTCTGGAGCGGACACTGAGATGAGCAGCAAAACACTGGATCCCAAAGGCAGAATTAAAGCTTTATCTCATTCAGAGTGTGCACCACAGTTTGTGTAATCAGAAAGTGCAGTAAATAAATAAGTGGAAGCAAAAGAAATAAAAACACAATTTATATTCAACGTTTAAAGTCATGTTCATTCTTGGTAGTAAGTAAGAAAGCTGGAGAATCATTTCTATGCCTTGTTCACGCAGTCAACTCACATGTAAACGACTGAGTACCATATTAATTCGAGTTTTTCATCTAGCCTCTGAAGTCACGACTTCATGACACACGTCTCAGTGATGTGGGATGATGAGCGTATCTTCTCTCACAAGCATGAAGGAACAAGAGACATTCTCTAACCTCAGAGATGGATAGTGGGATGATGGAGGAGCTGAAAAGAAGCAGGCAGCAGAAGTGCCTGATGAACAGTGCCAGAGGATGATTTGCAGCTTAACTAGATCACCCAGACTGGTAAAGTGTGTTTGCTATTTTCTATAGCGTGTGATAAAACAGGATCAAACCTGAAAGTGCAGGTGTCTGAGAAACCAAAAGCAGCAATTTTCAGGGATCTAGGAAATACCTGTTGCATTCAGCCTTGAACCTGTATGACCACACTAACACTTTTTTAGTCAGAATGCCTTGAAACTTCAAAAGTCTACTAGACTCTCAAAACTCTAATAAGTCAATAACATTCAAAGGTTTCAATGTAATGTGACATACTGCTAATCTTTATCAGTAATACTAGTTATTTGGTAGCCAATATTTCTGTACCAAAATAGAAATCTTCATTAAGGATATATCAGAGTATGACGGTCTTACCTTAGCCTACAGAGTCAAGATTTTAAAAGTATGGCATAATTCAGAGTAAGCTTTGCAAAAGCAAGTTGAGATAGACGTGAGAAATGCGCAGCCTTGTGAGACTCCAAAAATCAAGGCTGCAGCTTTAGAAGGAAGCGACGTCCTTATCTGAAATCAGGGAGGAGAAAAAGAAGAAAGAGATTCACACCCATCTTCTAAACGTATGCTGTATTTCATTTCACACAATTATGCCCAACCATTTGCCTGCAGTTACATTCATTGAAAATCCATCCCTGTGTTAATGGAATTATAATGATGTAGTGTATGTCATGGCACCTAATCAAATGGAATTGATTTAAGTTGCTTTTGGCCTGTAGCCCTGCAGCTCAAGGGTATGTGTCTTCTTTTTCTCTGATGGTCTCAGCCTTCAGGGAACATGGCTGTTTGAAGCGGGATTGTGTGTGTGTGTGTGTGTTCACACGTCTGCATGTACATCAGCATATTAATGGGCTTGTACACTATTTCTTTGTGGTAATGTTTAGAATGCTTTTGATTTTGATTTAAGAATGTTGTTGTCCTTCTGTATTTTTTTGCTACGTTGGCCAACGATATATCTTAAGATTTCTAAATATTTAAGAACACAAAACCCAGTCATGTCAGCAACAGCCTTAACACCTAACTTTTTGAGGTGATGATATGCATAGAGTGGTAATATTATGGCATATCAAAGAAAATATTAAGAGCTTGATCTTGGTAAGAAGCTGACAGGATATTCATGCCAAGCTGTGAGGCTTGATCTTTTCCCTTCCAATATCAAGTGTTTTTTTTTTCTTCCCTCCAATGCATTAAATCATTATATCTGATTATATTATATCTGAGAGAAATTACAATATAAAAGTGACACAGGTGAAGAAGCACCCAAAGAAAAAACTAAAAATAAGCTGTTCAAAAATGTACTTTGTCTTCAATTAATCAATCAAATTATTGCTAAAATAAAATACTGTCATTACAAAGAACAGAAATGTAAAAAAAAAAAAATACTTTTAACTAGAGATTAAATATAAAATTATTTGTCTCTGATGAAATCTATAGTGGCATAAAATAGTATTGTAAAGTCCTGAAGATCAAATAAAAAAAAAATCACAGACAAAAAATAAATACAAATGGGACTGCATCAGCAAAATGAGAAAAATAGCAAGTAAAATAAATTTAGCGTGTCTGCTTCATGAAAATGCAAAACATATGCTGATCATCAGAGATTGCAAAATACTGGGAGGAGGATATGCAAATGTGATGACTTACCACCCGCAATGCAGTTTACTAAACCTACAGCAGAAGTTGCTGAAGTTGTTGTTGCTTCTATATTTTGCATGTTGGAAAAGTAGGTGCAAAAAATGTCTGCAGTCAAGACAGGAGGCAATGACAGAATGAATTGCTTGTCAGGAATTTTAACTATTTTAAAAAATACAAAAAAAAAACAACTAACATGAAAATAGATGAGGAATGGCAATTTTCAGCAGCAGAATTACAGAATAATTCCAGCACACTATCACTTTATGGCAGCATGCATGTCTTGATGCTCTGCAGAAGCATGAATGTATAGTCTAGAAAAGGTGGTGCAGATTACAATAATCTGCACCACCTTTAATCTGTTCCACAAATTGTGCCAGCAAAGGTTGAATGCTGCCGGACTGCTGACAATGTTTGTGCAGTTAAACCGAAATGAAAAGCATCGCTGCTTAACTTAAATATTATACCATGTTACTTAGCGAATAAAACTGAACATTGTCAGGCAACAGAAGCCAGAAAATCATCAAAGTGCAAAAGAGGCATTGAAGATAAAACAAATAAAAAATAAATGTTCTGAGAATCCCCCCTCAAAGTTTCTTTACAGGCTTGAATGAAACACATTCATGTTGTAACAAATGATTGGGGTTTAACCTTGATTTGCAAACATTATTGATGTTTAACTGTAATACGAAGTTTAAATAGCTGTTACCTGTTTATGGGTCGGTTGATAATCCATATTTGCATGTAAAACCAATATCTGTAATCCCATCGCTGATGATGGATTTTAACACTAAATGTGAATGGTTTTTGCTAAACGTGTTTTCTTCTGTTAAAAACAGCCAGGAATGCATGTCAGTGCTACACCTGAACAAGGTTTCTGAGAATCTATGTTCATTTTATGTTCATTTTAGTTCACTGAGCGATCTCACTGTAAGGTGACACACAGGAGCCGTTCTACGTAAAGACAAGCGTGTGTTTTGTTGTGATTTTCCACTGTGATGTTTGAAAAGTGAATAAACTGTGGAAAAAAAGAAATAATCAATCTGCACACAGAGTCAACAACCAAAATGTTCAAATTTTTTCTTATCTTTTCAAAATATGAAAAGGTAAAAGCCACCTTGAGCAATTCATGACCATTAGAGCCTCGACTGTGGCTGACCACTTACCTTCTCAATTTAGTAACAATTCTGTTTTGCAAACCAATTTTACGTAGCAAGGTTGAAGATTACATTCATCGCCGTCACCGGCCTTCTGAGAATGCTTTCATAGGGGCTCCTCATCAGAGCAAGAAAAGGCACTCCGAATAAAAGACGTCCTTGTGTAAAAAAGCAAACATGTCCTTCAATTAAAGTCGTATTCAGCGTAGACAGAAGTGAGCTGCATAACTGAATGAGAGTGAGTGGAATCAGCAAAGCATACAGGTCGGCCAATCAGAATATGTGAATAACTTGGCCGTTGGAAGTAGAGTTCAGCAAAAAAATGAGAAGCCAACAGCGAGATAAAATGTTTTGCCACATTTAGGGAGGAATGTTGTATGTACATAAAAGCTTATTCATGCAATTGTGCACTCAAATTCTAGCAGTGATCAGGGGAGTCGGATAAAGCACAGGCCTCGCATGCAGTCATTTTTCTGTTTTCTTTGCTGTCTAAAAAGCATTCAGCAAACTGCATGTAAAAATATTTGGGAATTTTTTGCAAAGCCCTTTGCGGAGCTTGGGGGAGGGGGGGGGTGGACACTGGCACTGGTTTTAAGCCTTTTTCTACTTTTCCCTTATTGTGGACACCCAGGTCTTATTTCCTGGAAGCTGTGCAAACAGCAAAAGGTATGGTGACATTTATTGGACGTAGGTGTATTTGTATTCCATCTCTTCCTTCAGTGTGCGTCAGCTTTTATGAGCTCGCTCAGGCAAAACATTAAAGAAGCTCATTCTTTATTAATCTTCACAATGACAATTCAAAGCTTCCAATGTACCGACTTTCCTGTGTGTGCTTGCACTTTCCACGTTGAGAAATCAGGTTGCTGTCATTATTTTTTCAACAACCCCTGGCAGTTGGTCTATATGAAGTTTTGCATCGCTTTGGCTTTTCCTTTTCGTCAAATGGGACAAATAGGAAGAATTGCCCTGCGTGAAGACTTGAAGTTTGGGGGGTTGCCAAGAAAATCAAGAGATCAACAATGACCTTCGAGAAGCACTTGTTGCTGCCCATCAACCTAAAACAAAATTTTTCTAAGGCCATTTCCAGACAATTTGAGGGCCATCATTCAACACAGAGAAATATTTCTTTACAGATAAAAAAAACATTTTTGATAATCACCCAGAGAGTGGACACTTGAAGCTGGAGATGTATTCCAAGGTCAGATCCTGCAGGCCACAGAGGAAGCATAAAACGTGCTTTAATACAGGTCAGCTAAATTCTTGACAGTTTATTATAAGACTAAAAGAAAAAGGGGTTGTTTGAAAGACTTGTATGGAGAGAATTTATATAGATATATATATATATATATATGCCTTCTGTGTACTGATTTCCTAAATACTAGTATAGAGAACTGTTTTGACACTGGCATTAGTAGTTTTGATTTTTACACATTTCATTGAATCTCTACAAAATGAGTAGAAATCCCAGCACCGGTGTAAGTCGGGGAATCTTCACAAGAAATAAACAGATAAAGTCCTTCATATACGTCTTCCATACATATCTTTATTGCTCATATCTCCTGCTGGACTAAAATAGTTCATGTGCTGCCAGAATCAGAACCAGCCATGCCAACAAACCAGCTTCTCTGGTTTGACATGTGCAACCAGGGATATAACCAGGGGTAAAGGGGAGTAAAAAAGTGGTTCATGATTTTTTTTTCTTCTTGTTTTTTTTTTTTTTTTTGCTGCCCTACTTTCAGGAGGAAAGGAGCTGCTGGCAGGTTTGGGATTTATTTATTTATTTATTTATTTATTTTATTATTTGTGCCAGCAGAGTGCAAATAAAATGAATAAAACACATTTTCAGCTTGAAATACCCCGCTAACTTTCCCCCCCCCAAGTAAAATAAAAAATCTCTCACCAGAAACCTTTAGTTAATTGAATGCTGTGTATTAGTGTGGTGTTGGGTTAGTGGTAGTGAACCGATGCAGGAAGAAGACTTGGATAACATTGCGTTGTTGTTTTGTTGTCATTGAAAGTAGGCTCAACAAGTGCAAATATGTAATTACAGCTAAATCAATACTTTTTAACTTTGCAACGTGACTAGGGTTTATTATTTAGTCTGCTTCGACACACACTTGTTTTTGCTTTTTATCTCAGCAACACGTCACCATCCAATTTTATATTCTTGAGTGTAGATTTAGTAGCATTATTCAATTTACATATGGTATTTCATTCCTCCTCTTGATAGACCTAATGCAGTAAAGATGATTCAAATGTAAAAATAAAGAAAACTAAAAAAAACTCCCACTTCCAAACACTTGTAAAAAATAAATAAATAAAAATTGCTGATAAGCATACGTGTTGATTAATTTTTGACTTTAAATGTTTCAGTAAAGTTCAGTGATTATTTAGCACACCCTGAACAGGGTGGAGGAGGTAGAGATGAGGGGTTGAGATGGTCTCTATTCTAAGACATAATGATGGATTATGACTAAACCGGGCTGCATGGTGAAGTGCACAATCAGCTGAATGTAGGCCAGAGGCTGAGCTTTTCATAAATATGTATGGCAGTTCACATATTGTTGGGAGCCTGCGGTGAATTACAGATCAGCGCTATCAATTCAAAAATGCGTAGTTTTGCCGAGCTTCATTTCAAAAAGAGCTTGCTTGATGAGATGCAAATATGACAAAATAGTCTCAGAACAGCGGTCGTACCGTAAGTACCACACTTGACTTTCGGTTCGAGTCAGAATGAGTTCAAGTGAAATTTTGTCGCTGCGGCTTTCACCTATCAAAGTACGATTTTAAGAATCCTCCCCCCAAGGAGACTTCATTGCGCCATGATAAGAGACTTGCATAAGAAAGTTTGAGGCAGAAATCCTTGATAGAGGGCACTGGGGCAAAAACCAGGCAGCAGAATCAGCAGCAGGTCCTCCTAATCTTGGTTTTTTTTTTTTTTTTTTTTCCCTGTTTCAGTTCTGAAGCAATCACGCACCAGCAGAGCACAACAGTAATGCAATTAAGCTGTCTGTGATTTTTAATTAAAACTAAGAGGCGTGATTTGTCTAAAACTTTGTTTTGCCTTTCAGGCAGCACAAGTTATCATCATCTTAATGGATATGATTATAGTGACTCTTGAAATAAAATCACATTATGATATTTCTAATATTTTCTAATAAGAAAGGTAAGTCGGACAAAGGCGTGGGTTCTGGTTTCTTCTTCCGTCTTTGACGGCGCCAAGCATTGTTACAATTAGGACAATACATTTAATAGATACATGAATTATTCAGCGGCGTGAAGCAGTTTCAGTGGGTCCAATCAATAGAACATCTGACTCCGTTGCTGAGGCAAAGTCCATTACAAGTTCTAATACATCTGAGGAGCTTCTGAACCAAAAAGCAATTTAATGTTTGCATCTCCTGGGACTCCACAAGAAAGCTCAAGAAAGGCCAGTAAACAAAGCGAGCACAGCAGCAACTCCGAGGTATGTAAGCCTGTACTGTACAAAACTTTTCACTCTGATATTGACAAAGTGAACATCAAAACTGTAGCTATTTTTAAGATTCACTCACAAGGTACATGATTGGATCAAACAGATGGTCCAGAGATGAAAGATGAGAAAGCAAGACTTGCCCAACAGAAAACAAAATCCTCACACACACACAAAAAAAAACATCCCGTTTTCTGTTTTTTGTTCCTTTTCCCCGGTTCCAATGACAGGAGGCTCCAATGATCAATTAAGACAGAAAGTCCTCAAAGTTTCAAAATTAAAAAGCTGTAACTGCAAACTGTTTAATATTTCATTTTAAGTTGGTATGAGTGGAATCTTGCTATAAAAAACCCAAAAACTACGTTCTAATTGATTTTATATGTCAAACAAGAAGGAAACAAAATTTACCTGTTCAAACGTATTTTATCTGAAATAAACAAAATCCCCAATGAGTTGCAAATTGGAAGAATAATTTTTCATTATTTTTTAAAAATGTTTCTAAACATAAAATTTAAAAGTGTGGCAAGTAAATGTATGCAGTGTCCTTTAGTAGTATACTCTTGTAAAATACAGAGCAGGTTATATTGCATGACAACATAATTGCATATTGCATCCTTTTCTTATGTCATGCACCCAAATTAAACAAAAGATTTTTCATTTATTCTTTTTACACTTTCCAGTCTAAGATTATGCTACTTCAATAAAAGATTCATTCATAGGCATTTTGTCTACATCTTTACAAGGGGAGCCAATAACTGTGGTCACCAATGTATATCATAGAGAATGTATATTATCCATCTGTAATGCAAGAGTAGTGTCCACGATGTGTAGCAACAACTTCCAGGACTTTGTATGGACCCGCTCCACAATTCTGAATCCTTATCTGTTTTAATCATTCTAGCTAAATCATTAAAAAAAAATATTTCTATTTGAAAGCTTGTCTAACAACCCGAAATGGATTAGCCTCCCCTCAAAAGAGTGATGCAACTGTGGCGACACTAGATGGAAACTCAGATTTTGTGGAAGCTTAGTTTTAGTAAATTGCTCAACACCACCACCCTGGGAATTTCACCCAGAGATTATTGCCTCTTGTTTAAGGCACACGGGTTCAGTTATGCAGGGATTAAAACATCTGAGACAGTTTCAAAATCATAAAAAAAAAACCATCTATTGAATTCTTTTAAAAATGTTCTTTTTAAAACTAATTTCTTTTTAAGAATGAAACAAAAAAATCAAAGGAAATCAAAGAAAATGGAAGAGCTGCAGCAGCTGAGGTTAGCGGCCGGAGGGGGCGCTATTGGGACGACATCCACCAAACACAGCAAATCAAAAAATACCTTTAACACCAGACGCAGTGAGACAACCCAAACTCCAGAATCACAGCACGCAGACGAGGAAGACACCGTCACCACACCAACACCGCCACCGGACCTCAGCAACTGCAAACAAAAAACTGTTAACCAATATAACAATCTTAAAAAGAACAAAATGAGCCCGACTAAATAAAGAACAAAAGGGCTGTAAACAAAATTAGAAAAATAGTAATCAGACAATACAAGTCAAAACATTAAGACCAGGCGTGGCCCTGCCACGCCACAGCGGGAGATGAAACGGGCGCGCCGATGCCACACCCCAAACAAACACCGCTTCAATGAGGGTGAATAACGCCGCCGCAGTCCAACTTTAGAACAATTGTGCAGAAATCCGGGAGATTAACGTAGACGGAGCAGAGCAAAGCTGAACAGACCCAGGAAACAACCACCAGACGCAAGCCACACAGCGGGAGAACAAAGACGACAGCTCTCATACCGCAGCTCGCTTATATACACCACGCCCACTTCAAGAACCGGAACTTCTCACCTGGAAACTATTTGTGGGGAATTATGTATATTTCTATACCACTACATAACCTCTTTAGTTATCACCTTAATCGGGTAAATTGCATGGCTTTTTCATTGTTTGTGGTCTTATAGCCTCAGAAGACGGCTGGTGTATGTTCAGTGGGTTGTAGTGGTGCAGCACAGCAGGAGTAATGTGCAAACATACAAAGTCATAATTTCCACAGATGCATTGGGAGGCAATACATGTATTTACCTAAAATGTAGCTGTGTGAGAGGCTGTTGACAGATATAGATATGTTTTCCTGTAAAGACTGCTTTCTGTTATTGTACTGAGTAGCTCATGGCCTAAAGTAGTTATTGAAAAAATGCTGCATGATGCATGCTGATCTATACCGCAAAGTTCTTTTTTATTTATTATTATTATGAATAATTCCTTGCTGCAGCCACAAATCAGCAACATATTCAGTGCGGTTTGCATTTCCTTATATCAGCAAATTACTTCCATTAACTACAAAACACCCAAGATCGATTAACTCTGCAAAGAGAAATAACCCCATTTGAAAAATTCAAATGTGAGCTCTGCCCTGAAGTGAAAACAATCAAACAGATGTATTAGTCAGTGCTCCTCCTACGTTCCTCTGCTGTTTCCCTTACGATTTTCACTTAACTCCCAAGGACTTGTGGTCTTTCTGGACCATCAGCCGCAGACATTAGGAACTTGTTAACAGGGAGATGAAAAATAATTCATCAGGGCTGACATCAAATCTTCAAAATGACAAGGCGTCTGCTAGATCTAAGACTTTATTGGCTGGGAGACGGATGGACCAGAGGGGTAATTCAAAGTGAGAAATCAGCCCCTGGAGAGTTAGATTCTCTTATTTCAGCCACAGTGAAAAATTTGTATTAGAAAATCGAACTGTTTTTCTTCACCACTCTAATTCACAGTTGGCAGTTAGGCAACACACTATGTCTTAACTGTGCAATCCAATTGCTTCAAATAAGATTGAATGTGATGGTAGTAAAAAAAACACAACAACAAAGAAAACAGTAATAATTTCTTTATATCTGAATAATTTGTTGTCCTGCTTTCGTCCGTCTCTTACGACATAAGTTTCAAAGAAATAAATGCAGTCATTGGCCCTGTATAACCAATTATTTTTAAACACGAATTCGAGAATGACATGGCATATGGCACAGTTGTAGTGCTGAAGTCCTTAGAAGAGAAGATCAGTAGTTTGAATCTCAGTCAGGGCGAGCCTCCAGCCGCTTCAGAATCTGCATGAGCGAGAGACATACAGTCGAAGCCCTGCTGGCGAGGATGTCAGCTGGATTAACAAGGCCTGCATCAAATGTTTGGGGACCAGGACAAGCTGATAAGGAGATGACTGCTGAAAAAAAAAAAAAAAAAAAAAAACTTGGCAAAAAGAAATGCAAACTGTGGAACGCTAACATAGACAGTAAAGCTGGGGACACACTACATGATTTTTTTGGCAGATTTTTCACTGGGTTCCCAGTCGGGAAAAGTCGGCTCTAGTTGCGGTCAGTTGGCATCCTTTAGCGAGAGAGTGGATGATGACTGGAGAATCGACCCGAGCTCAGTGGCAGTCAAACAAACATGTTACAATTATTTTTTTTTTCTTTACATGAATCTGGATGCAGGTGGGAGAGGGACCTGATTATTGATCATAAGCGCCTGTTGCTGACAGCCAATGCAAAAGAGAGACTGGGACACATTTTTTTTTCCACTTGAAACTATTTAACATTGCAGTCAGGGTTTAAAATGCACCACCCTGGGGCTGGGTTTCCAGCTACAAGACTAAGCAGGCTGTTGATCCGTTTCAACCCAACTATAGTTAATTGACTACTGCAGATGAGAAATGAAGCTCATGTTGTCTGGTCCAATTACTAACAGTAAAGCAGCGTGTAGAAAGTAACAAGCATTGTGTTCGGTTTTTGAATCAACTCAAATGGAGTTGGGAGGGATGAACTGGCACTGGGGATTGGCCCAAGGCTGTCATAATTTAACCAAAAGAAATATTAGAAATAATTTTGCTTGACCATGACAGTCCACTGGTTGATTTTCTTGAAGGACTTTGGGCTAATTCAATGAAATCTCTCTGCCCTCCTTGGCCCACCCTTTCCTTCCCCTTTGACTAAGTTAATCTTGTTATTTGAGATGAACGGACGTGGTGAGAAGTTAGTGGGAGTGGGTAAATTGCAAAAGCACAAGGGGGTGCAAGAAAAGACGGCTGAAAAACGTGCAAATTGACTCAGCAAAATGTGCCAAAACCACCAACAGGGTGGATGGTTAGCACACAGTCAGACAGACACTGGAATGACACAGAAGAGAGTTTTGATTTGTTTGTAATAACAAACAAACTCTGGTCCATTTACCATTGAACAAATGTGTTCAAATGTCTGCAATGTCTGCAGCCACCTTAAATTTTAAATCCTAAACTAGCATGTTTCATTTGTTACTCTATTCACAAGGAACGTACCTTTTTGTAATGTCATCGCTTCTCTGTTACGTTCTTCTGAATTTTGTCCTTCCCGGTATAATGATAATAAAGGCTATTCTCTTATCCACTCTTGTTTTTACTTCACAGCATTTTGTTGTATAGTTTATCGCATTTTATTATACTGGCAACAAACCTTTTTCATTTGAACATATCCAATCAGTAAAGCAGAGACAGGATTTCAAGCATAGATGGGATTTGCAGTCAATGTGGTTAATGAGACTCAGTCAATTGCAACTCTAACAAGAATTTAATTCCTTTTAAAAGATGCAATTTACATTTTACAGCAAATGGAGATTAGGCCATGTGGTGATTAGGTCACTCTTGCTTACTACTGAGAACAGCTATATGGGGTTATTTGCTCTTTGTCTGGGACTCCAAAATATTTTATTCCACTTCAAAATTTCTGGATGATTCCCTGTATTTTGATTGGCTGAGAGCACAGCTGGAAGAACAATACCAGAACACCAATCTTCTGATTGATCAGTTGTTTTCAGAGAAATATTCAATCTGATCCAGAGGGAGCTATCGTAGGGACTATGTATTATGTTTTCTTGACATACATTTTTACTTTTGTCTCAAAGGTTATCTGTTTTGCTGTGTTTAGATTCTGATGCTATCAGCGCTTTACTTTTTCTTTAATCAACGGTATTCTTAGATCTTAGATCAGTGCTTTTGTGCTTTTTGTGTTTCAATCTGCTCCAGTCAATCACAGCAGATGGTTGCTTACACTTAACAAGGTTGTGCTGAAGGTTGCTCCCTGTTAAATGATGTGACTAGTTCACACGGCAAGAGTTTTATGCCAATGTTTGTCCTGATTTCCCCTTCCGACAATCTCAGGGACACCCAGATTGTCAGGGTGTCTCTTTAGAGCATCTAATGAGATAGTCCTGCCATATGTGGTGTGTTAAGAGTCATCCGGTCCGCTTGGAAGGACCACGGCAATCTTAAATCGGGGATATTCAACATGCTGAAATGTCCTGACAAAACGACAGACGAGCCTGTTAAATGTGACTTTTACCCAGTCAGAAAGTGAGGTGAGGGGAAGGGAGGCGAACAGAGAAGACAAACAAATTCGCATGCCACACCAAAATGTCCAGCGGACGCCGCAGATATCTTTTTTATTTGTATTTTTCTGCTAAACATAGTCCACAAACTATGAGCATTGCGTCTTCCCAGTCTGCCATGTTTGTTTATTCTGAAACCACTTTTGGTCTCGAGAGGCATGGCGAGATTTTCTGTCATCTGAATGTTGGTGAGTGAAATCAGTTTGTGTGTGGCTGTACACTGTACAACCAAACCCGTTACACCTAAGAGTTTTTATCATCGTGCGCGGGGTCTATCAGGTTTTGAAAGTCAGCCGACAATTTTGAAATCTTGAAGCATGAACCAGGCAGTAGTTGTCTTCTCCACTTTTGTGACACACCTGTTCAGTGTAACGAATGTCTGTAAGGTTAATAACACCATCACCAGCACGACTAAATCCACTGTTGATAGTTGCTTATTCAGGAGGTTATATTGCTGCAAAGTCGCTGACTTGGTTTCCCTAAACAAGGAAATGTTTTTTTTTTTTAATCAACTTTTATAGCTAGGATTAAACCAGAAGATGTGTAATTGACTTTGAATCTGCCCGTCTGACTGGACTGAAAGGACTACCGGTATATATTTCTCTATGCAAACTGGCTTTTTTAAAGTTCCTTGAAAAGACATTTGTTTTGATTTGTTGCTGTATAAATAAACTGAACTGAATTTAAATAAAACAAGTTACTCAGAAAACAAGAACTTCAGAAACACAATATCTGCGCACAACTCTCTACACACAGAGTGTCTTTTTTATCAAACTATCCCAAGAATGAGATTCATTTAAGACCTGCACTCTGTTCGATTTGTAACAGCTGTTATTTGGCGCAGCTGTATGAAATGCATGTAAAGAAAAACACCATCTCTTCCTCTGTAAATGTATTATGTCTGCTTCACTGATGAGCTGGCTGCCCACCTTTTGCAAAAAATGAATCATGTGATGATTATCATCAATTCCTATTATTCTGTGGCATTTAGAAAACAGAAAGAACATGATCTTCTTGTACGCTCCCTTCCTCACCTTTTCTCGAAGATTTATGGGTACTGAGAAAAAGATGAGTCACCTGTACAAGCCAGCCAAGTGGAAGAAGATGAAATAGGCATATTAAAAAAAAAAAAGTCAAATTCATTGTTGAATTAGATTTAAACAGAAAAAAAAAGAAAAACACTAAACTCTGGTGTAGGAGATCTTCACATTGTTGAATATTTTTGTTCGATTTTAAATCTACACTTTGTATTATGTACACACTCTTTCAGTCAAATGGCATGGGGGGAATATTTATGCAGAACAAATGGAATGAAGTTTTTTTCTAAAATAGAAATACTTTGCATTCACTTTCAATCGCTGATTAGCCAATAGTTAATAAATAGCCAAGCTACTTCCTTCACAACAATCATTAAGTCTGGTGATCATCCTTTGAAGTCAAATTAAATAATAAAGTTCATAAATAACAAGCTTAATTTTTGATATAAATGTTAGAAGACATGAAAATGGTACCTACAAAACATGAAAGTAATACATTGGCTTTTGATGATGCCTACATTATAATTATACAACATCAGGATACAATTCCTGAAGTTAGAGGCTGAAATGTCTGCTTTGTAGATTCATGCATATCATGCATCATCATGCTGTGTTATGTCATTGCACACCTATTTTGTTTATGGAAATATTTAGACCTTAATTGTCTGAAATACCAGTGATTTTTCTCCAAAAATGTTTTGGTGTAGTGCATCTAAAAAAAAACAACAAAAAAAACTACAAATTTAGAAAATCTAATAATTCTCTACAAAAAAGAAAAAGAAAAACTTGTGATTTGTGATTATCATGTCACACTACAACCACATTTATGTGGCAGGTGCAGTAATTTCCTTTGTGGGACACCATGCTTTGTTCACTTTGAAAGCTTTCCCTGTGTGCACAGAATGTGTAATTTAATGTGTTTTTTCAAGGGACCTTGCACACATTCTCTTTTAATCACCGGTAAATAACAACCCCTGTCGTGCCATTGTGACATGACAGGCACAGTAATGGGCTTGTTTCACATTTATTCATTCGATTTTGGTCTTAAAAACTGCTTTTAAAACATTATCAAGTTTCTATGTGGAGGTGGAGTGGGGCTTTCTCTAACAAAGCCTCTTATTCAGAGTCCCATCTAAGAAGTCAATTACCACCATGCTGCGGGTAAGTGCATACAATTACTTAAGATTAAGCACAAAATCTTAATCTTTAAGGTCAATATTAGAGATGCACAGATCTGCATTAATATCTGTATTAGTTCTGATATTGAAAAAGATGATAGAGCGGGAATCTGTGACAATGTGCCCAATCCATAAAGGCAGATCTATTCAGTCTAATTTTATGCTTTGTGCTCTGAGCAATGTCATGCTTTCTTATTTATTTTACATTATAGAATTCCTAATTGCACTTTCTAAACCATTTGAAAAAAGTTTGTGTTGCATTTCATTTTTACCTGTTAGACCTGTGTAGTCAACCTATTGTTTTTGTCAGTGTCAGTCTTTATTATTTATTTTACATTGGCTGTTGTACTCCTAATTGCACTGGCTTAACAAATTAAAGTTGTGTCGTTTTTGCTTGTTTGACCAAGATTGTGAAGACATTGTTGTATTTGCGGGTGCTGTAGTGGTGCAGAGTTATCAAATAAATTTGTAATTCAGTATTAAAAAAACCCCAAACATTTTAAGTCAATTCAGCGCTTTTTAACTGTATCGGATCGGTATCGGCCGATACTACACCTCAGATATCTGTATCGTATTGGAAGTGAAAAAAGTGGATGAGTGTATCATTAGTCAATATAACATTTGCTGATGCAAACATACTATGTATTATATGCTTTACTTTCTACAAATGAGAAAAAATGACTAGCTTTACTGCTGCAGTAAAAAACGCAGCTTGAGACTACATTTTTTGTTGAAATGGAACATTTATGCATGGAAATTAATTATTTTTCAGAATGCAAGAGGACTTTTGAATGAGAGATGTATAGAGTATTCAGGGACTTAATTAACACTCACACTATTGTTGTGCTCTGGGTGAAAATAGATAAAAACCACATCTTCCTGAGAAATGTTTCCCTTCACAGTCAAATATGATTCAAACAACCCTCATGTTGGCATTTCACAAGAGACAATATCCCAAGCAATGGGCAAAAAGGAGTAGTTTGATTGTTCTGACTAGAATTTATAAGCCTGCTACATCGAAACCCTGAACGAAACTGAGCAGTCTTCTGGATGAGAGGTTAAAACATCTACAAGAAATCCAGTTGCCCTCTATTCTGAAGCACTTGGGATTGTCATGTCCTGGAAGAATGAGAATATACCTATGTGTCACTGCAGCATGTGCTACACCTTGGCCTGGCTTGAATCTGCTCAGAAAGCCTTGGCCTGTCATAGGCCTCTGAGTTAACAGCTCAGTTGTCTAAAGATGTGTGGCCTGTATAACTTCAGGAGTCTATAAAGTGTCCATATATGCCTGTCTCAGAGTTTCTAGTCATCATCTGGTCCAGATTCTGCAGATTTCTGTTTCAAAAGTATTTAAAGTGACTGAGGTTATAGCCAGCCAGTGATGAGCTGACCGGTCCTGTTTGTGTCCTTGAGTCTGCAAACAAACATATTGTTCCACTTGTAGAGTCAGTTGGCAGTTGGAGTCCTGCCTTGTTAAGAGTCTTATCTACTACACCGGTCCTGAAGCCTGCAGGTTTCCAGTCAGTCGCTAACACCTCAGGGTTAGCGACTCACTGTTCTGTATGCTGCCATGCCAGTTCCCTGAAGGGTCACTGGCATTTCCTGTTTGGTCACTTTTCATGCTGCCTCCTATAACTGTGTTTTCAGTCTGCTCAGTTTCCCTTGCTGTGTATTGTCTCAGTCTTTCTAATCCCATAACAAAGCAATCAGGAAACCTTCTTTGTACGCG
The DNA here is from genome assembly GCF_000485575.1 of Poecilia formosa. Lineage (NCBI taxonomy): Eukaryota > Metazoa > Chordata > Actinopteri > Cyprinodontiformes > Poeciliidae > Poecilia > Poecilia formosa. Next base: position 481,948 of record NW_006799944.1, on the reverse strand, counting down.
AGCATTGAAGCACTACCAGCTCGTTTGACAGCTCTTCCTCATTCGGCTTTTTGTGTTTGAAACTGAGGCATATGGGTTCTGAATTTTCTGTCACAGAATAAGTAAAATATTTGTGAATGCATTTCAGTGAAAAAACGTGATTCATGTTTGCAAGGAACTGAACTGCTTTAATTTAAACTGACAAAAGGGTCAAAAGACACTCCTTCTCACTCTGGTGAGGATAAATAATGCTTATCTAGTTATGGTAATTGTAAACCTGAGAAACTATCTTTCATTTTATGTGACTAACCTTTTCTGTAAGGACTATGGCAGTTTTATAAAAATGCATGAAGGCCATCTTGAGACTTGCAAAGCAGTTCTCCACTGATTGATTTATTTGCACTTCTTAGAAAATGTTGTCAGCAGCCTCAAGATTGCATAATTTTCAACTAATCCATCAAGAAACAAACCAATCTACAAAAACCCTCATTTTTATAAATGTAGTCATAAAAACTAGTGTGTAAGAAGCAGATAAGCCTGTATTTTGGATTTCTGACTATAAAACAATTCATTTTCAAAATAAGACGTTTTAAAATTGTAAATTAATACATTGCAAATGTATTTTCACTTTGGAAAAGCATAAATATTGCCATGATGTTTCCCAAGCTGTTTAAAGTTCAAATAATTTGTCTCTTGTAATCTAATTATTGATGATTGATTGCCCACTTTAAATGTATAAATGTGTTGTGCATTAGCGTCAAGATATACTACGGCTACAAACTGAGGTAGACTGAATAAACATTTAATAGTCCCTTCTGCCCCACTAACAATATAAGTGTACAACTCTTTCTAGCCATTAGGTGGTATTTAATTGAATTTTGTATTCCTCATAGTGGCCAAATGGAAAAGATCCAAATTAATCAGTCCTTACTTAAAAGTAAACTTCTGGCTTTGCTAGCTCTTCCGAAGCCAGAGTAGCCGTGTTCTGCTTCATACTCCTAGCCTCAGGCATATGTCAATAAAATAAAATAAAATAAAATAAAATAAAATAAAATAAAATAAAATAAAACTTCTTGAGATCACATTTGTCATGATTTCCAGGTTAGTCGGAATAAGCTGGAAGATGAAGCATATTGCTGCAACACATCTGTCAGAAGAACAGGTCTTAATCACAGTGGACAGGTCATCTCAGTTAAAAAGAGAAGCTGTGCACGAGGCAAAAGTGTTCCACATTTCTGTGCTCTAGAACGAGTGCTGTATAAATGTAACAACAATTAGGGGGTGGGGGGAAAGCTCACATGCATGGTCTGAGTTTACACCATATGTTGTTCCTAAAACATGATATCGCCAACATTGCAGATGATCAACGTTATCGTTCACAACACTTCCCTTTGTATCAGGAATGCTGCACACACTTCATATGTGAGCATTTACACTTCAGCTTAATGCTTCTGGGAAGATCTGCACCTTTGTGACAATATACATGTTCACTGTGACATATACTAAAATTTTTACAAAAAACTATTTCAGTCGTTGTTTAATACTGAACAATTCTCAGGATTATATAGGATGAACTGCAGTTAGAGTAATTCAATTATTTAAAATAAAATAACTGATATTAAGTCTTCTCTTTAAGATATCTACATTTAAAGGTCTGTCTGAGATTGAATGTGTGGCTTTCTCGTTTGAATTATAGCTCTGTAAAGCTGTAGGAGGAGACAGGAGGTGTGTCAATTTATGAGACAGTTTGACCTAAAGCTGGTAGTTAGGAGGTGGTGCAAAACAAGCCTGTATTTCTGCAGTGTGTTTGGAGATTATTGACTCCACCATTGATTTTTGGTGGAAAAAAGTCAATGGCAAATAAATTAGTATTCTTGCCCTAACACTAACGCTCTATTTTCATATACTTGTAGCTTTCCTCTTTTTGCCTGTGTATTTCGGTGCACAAAAATAACTGCCACATGTACAAGAATGACTGTTTGTCCAGAACATTTGATGTAATGTGAATAAACAGAATGCAAAATCATTCATCACAACTTGATTGGTTCAGTGATGTTTAGTTGTAATTAGGCTCTGGCAGGCTGACAAATAGTCAAGAAAGGATTTTATTTCAAAACAATAAGAGTCATTTAATCAAACAAGATTATGTGGGTATGTAATACATTTACCTTATTTACTTCAAATTAAATAGTAAGCTTTGTGTGGTCCTTGGTATTAACAGTGATGACTCCACTTGATCTTCTTATGTCACTTTTCTGGTGAAATCAAGCTTTTATCTAATAGAGGTGGAATAGCTCTATTGTCCACATGTCTGAATACAAACAGAGTATAAAGATGGGTGAGTGAAATAGTCTGCTGCACTAGTCTGAGCCAATGAACTAATCATGTAAGGATAAAAAAAAAAAAACGGTGAAAAAAAATGTGGCAAACAAATTCTAGAATGTTTATTCATGATTTTATCAGAACGCTAAAAACATTGACATTTAACAGCAAAATATGTAAACTACAGTGCGGCACCTCAAACGCAGGAAGATTTATGTTAATGTGTGCGTTGGTGAGAAAAGACTCACAGCATATTCTATACTGTGAGAATACCTTATTGTGTTCAGTTCCTTTTGTTTTTCACTTCATTTATGAAAGTTGTTTCTCATTTTGCTTTCGTCTCATCTTGCCTCATCTGCTGGCTTGTAGCGCCTAGTTTTCAGTTTTAAGTCAGTTATTTTACCCAGCGCATACCAGAGATATCCATAAGTGGCAAATCCAAGTCCAGTCACAACTCTTTTGCCAGCTCCAAGTCGAGTCTTGTGTAAAATAAACATTTCCACATCAAATGCATGATATGTAGGGGTAACGGTGATTTGAAAACCTCGATTATTAAAATTCCTTGAGGCAAATTATCGTTTACAAATATAAATCATTTTGCTTATTTTAAGTGTTTGGTCTGATTTGACCGCAGACAGAAAAATAAGATGTCTACTTATTTGCAGTATGCAAACTTCTAGTTTCAGTAGGAGCTACCTGGTCCTGTTAATGTATTAATATGATTTCAATTTAGAGAAATATTTTTGAAAGCTTTATGTAACCCAGTGTTAAAAACACAAGTAAAAATGAATAGATGTTGATTTAATATCTTATTCTACAACGAGATTAAAAAGTAATAAAGTTAAAAAACAAGAACATGATTGTAAATATGTTCATAAATATTGATTAAAAAAAAGTGCTAAAAATCTTTAAAACTTGTGAAATATCCCTTTAGTGATTGCTTTTAGTGACGGATTAAACAACCAATAACTGGCACAGTCTGATTTCACATCAGCCAATCAGGTTGATTGTCCCGCCCCTTTAACTGCGTCGCTGAGATTTAGCTCAGACTGCATCTAAAACCCTTGAGATCTGAGAGCTGACGGTTGTTCCGTAAATTGCCTGTAAGAT